>NC_133365.1:25761350-25873662 GCF_049309525.1 Garra rufa
TATATATAAAATTTAATTTATTTTCTTTAATGCCTTTTGCCACATCGAGGCCTCCGGGAATGTTGCTAACTGGACTCAAACCTGCATTGGCTGCATAAGCACTGCAACTTGGTGCACTATTATGCGAATGAGCTTGTGACTTCAAAATATTTATGTCTCAAACCCTCTACCTGTCTGCCGTTTTGAGCTGCTGTTTAGATAGTTGCTTAATACCACAGAAGCTGTCTATAGTTAACCTTTAGATTAATATTTGGTCACCAGAGTTGACCTTAACCCATGGTCACAAAGCAGATCTTCTTTTATTTACAATATAAAAATTGTCGTCAACCATTTTAGTTTGGTTTCATTGGATCTCAGGGTGCATAATTTTAATGAACCCTCTTTCCTCTTAACTAGATCCATTCATGCTGATGCCAAACCCACGTGCCTCTCTCAAAATACCCACTCGCCACTTATTCCATTTTCGTAACTAGTGACCAGATTTTACACCACCATTTCATCAAGAGATTGGATTTATAGCTGCAGCACACAAATGTCCCCTGAATATTTAAGGCTGTTTTAGGTTTTCACTGGGCTCTGGTTCGTAATTGCAAACATGGCAAGAAGCCCAGATCTGGATGAAGGCCTGCACACAGTAGTTTGTAATTGTCTGGCGTGGCTGTATCTTTCGCACAGCCACAGTATGAGCATTTAGAGCCCCCTATGGCTCCTTCAACATATCAGCCAGCTCTCTTAATCTGTAACTTTGGTCTACGCTGTCTTTTTGTGCCAACTGTTTCTTTTCTAGTGATGCAGCATCTAAAAAGGCTTGATCTGTATATTGATTGTACATAATACAATACAGATTCTAAGAGTGCTTTCACGCTTGAGCTTTTGTGGACCCACATTCATTTGTCGAGTTTCCATTTGATTCATTTGAGTTTAGTTTGTTGCGTAAATGTTTGTCAGCAATCAGTATCTTTTGTTTGGTGACGCTAATAGCACAAAGTATTTAAGATTTAAACGTAGTGTATTAAATTGAACCCAGATTCTCATGGCCACTACGTTTATTCCTTGTTTGCCTCAGTTGTGATGGTGACAACTAAGTTAGAGATGTGTTTTTCAGGTTATCAGGTTATGGAACATAGATTATAAGTGAGATATGCCACTCAAAATCATTGCTGTTGAAAAGCAGAGGCAAACTTGTGTGCTACTTCCTCATACTATGTGGTTTGATGCATAAAAACACGAGCACATACCTTTTTTTTATCTTTGGGCGAGAGCTATTTTATTTTTTTGCGAAACCCAACTAACTTTTCCCGGAGGTCAAGATTGCTTAAACAGCATGATTGTGGATAAAGTGGCACTATGGCCTCTTTCTGTTCTGAATGACTATTCTGATGTTAACGGAAGGGAGAGGAATAGAGAATGGAGTTTTGCGGAATATAAACCAGAAGCAGATCTGGATGATGGCCAGAGATCATGGCATTATGCTTCTCTCACACTAGAAACAGGACTCAAACCCTGATCCCCCACACCATCACTAAAGCCACATAAAATTCAAGATAAAATTTCAGCTCTAAATCCTAAGCACTTTTGACTTGGTAGTGATCATTTAAATGACTAAAACCTTAGGCTGTTTTACACTGTACACTTTTAGAGGGATGATTTTAGTCTTACTAGAAAATCTCTGGTTTTTCTTCCTCATTTGTAATGACTAACATATACATGTTTTTGTGAATTTCCCTCAGTCAGTCTATTTGCATTACTGTTGCATAAAGAATCAGTGCAGAGAGAAGTAAAATGATAGACAATGATTCTCAATATTGATGCTTGAGGTTTTTGTCATTGTGACAAATGTTATTTCCAGCAAAACTCCACTGAGCTCAGCTCATTTAGAAAATTTAGTCATTTAGTACTTAAAAACATATAGAATTTACATGTGCAAACTCGTAAAGTTATTTGAATGACAGCCCACATTTGTTAAGTAAAATTTTTTGTGTGTACATGATGGCACAATAGTTCTGGCAACCACAGCTGTGTTTTTGTTGTTGTTTTTTTACCGTAAACTCCCCCGCCCCCCAAACTGTACCATCTATATTGTTAAATGGCAGTATTGTGTATTTAAGACACCCAGTTTTCACTTCTCATTGCCTCGCTGTGGTTCAGAATTATTACCCGCCACTGAATGGTCTTCCAGATTTTTCTCTTTCTTTCTCCTCCCTAGCTCTCTTATTTCTCCATCTTCCTCTTTGAATTTTTGGATATTCTTCTGGGGTCGGACCTAACGGAGGAGATTAAGGGGGAGTGTTCAGCTTGGGGCCTCTAGCATTCTCTCTCTCTCTCTCTCTTTCTCTCTCTTTCTCTCTCTCTCTCTCTCTCTCTCTTTCTCTTTCTTTGAGCCACAGGGGCTTGCTTCAGAGAACAGCAGATGTTGAATTCCAGTCCATTCCGGCTCCCAGGCTTTTTTTTATAACACTAACATGCTCCTTTCTGTGGGCCTCTGGAGTGAGAGGATCCGTATGTGCCCAGCCCAACTCTGCACAATTTTTGTTTTATTTGTTAACCCATTCTTGCTAAAGCTTTCAGCTGCATTCTGGATGCTCAAAATGTATTGCTCAGTTTTTCCTTCACTTGGGTTCCAAGTTGGACGTTGACTTTTTCTGTGCGTGACTCCAAACAAGGAATGAGATCTTTTATGGCTTTAACTTCTTCTGTACTATGGAAATTAGAGTTCCTCTTTATCCACCACTGTTCTGTTTTATTGCATGGAGATTGATAGAGCTAAGCTGGTAAACATACGGTATGTTTATAAATACTTTCCAACATACTTGGTTAACATGAAATCAAAATTGAGTCATTCATCCATGCACGTTAGTTTTTTTAAAACAATAATTAATGTGCCCTCGTAATAAAATTCAAAGTAACTTCCCCTCCCTCTTCCAACGACATTTTTTTTCTAATAACCTGTGGTGCTAAGGTGGGACAACCTGTCAGAAATGGCAAACGAAAACAATCAAATCAATTCTTGAAGGACCAAATTAAAAAAAAATTCTCTCATTCAAGATGCCGTTTCACTCAGATATACCTCACAATAGAAAAGATGATTGCAACTTCTATGTAATGTAGACCTATAAAGCGGTAGAATGTTGTTGTTTTTTCAATAGCCAATATATAATCACATAATAAATATGAAGAAATGACTTAATAAATTAGAGCTACAGTGGTCACAGTAGTCATCCAAAAACTAATTATTTTTCTTTTAGCTTTGACATTTTTAGCAGTGCTTTAGTTGTCGTGCTGTGCTTAAAGCTTTTAGGTGGTTTACATTTGTTGAATGCAATAAATTTAATATTCCTTCTGAATGTCTGTGTGTCCCATCACAAGCATTATGTATACGACTCATCAAGTTTAAAAACCCATAAGAACCCGGACCGATTTCTCCTTATAGGAAAATTATGAGGCATATAATACAGACCAAATGGACCACTTATAACATGTTTCTGCAGTTGTTTTTGAAATGCAACCCTTCTTTGTGAAAGATCTGTAATGTTACATATATAATAAATTTTTCATGTTACACATGTCACATTGGGCATTTATTTCAGAATTGAAAAAAATGATTTTGTCAGTTTTATTTGCTACATAAAATTTTTTTTTTTTTTTTTTTTGCTTTTCCATAACATATTTCAAAGCCACATAACTGTGACCATTACATTTTACAACAACTCTCTCGAAACATCAGAATTCTACCTTTTTTGGTATATGGTTGTTCATGTTTTTTTTTTTTTTTCATAACTTGAACTAAATAAAAATAAATAACTAGTACCTCACACTGGAGGTCAACATGTTAAACATGCACATAACATTGCAATAATTTGTATATTGTGCAATAAAACTGTAACTATAAAAATAGTTTCAAAATACATTTCATTAACAATTTATTTAATGTGACATTATTTTAAATGTTCTTTTTGTTAATATATTCTTTGAAATGAGCAGTAGAAAATATATAACACAAAAACTTTAACTAGCTAAATTAATTGAGCAGTTTATTAGCATTTTTCTTAATGTGACAAATATGTCACATCAAAATTCCACCTATTGTTTTAAGGCTAACAGCCCGATGTGACATATATGTCACCACAATATCTTCGTAACTTGTTTTATATCAGTTTGTTCAAGAAATGTATTAAAATCAGGGTAAGTGTAATCTAGGATGTGTTATTAAAACATTAGAATAGTTGAATGGGTTGAAACATACCTTTAGTAACAAAAAAAAGCATCTTTAAAAATTGCTGACACTGCAACATGTGCTCACCACCATACAGTCCACCATTTTGGAAATGTTGCCATGACAACAAAAAATGCACACATTTTCACGTGACTGAACCTGGATGTTACTTATGTGTCACTTTGGGATTTCCTGAGTTGAAAATGAGGGATAATGCTTTAAAAAGACCTTTCCAGATAATCACAATTGTTTGTGACACCCGCGTCACAGTGGGTCCTTATGGGCTAAAAAAACAGCAACAAAAGATCTTGTGTTATGGTTAAGAAATAAAACTTTCAGTAAGGCCACTAAATGTTCGTTGTTCTGGTATTCTGGAGTTCAGGATTGTCTATTTCCATGGCTAATTAAAGTAGATGTGATCAAACTTTGTGCGTAGTTGGACAAAAACGGGTTAGTACATACAAGTCCATGCAAGGCCCGCATTCCTGTGCTTTATGAGATATGGCAGTCTTTTAAGCATGTGAGTTTGCAAAGGTGGTGCTGTGCATTTAGAGATGTTATCTCCTTATCTGTTCTTTTAATTTGATCTCAATCTTATTTACAGGTCTCTTGTGGTTGGTTTGGAGTTCATGTTATGCACTGAGCATTTATTTAAATATAAAAATATAAGAATGCAGGACATCACAAATGAATTAACTACTAAAAACAAAACTGAAAAAAAAGTACATGTGAAAACTTACAGGGGAGCTGTGGCAGTTAACTGAAAGTGTGAGCTGGTTGGGGGAAGGCATTGCTGGTGTTTGAGATAATGTGCTTCTCTCCTTTTCAGGGCCTCTTCAGCACTCGATTGAACATCTGCTGCATGGAGCAGCTCTTTAAAGGGAGAATTGTTGCTGGGTTTCGTAAAGAATGTGCACTTTTCCCTAACCAAGCTGTAAACCAATATATATGGCAAAGTAGCAAAAAAATGTAAAAGGAATATATAAAATGTGTATTGTAATTAAGTTAATACATTTATTTTAATATTTATTCATGTATTTAACTTTTATATGTTTCTTTAGGTACCTTGAAATACCGTGACTGAGATAATGTATATATTATTCCACATTTCGCATTATAGTAATTTGGTCATCGATAGTATAACGTGACAAAAACAATTACAAATTTAAATGTTTAAAAGTTTGTCTAGAATGCTGCACAGGACATTTTCTATAACAACTTTGTGAGGTGCATCCTGCAATTTCTTTAGGTTTCTTTCCCTGCTAAAGATGTCGTTCCTATGCAGAGTAACAGCGCTCATTAGATCATGGTGGTTGTAACCGGGGCAGGACTGGTTTGTGGCCGTGGGCGTAATGGTGCACGTTCCTGTGGCTTAGCTTGAACAGCTTGTGCCCGGTCTCCGTATTTAGAATCATGACGAATCAGTACAATTGTCTCTAAGTGCTGATGCAGTAGGCGGCGGAAAAGTGCTCTAGCAAAAAGAAAGCTTGTGCTGGTCCAGTTGACCACGTTTGCCAGGGTATGGAATGGCTATTACACATACACTATGTTTTTAATCGATAAGAAAAAGCCTCTCATTCTGTAGGATGAAGTGCTGCGTTGCATAAGAGATCATATCTGTCGAAGACTCTGGGTCAAAAGTGTATTGAAATTGTATAATGTTACCAGCGGTAATATGCAAAACCTGGGGGGAAAAAAATTACTTTGTCAAACTGAAATGACTGGACTCCAGTAGAGGGTTGTGATGTGATTTGGAGTGCAGTGGAGGTGGTACTGTGGTGAAAGCTGGTGTTTATTGGGATGTGCGTGAGAGTGTGTACATGTGGTCTTCATTAATGATCGCCTCCAGAGACACGGGGCTGAATTGGCAAATCTTCTTACTGAAGGACAAGCATGTCTGCTCGGCGGATTATAAACACGTTGCAGAAGGTGGAGCAAGAGCAGCAGGAAAAAAAGCAGAACTGAAATAAGCACAAAGGGATAACTGAGTTTTGGTACTACCCCATCCCCCATTTATCGTTGATGTGCATGTTGGTTATTTGAAGAGACATGGAAGTGTTTGTATATAATACAAACTAAACACCAGTGGTGGGAGAGAACACAGCAGATGTAGAGCCGTTTTTCAAGCACATGTAGTAGAGTTGAAGTCCAGCTTGGAGTTAATTTTACTAATTCAGTTCCTTTGGATTGTTTGTTTAAAAGAGGAAGATTTTCCTAGAAGTCAGTACCTTTTTTCCGTACAAGATTTTAACGGTAGTTGATGTAAAATGCACTTTTTGTTTCAGCAAAATCAGGGTTACAGGACTTTTTGATTATAATTCTGACATATTGCAACCATGTTTTTACTCACAAATCAAAGTTCTTCCTTACAGTACGGTAATTTACAAATGCTTTGCGAATTGATTGGTTATGAATGGTTTTAAACCATGTTTATGAAAAACTGATTTATGAATTGAACTTTTTTTTATATAGAACTTTTCCAAATTATATAATTATTTACTAATATAGGGTCTGATCTTTGATCTATAGTTGATTTCATTATTCCCAGCTGGTCTGCAGCAGGGAGTGTGTTGTGTTGACTGATATAATATTGATTTGCCATCAGTGAGCGAGCAATGAACAGCTAAACCCTGCATGCAAACTAAACCATAAACACTGAACTCATTAAGAGAAATAAAAGGATTTTCACCCCAGGGGTTTGAGATTGTTCAAACTCTTAATGCAATTGAAAAAAAAGAGTGTTATCTTTATGTAATATCACAATAAATAGGTGCTTTTTTCAGAGCATTATTTTTCTGAATAATCCTGAATTATTAGCCCCAGATATGTCTTGTGTGCTTTGATCGTCTGATGTGTGCTGTCAGAGGTCAGGCATTTTCACACACTGCCTTAGCAAAGACACTGTCCCTCTGTTTTTACATTAAATGTTTTATCACTGCATTGTCTCAAATTGCTATTATAGTAGATGTTTCAAAACATCAGAACAAGTGCCTTTTTGTCTTAAGTCTTTCTACTGAGAAGTGGGTTGTTCGAAAACTTTCCTTCTGTTGATTTGAGCTTTTATACTGTTAACCAATAGGGAAACACAGTTTTCCTCATTTGTAAAACTGTAATAAAATAGCCTATTTTTGGTAGCTTAGTTTTTTCATTGTGTTACTGAATATTTAATTAATAAAATAAGTTACTTAAAGATGTTGTATAGAAGACAATAAATGTGTAGGGTTAAGGTCCCCAAAAGGAGAGATTTCAATAGAGCTCTTTCCAGAAAACAAGTCTTTCAAGCTACCAAGAGAACCATTTTTAAATACACAGTAGTGCTGGGCGATATGACGATATATATCGTGGGGACGATAGAAAAGTGTCTATCGTCCTATTTCTCTTCTATCGTTTCTATCGTCTTTAACCTAATTTTATCAATTACTAAAGAAAATATTGCATTTAATAGGCTATGACAAATGTATGATAGTGTCTTGTTGCTGTGCAATGCATACTCTACCCTATAAGTGATAATCAAGAATAAAAACGAACTTTTTCACAAAGAAACTCCGTCTTGTGCGACGTGACGCTTTACGTTGTTGCGACATGCTTTAACTCGTGAGTGCTTAGCCTAAAGATGGAGACGCAAGAGGTTGAAGATGAATGCCCGGATCGAGTCGCAACAAACTGAAACTGCTACGCAGGCAGCAGACAAGAAGTACTTTTACCGACACGTGGGGGTACGTCAGTGATTTTGTTGCATTTTGGCTTCAAGAGCTCCGACACGGAGAAGAAGACAGTCATGTGCAAACTCTGCCAAAAGACTGTTTCCGCGCCCGACGCTGACGCCTGTTTCACACATACTTCGTCTGCAGTGCGTATGCATTGCGTATTTTTTTCCGCACCCATGTTTACGGATCAGATCGTTCACACTGCACGCGGTTGCTGTCCGGCATTTCGTTCCAGAAGCGGTGCGTTTGCAGCAGTGGAGCGATCCTTTCGGCACAGAGTCTGTTTTTGCTGCGCTGCATGCGCTGAATTAAAGTGACAGCGCATTGTTCGCTGTAAAAATGAACATGGATTGACACGGAAATGTACCATAAATGCATATAAATGCAGTCTACTGTGTTTAACAGTCAACACGTGGCTTTTTGGCTAGGTTTAAAATAGTGCAGTTTTAAATAAACAAGGCAACATAATAGATGCACTTGTCCAGGTAGAAAAGTTCTTTAAAATATGGTTTTTAATAAAGATTTAATACGAAAGAAAGGCACAGAGAGCCGACTGCTTGTCTGTGGTAAGTTTTAATTTAAAATATTTGTGATAGCCCAATTTCAATATGAAAAGGAAGCTATAGCCTACCTATGCTGTGTTTAAATGTGTTGCAACTTGCTTGAGCAACTTAATATACAAATCTAGAAGTCAAGTGCATTGAATAATAGCCTACGTTGTTTATAATACGTTGAGTTTAAACGTGAATATGTCTAGTATTATTGTATTAGTGTACTGTGATAAGAGTATCCCAATGCTGAAAAGCACGTTTGGATTTGAAATTAAAATAACAGATAAATGGTGTGTTTGTGGTAAACACCCGCGGATCAGGAACGGACTGCAAACGCGTTCTGTGTGGAAGCAAAACGAGTCCGTGCTGCCTCTGCACCGCATACGTAACGCACACGGACTGCATACGCACTGCAAACGGAGTATGTGTGAAACAGGCGTGATACTTTATTTTGGTTTGAAAACTTTGCACTACAAGGTTGAAAAATGTTTTGTTTATTTTTTATAATTGAGTGCTTTTCTGCTCAGAAACTCGAAATGGCTGTGCACTTTAATAAAAAAAATAGTTTATTTTGATAATACTATTTAACTATGATGTGGATAAAAAATGTGAAGGCTACTGTAGCTCTACCTCCACCACATCTGTTGTCATTTGATACATTTATTGCTGCATTAAAATGTATTTTTCTCATTTGTGACAGTTCAGTTAAATGTCACTTCAAATAACGAATAAAAAAAGTTGCAAAAAAATTATGCAATGATATTTTTGTCAAACTTTTCAGAGAATAACTGAAAACGTACTTTATATTGGTATATCGTGATATATATCGTTATCGTGATATAAAATAATCCATATCGTGATACATGATTTTTCCATATCGCCCAGCACTAATACACAGCACAAAGATTCACAGTAACCAGAGCAGCTGATGACTCTAATGGAAATACTGCTTTCTGCTACACCTTAATGATTGATGGTTCCTCAAAAGCAGGTTTAGGCACTTAAATGTCCCTTATTGATCCCTGGGGGAAATGTGATAATCATTTAGTGGTTTGCTAGAAAGACATTTCGAAGAACTAGTCAGTAATGGAAATACTAGATATGCAAGTAGACCCCTAAAATTAGCTGCTAAAGAAACTGTCCTTAGCGCTCTATGCATTTTCTCTGATCGTAGTCTGTGGTTCAGACGTTTGCTGAGTTTGTTCTACAGAACAATGGCAGCTGCTTTCCCCTCCTTAACCAGGGGTCCCTTTCCTTGCATCCCATGGCATGGAAACAACAGGACCACCACACATTCAGACTCTACGCATGTTCAGACTTGCACACTGACTCCCTCTTCCAAGAGTTGCTACGGCAACCGAAATCTGCAGCCAACCTGATTGGCTGTCTGAATCTGAGCGTGGCTGCTTTCTGCCTGTTTTCTGTTTGTTTAATTTGCTCGCACAGAACTACAGGCATTTTAAGCTGTTTTTCACGCACCAATATTGCTAACGTTTACCCTTTGCCCGTAAAGTCTTACAGAACTTGGACTTCACCGTGAATGCATCTTTAATTGTTTCCATTGCCCGGTTGATTGCGTGATCTCAACTGCACAGCTTGGATAAATTAAGCCTAGTAGTTGAAAACAGAAGGTGTTTTCATGTGGATCTAGAGCATTGTTCACAGAAACACTCATTCACTAAGTTTCCACTATTGCTGCTCACAGTGGGTTGATGAGCTTGGCGTGAGTATAGCATTGCGTGAGTTCACGGCACAGAGCATCCACTCTTGCCTCATTGCCCTGTTCTTAGTGTCGCTTGCTTATACTTGGCACGTAAAACATTGCATAGATTGTTTTGGAGAGTCAGAATTCTCATTAAATTACACTGAAGAACAGACAGTCTGAAAACTTTGGGATAGGCTTTTTTGACTTAGACCTATGAGCAACCACCCGTTGCGATATGTTTTGCATGGTCTAAACCAAAGAACCAAAGTCTAGTTTCTCTTCGGTTACTCAAGACCCTGGAGATGGTGTCTAGGGGACATAGTGGAACCTTGAACCAAAACATTTGGACTATTCCACTATCATCAATCCTGAATGTCATTCAATCTAGCCGTGTAGAAGGCCAGCACTATCAGGTCACCCTGAGTTACTTAGAAGCAACTCAATCCCCTCTCCTCAAAGTCTCGCGTCTCCGTGGAAATGCCCGTCCAACACATGTAAATAAACACAAGACTCTTGGAATATACAGTTCTACTGTGAAATGGGGTGTGTGTTGGGACATTTGTTTATTTCTTATTTTGTGATTCCAGACCACCATGGTGTTATCACTGAGCCAATTTCAATCTCATGACAACATAGTAACTTAGCAATTTCACCAAACACATGTTGGAAATGTAGGGATCTGTTCAATTCAAAGACCATATTTGTCGCCTTTGACCGGAACATTTTGAACTAAGGTAAAATTAGCCCAGTGCTTTGAATCTGGATTCTAAGAAGCGATGGGCTGGATAAGATGTCTGTCTGGGCACAAGGTTACCACTCAGCACGGCGTACCAAAGTGACACTACACTCCAAATTTCTAAATGAGGAATCTGTCGTTCACTCTCCCTGCCTCGAGTTCAGCAGTTCTCAGAAAATGAATAACTCTCCTTATGCTCGATGTTGCTTTGCCAGTAATGGAGTCCAGATGGCTGTTGTCTTTTAAAGTTAAGTTCAAGAAAAGCGGTGTGATATCTACAACTTTCTTCGCTTATCTCACAGGCTAGCAAAAAAAAAAGTCCCAGAGCCTTGGGACTAAACAAGACTATTATTTCTAATGGCTTAAACCCCCATTTCCTCATGTGTGGTTGGATTTTTTTTTTTTTTTTTTCCCATTTAGGCAGCCTCCAAACTTTTAATTTGAGCCATTCCTTCTAAGAAACTCTGCAAACTGTAAAGATACTCTTGATACCTCTATAAAAAAAAAGGCTCTCAGTAAAGGGAATCCATTCATAATCTGCTGTGTTTGGATCTGCGGCCTCGGACGCTGCTAACAGTCAAGTCTTTTAGAAATCCAAGCCTTTTAAAATGCTGTGCAGCGAATCCAAATATAGCTCAAGCCAGTCCCGCAGCCCTTTCATGCCCGCACCTGGACTTGTAGATCTCAGTAAACCTCCACCCTACACCAGCGGCTACATATTGCGGTCTGTTTGCTTTAGCCTTCTCGTCCACCTTCGCTACACACTTAATCATATCCTACCGGTCAGCACCAGCCCTAACACCCCCCCCCACCCACCCTGGCCATGCTTAGATGTGCCGTCCAAACATGCTTCTCGCTGCACCACATAAATACATGAGGATGATTATTGATCTAAGCATGCCGTGACTGTGGAGTGGGTCATGGCGTAAAGTTCGTGTTTTCCTTGGAGGCTTTGAAATGATGGCATTTGGTGCTTAATGAAAAGCTAGTAGTTGTTCAAAGGTACCTGGCGGCTTTTTGATGTGAGTGTTCAACTTTCTTTCCTCCAGGCTCGAGCACTCTGCTAGACCTGACGGAGCAGTTCACACCTCCAGAGGTGGCACCGCCCATGCTGCTCAAGCTCCTTGAGGCCATCGAGAGGAAAGGTGAATAGAATCCATCATGCATATTTCTTTGTCACGTGTACGTGCACACCGTAATTACTGCATTTTCTACATGTATTAACTCCCATATAAACTCTGTACAGGTCTAGACAACCCTACACTCTACAGAAACTTTACTGCTGGAGGAGGGCTGGATGTCAGACAATGCTTCGATAGTGGTGAGTGACACATTCCATTAGGCGTTGCTACTGTTAGCTGTCATAAACTAGGGCGATGCGACAAATGCTTTTATGTTTACGCTGAGTGCGAAACTATATTTATGCTGAGTGCAAAACTATGTGCTTCTTTTTCAAAAACTTCAACCCAAAGTAATAAAATTGACACATCTTGCACAATTTGTGCTACAGACATGTGGCTTCTTGAGAAGAGGTGTTCGGTCATTTGTCTAAGAAGTCAGATTTACAATTTTCACCAGCAAATGATAAAACGGGTAAAATTCTACAAACTTACACTGAAGCAGGTCTGAACATATATGAAGACCAGATTGTCACATAGACTTGGCAATGGATTTTGACCCAGGATGTCCTAGCAACCACATACTGTAGCAGCTTCTAACAGCTACTCTTTTAAAAAACACATTTCAATGCCCTGGCAACCACCCAGGGTAAGCTAGCATTGTTACATTAAGCACTCATATTTTCAACATACTACAAATAGAAATGTTGGTTATCGTAGCTAAAGCTAGTTAAGGCGAAAATCAATAGATTGAAAATATCTATTGCTTGTCTCTTTATGCCTGGTTAGCATACGGTGCTAACTTCACTGATGTTTGTGTTCTTTTAATTAGATCCTGCCTCAGTGGATCTTGAGCAGATGGACCTTCAGATGTTGTGTGATGGTCTGAGGAGGTATCTTCAGGATCTACCTCAGCCTGTCATTCCCTCTGTGGTCTACAGTGAGATGATACGCATCGCCCAAGGTGGGTTTCCATAGGGTTACTGCATATCAGCATATGCATTAGATCAGTGGTTCTCAAACTGGGGTACGTGAGGTGACGGAAGAGGGTACGCGAACAAAATGCTGAGCTTTGCCATTCATTAAATTCTACCCCAAATTAAAGTAACATCAAAACCGTGCATGTATTTTTGACAAGCAAAATGCCACTTTTATTAAAAAACAGAAAATGGGAGTGCAGTAAACAATCAAACGACATCGAATTATCTTATCTCTTGCGATCAAATCTGACTGTATCCCCACCAGCAGTGTGCATATGATAGGATGCCTGCAGAGCAAGCAGAGTATGCTGTTTTAGCAGACTGCACTGCTATTCATTGTGTCCTTAAAGTAGATTTGTAGCACTTAATAGCAAAGAACAAATATTAACACAGACTGTACATAACGATCGATTTAAGGAACTCTCTTCGGTCCTAAATGCGAGCAAGAACGCAGTTTTCTCTGAATATCCAAACGATTGCAAATGTTGATTTTAGTTCAACAGAAAGGTAATATTATTAAGTGAGCATTTTACATTTTAAATGTTGCCTACATTTTAAACATAATATTGTCAGTATTGTTTGTTATATTTTCAACAAAACAATAGTTGCAACGAAAACCACAACAGAACTGGTGTGCATCTTCAAGCAACAGCGGTGTTTCGTTAATGAAGAAATCTGCAGCTTTGAATGATTCGGAGAGTCAGTGAACTACAGCCATTTGCTTGCTTACTGAATGAATGAATGATGTGACTCCCCACTCATTAAGACAGTGACTTGCTGCCACCTACTGGCGATTTTAGTTTTAAATCTAATTACTTACTTTTGCCATCATTTATTGCTTTTTAGTATGCGTGGCCCTGGACCACAAAACCAGTCATAAGGGTAATTTTTTGCTATTTATACATCATCTGAAATGGTGTATTGCACTGGTTTATGGTTTGTTAGGACAGGACAATATTTGGCCAAGATACAACTATTTGAAAATCTGGAATCTAAGGGTGCAAAAAAAAATCTAAAATATAGAGAAAATCACCTTTAAAGTTGAAAGTGAAGTTCTTAGCAATGCGTATTACTAATCAGAAATTAGGTTTTTATATATTTGCAGTAGGAAATTTACAAAATATATTCATGGAACATTATCTTTACCTAATATCCTAATGATTTTTGGCACAAAAAAAAAAATATTATTTTGACCCATACAATGTATTTTTGGCCATTGCTACAATTATACTCATGCTATTTAAGACTGGTTTTGTGGTCCATGGTCACATATAAATAATACATTTAAGAGAATAGAATATGACATAAATGATGCCTCTATAAAAGGTAAAAATTATGTGTAGATCAATTTGAAAGGGAGAAATTTTATCCCTTAAATATTCTGGGGGTACTCAGAAGAATGTTAAATGCCCCAGGGGGTACACCACTGTAACAAGTTTGAGAAGCACTGCATTAGATCGACAGCCTTACAACTCTCTGGGTATTTCTATGGTCTATGATATAGTAATAATCCATATTAATGCAGTCATCGGAATCATTAGATTTACACTGGGATAACTTGCCAATTCTCAGTTTGCCCCTAAACTAATGTTTAAAATGCTGTGGATTAAGTCCTTTTTAATTCGGTTCATTCAGTGGTCATAGTAACATTTCTAAGCTATGTTCTAGCTATGCATGGACAGCTCCAATGCATCACAAATCACCAATGAAATCTCACAATAACAGTAGCTCAAATCAGGCTAAAATATGCATTTTTAAAGGATTTTAGTCAGGCTGGTCCTGCTAATGCACATTTAGGAGTTAATTTTTCACGAGTGGTCTGGTTTATTATATAGTCACTCTCTGATGTGACAGAACTTCTGTGGTCCTTCAAATTAAGCTTAAAGGTCCAAGCAATGTATGGAATAATCAGACCATTTTTCATTGATCTCATTTCATTATTAGAGCCACAGGGTGGTGCCATTGTTCTGATGTGTGTTAGCCAGATGGTGAGCCTCCTACAATGGTAATAAAGTAACACAAGGAGTCCTCATAAAAGAAGAAAGTTCTGCACAGTCCCATGAACTTCTAAAAGCGGCAGTGCCGACTCATCTAGCAAGATTGTGTGGTTGTATCGTCACAGTATGTGCTTTTATGAGTACACATGTTCCAAGACTTATCTGATTTTGTGTCTACAAACCTCAGCCAATTCGACAGCAAAAAGTATTCCAGGTGTTGTATTGGTGGTTGACTTAAGGGTGTTAACTTTATCTGCCCTCTCTGTGTGACTGAACATTGTGTGCAGAACAAACTTTCGTTGGTGTAAACTAGCATGTATCCAGTTTGAGAGAGAACACTTTTTTTTTTTTTTTTTTTTTTTTGCAGTTCTCTTTTGGGTAGTGTACAGTCACGTGGCTGGAAACAGGATATCTGTGGTTAATAGACCTAAAGCAAACCTGAAAACTTATCTGCGACATCAACGCTGTCAACCAATCAACTCTCAGAGTACCTTACTCACTCTGTCATTGTCTCGCTTAAGATCTTGTGCGGTTAGTTGCACGCTGAACGCAATTTTCCACATGACTACATATACACTCTTTTTTTTTTCTTTTTTTTTTTGCATATGTCCTTGCTGAGTGTTGGTATGTTTAGCTCACTATGAAGACATAGCCCTTGAGACAAAGGTCATGAAAAGTGGGTGTGAGAGAGCCCTTTTTTACGTTCTTCTATCTTTCTTTCTCTTCAGAAGTGCAGGGTACAGACGAATGTGCACATCACCTGCGGCTGGTGGCTAGCTCTTCTGCACTTCCTCCGCAGTACTGGCTGACCCTGCAGAGCTTGCTGCGCCACTTCTCCCGTGTATGCCAGGCCTCAGCGGCCAACCTGCTTAGTGCTCGTGCCCTCGCTGAGATCTTCAGCCCAGCACTCTTCAGACAACAGCCCACCAGGTACACCCTCACACATATGCTAATGAATCACATTGTTGCCAGCTAGCTTGTTACCAAAAACAAAACTGATGTTTCATTTCCCTTCTCAGCTGTGAGCCCAGCCCAGAGGCACACATCAGGATAATTGAAGTCCTGGTGACCAGCGAATGGAGTGACAGTCAGGCGGCTCCAGGTAAATACAATACTGTAATGTTGATTAAAAACCACTCTAAGGCACTGGTTCTCAACCAGTAAGTTATTTACAATTAAATTTAGCTGTATTAACAATCCTAATTAAAATGCTAAAAACCACAGAAAATGTCGACTTAAAGTTAAAAAGGTTTTGCATACAGGGTAGACATGCTGGTTATATTGATGTATTTGAACCAGTGTTGTCCAAAGATGGAGTAGATGGAGGGTAGGCAACATTGGGAAGAAGATAGGCAGGTAAGTGAGAAATTGTGTGTAATGGAACAAAAAGCAAACACTTCTCTAAAGAATTGCTGGAATGTACAGAAAAAAGACGTAAAAAAGGGAGATGTCCAGTTCTGATGTGTTTTATACAGTAAAAGGAAGGCAACAGTGATATTCATAATTCTTATATGAAGTAGTTGTGCCCCTTCACTTTACCAGTGTGTAGTCTTGGCTGCAATATAGCACTTTGATATGAATGTTTAATGGCTGGGAGTGCTCTGTCGAAAAATCTGTGTTCCACTCCCTTGCTTTTGTGGGTCAGGTTCATTTAGAGATGGGACAGACCACAGAGACACTTCATCTGTGTGTATGCTGCCCTGAACACAGACCAGTTGTCTAGTTGAGCTTTTATAGCAGTAGTAAAGTCTCTCTCCCTGTCTTTATCCGTCTATCTCTCTCAGGCTGCCAGGGGCCCCAAGTCTGGCTGTGTGACTGTTTAAATGTTTTATTACCTGTTAGGGCCTATTTATACCTTGCCCTGGCATGGAGCGAGCTCAGCTGTCAGTAATTTGCACCTGCAGGAGGCTGGGTTGGGCGAGCCCAGACTCAAAAGCACACTTGCCTCCTTTCTGCTCGGGCAGCTCGATTTCTTCCTGTACCTTATGTACGAGCTTTTACACAAACACGAATCACACAAGTGCCACCTTTAACTGGTACTTGTTGCCTTACCGACCTGCCCATACACGATTCCTGCACATGTGGCGGTGGGTAACTGTGGATGTGTGTGTTAATTTGAGTGCAAGGGTGCGTGTGTGCGCATGTTCCTAGTTACTGGGTGGCTATTTTAAGCTGGTGGCAAAAGGCCCACTTGGATTGGGTTGGGTTGAAGTGTGGTCTGCTCCACAGAGCTCTCTTGTTCGCTTGCAACGGCGGCTGTCCTGTCTTGCGTGCATTCTCACACACTTGCAAACGTTCGTTTCCGAGGACTTTACTCCACCCCCTGGCCCCCTCCTGCCTGTGCCACATTCCCCTCCCAAAACATAAGGGTGCACAGCTCAGCAAATATTTGAACCTGAGCAAGTTAATCATGAGACTGAACCCTTGGAGCCAGACAGAGTGAATGAGCAGAGAGAGAGAGAGAGTTGGTTAGCAGCAGTGCGACCCCAGCAATCATTAACCCGGCCGTCCCAGAGCAGGCGACATTCTCCACCCCTCTCAGATCTGCTTTAGTTCTTCAGGCTCTACGGTTTCAACCTGTCGCACTCTGCTTCTCTTTATCAACTTGGATTTTGCTGAATTTCTTCAGACTGCTACAGTGACTTTTAGGCTTTTGCACCTGTCAAGTGGGAATATTTTTTAAAAAAGGACTGTCTCTTGGATTTACCAAGAATCACAAGAAATGCTTACTGGACAGACTTGCTGAACAAAAGGCTGCTTGACTTCTGCTGAACATGCACAACTTGCAATGTAAGTGTGTGGTTTTGGTGTCTCAGGAAGTTTGGTGTAATGATTGGTTACTTTTCTCAAAATCAGTCAGGCAAACGAAAATGCATTAAAGTAAAGTAGCATGTCATTGCTTTGGGGAGTTACCCATTTTTTTTTCAGAGGGCATGGTAGTGGCTCTTCTCAGATGTCCTATTTTGTGTCCGGTTCTGGCTCTTTCGCTAAAGCTCTGAGTCTGACAGACTTGTATATCCATGCTTCTCCCACTGTGCGACTGGCTAGTGCTCGTGTGTATCAAGACTAGCAGAAGTGCAACCTGCTACGAAAAGTGGGTTAACCTGTTTGACTGACACTGGCATGTCTGAACATGCGAGGTGAACGTGTTGTATTATTCATTGGCTCCAAAAAAAGTTAGGGTATAGAATGTCTTTGAAACGCAAGGAGTCAACTTAAATATAAGACTAAAATCTTCAGGGTTTTTAAAATGCTGCTTTATTCGCTGATGTGCCGGAAGTTACACTTGACCTACTGCATGACTGTTAAGCACCCCAGATGAAGTGCCTTTCTGACCTGCCCTGAGTGCTGAGCATGACAATAGCCCACGTTCCTGGGGCGTTTTTAACCCTACTTAGAACTGCGGCTATTTCAGGTACCCTCTCAAGCTCAAATAGCTGATCTCTCCCCTCCTACAGTCCTCCGTGAGTCGCATTTGGGGATTATGAGAAGTATTTGCAAGCCGTGCCTGCCTCCTGACCCGGCCTTGTCTTTGACGTAGGGACTGCCTACGTGCCGCTGCAGCAGCTATCAGTGCTCTGCTTTTGTCTGCCTACCAGCAGAGGGGCCGTACTGATCGCTTCTGCTCAGAGAGAGGTGGGGCTTAGCAAAGCTGCATCATAGATACAGGAAGGGAGGGGGTGACAGAGAAAGACAGTGAGGCTTCAGTTCCTTTCCTCATTCGAAAGATGCTGTGCTGCAGTGCACCTTGTCTGTGATTTACCTCCCTACGTTTGACAGCATTGAAGCGGCTTAGACAACGCTTATGTTCCACGCGGATTAAAATTGCTGGATCACATACTTCGGAGCAGATACATCTTACATTTTGATACATTTTTCATTGTCGACTTTTGAATGGACAATGCACTGTTGCAATGACATCACTGCACTCAGGACTTGGAAGAAATAGAGGCAGGTGATGAGGCAGGAGTGGCCAGCAACAGTCCCGCTGCACCATTGGCTGGGGTAAGTGATGTAATGGTTTTCACTGACCCCACTCTCCAAGGCTTTTCGAAAATTGATCTCAAAGCGATGAGCAAGAAGAACCTGGATTTATAGTATCCATTCAGAGGAGGTTTGCCAAGAAAACTGTATGCGAATCCTTCCAGATATGCAACACACCATTAAGCATGGCAGATTTAGAGAGCCTGAGACTTGACACTGGATCGGGAGCTGGATCAGACCTGCTGTTTTACATAGAAATAGACGCGCCAGGTAACTGTTGAAGTTGGTGCATTACAAACGTGTCATTCTTATGGCTTCATTTCATGGGTGACAGCTCTGTCTGTGGTCTTGGATGCATTGGTTGGTCTGAACTGGTTTAATATTTGCTATTGACTTGTTTTTATGCTGACAGTAACATTAGTTGTTGCGTTGATTATTGTGTGTGTCTTTCCATGGAGGATGCATCTGCTTTAGGTATCACAGAGCATTGGATCATGTGTTGAATAGATTCTTGTAGGTGTATCTGGTTTAATATCTTCGTGTGCATGTCTCATACTCTGTGGTAGCACTAGGCAGAAAATGCTTAGCGACGATAGTGAGTGAAATGAACAAAGGAGAGACAGTGAGTGTGCATGGGGGGGGGGGGGGTTGGAAGATAAAAATAGCCCACCGCTTCAGCTCTGCCTCATGCTCCACGGAGACTGCACTGCCCCCGCTGCTTCCCGTCACTTGGCTTAGTAGCCAATCAGATGCAACCTCTGCCTCTATCCAGCAAAGCAACATGTTCTCAATGGTTAAGGATTCTTGCGTGAATGTGCATATTGCAATGCATTGAAAAGCCCATCGGTGGGTCTCCACATGTTGTCAGATGTCATTGCTTCTAGATACAGTGCTAATTCTGTTTTGAAGCGCTAGCTGTAAAGATCAAAGGATGCTTCAAATAAATTATATCATCAATTCCAAATTAAAGCTTCTTGTCCCTGTCTTGGATCTCCATGACACTTCCACATGTGTGTGATCGTGCATCTCAGGAACAGCTTATGTGGTATAATGCTGGCCAGATCTGAAAATGAGGATTTTTTTGGAAGGGTCAATGAAGTGAAGTGAGTAAAGAATCCGACTCCCTGCTGAGTGCTCGAGAGGCATGTGCTCAGCTGCATTTAATGAAATGAAAAACACTGGAAGGGGAGGAGGCAAGGATTCTAGAAAACTGCAGCAACCGTTGCATGCTTTTAACATGACTGTCACAGTTGGAAGGAAACATGCATCGCTAACTTGACAGAAAAACACCAACGGGTGTTTTAGGGGCTTTCATTTCGCCTCATCAGATTAAAGCATCCTTTAGTTACACTGATATTTCATATTGACACATAGGTTTGAGCATGCCTGCACATGTTGTCTGTGTAAATGACCTTGAGTGCTGCTGGTTCATCAGCAGTTCTGGTCTCAACCAGTTTCTCTCTTTTTCTCTGTACAGCACTACCTCCCAAGCCACCCAAACCAACGTCTGTCACTAACAACGGTATGAACAACAACATGGCTCTGCAAGACGCTGAATGGTACTGGGGGGACATCTCCAGGCAAGTAAAACTTAAATGTTTGGTCAAATAAGCATAATAATAATGTTGCTTCATGTAAAAGTTTGACTCTCTTTCTGTTGCAGGGAGGAAGTAAACGAAAAGCTTAGGGACACTGCTGATGGTACATTTTTGGTCCGAGATGCCTCCACTAAAATGCATGGGGATTACACACTGACACTGAGGTACGTTCTCTTTTGTAAAACCAATATGTCTTTTTATTTAGGGTGCTTGCCTTGACTCTGAATTCCAAAGGATTGATCTAAATACTTCTTTTTATTGCCCATATAGGAAAGGAGGTAACAACAAGCTGATCAAAATCTTCCATCGTGATGGAAAATACGGCTTTTCAGACCCCTTGACCTTCAACTCTGTGGTTGAGTTGATCAACCACTATCGGCACGAGTCTCTCGCTCAGTACAACCCCAAACTAGATGTGAAACTACTGTATCCTGTGTCCAAGCACCAACAGGTAATAATCCTCGAATTTCCTGTGTGTGTCCTGAAAAATTTCACTCTAGATCATCATGTTTCAATTGGAAACATTTTATTGGATATGTTTTTTTTTTTTTTTTTTTTACATTTACAGGATCAGGTGGTAAAGGAGGACAACATTGAAGCTGTTGGAAAGAAGTTGCACGAATACCACCAGCAATACCAAGAAAAGAACAGAGAGTACGACAGACTGTATGAGGAATACACTAGAACATCACAGGTGTGGTTTTAAATGTTTATAGTAGATGATTGACTACATGTAGAGCTCCAGAAAAGCTCTTCAAGGGAAAGCTCACATTCTGACATGCCTTTGTCTGCTTACTAGGAAATACAAATGAAAAGGACTGCTATTGAAGCTTTTAATGAGACCATAAAGATCTTTGAAGAGCAGTGCCAGACACAAGAACGGTACAGCAAAGAATACATTGAGAAGTTTAGGAGAGAAGGCAATGAGAAGGAAATCCAAAGGTGAGTCCTGAAGCTGAGAACTTCCAAAGTTGTCCTTTGGGGAACATTTCAGAAGTGTAATGCATCTCTCCAATGTTTTAACACAGGATTATGGTCAACTATGAAAAGTTAAAATCACGCATCAGTGAAATTGTGGACAGCAAACGGCGTCTCGAGGAAGATCTGAAGAAGCAGGCGGCGGACTACAGAGAGATCGACAAGCGGATGAACAGCATTAAGCCTGACCTCATCCAGCTCAGAAAGACCAGGGATCAGTACCTCATGTAAGTAGCTCTTGAAATATTAACACATAGGACACAATTTTGCATTCGGAAATGACTGTATGGAGCACATTGTAATGTAATGTTTTGTTGCCGCACAGGTGGTTGACACAGAAAGGGGTCCGACAGAAGAAACTCAACGAATGGTTGGGAATCAAAAACGACAACCAGGACGAGTGAGTATTCTGCTTGTCACATTATGGCAACTTGATATTTAATAGAGTTCCTGGTTACTAAATCATACTCTCTCCTTCTATGCTAGTCAATACTCAATGGTGGATGACGATGAGGATTTGCCACACCACGATGAACGCTCCTGGAAGCTGGGTAACATTAACCGCATCCAGGCAGAGGCTCTTCTGCGGGGCAAGAGAGACGGAACATTCCTGGTCAGAGACAGCAGCAAAGCTGGATGTTATGCCTGTAGTGTTGTGTACGTATCACTTTTTTTTGTACTTGTAGGGCATCATTACTCGGTGAAGTTCATTCAGACTTTGAGCGTGCATGTTGAAATAGGAAATTGCAAAAGGCACCTATGACTAAAACCATCTCTTTGTCTTATTGCAGTGTGGATGGTGAGGTCAAGCACTGCGTCATCAACAAGACACCCACAGGATATGGCTTCGCTGAGCCCTACAACCTTTACAGCTCTCTGAAAGAACTGGTCTTGCACTACCAGCATACGTCCCTGGTTCAGCACAATGACTCTTTGAATGTCACGTTAGCATACCCAGTCTACGCACACCAGAGGCGGTGAGGACTCGTGAACACACCCTTGGGACTCGTTACAAACACGGGAGTTGAGAAAGGGCCTCCCCTCGAATGGAGACGCCTCCAGTAAGGCTATTACCGAGAGGGCTGCTTTTTGCCTTGAAACGACCCATGTCGGAAAGACAAGAGAGCAAAACCCAAAACGAACATTTCAGCCACTGAGACTTCTGCCAGTCTGAATGTAGTTTTCTTTATTGAGCGGAAACTGCTATAATTGAACTCACTCTCCCAAATTGGAGGACTTCGGAGGCCTTTTCCAAATGGTGCTTGTTCATTTCAAAGCTTTACCCGCTGCTGGAATGTGGAACATTGATAACCTCTAGAGTGCATCTTTTTTACCTCTTCTACCCCCGGACCTGCTCAGTTCAGGTCCGTGTGTGTGTGTGTGTGTGTGTGTGTGTGTGTATGTGTGTGTGTGTGTGTGTGTACGAGAGAATGTGACGTGACCAAAACTCACAGTATCTGAAAGCTATCGGGATGTTCAACATGATGTTTAACTTTCACGAACAGACCATGGAATCAGCTGATCAAATGTAGCAAGATGGCACTTTCGAAAAAGTACTAGTTTTCTTGTAAGAGACTCCTACACAAACGTTGATATGACACGTCTCGGCTGAAAGGAGCAGCGTGACGAGAAGCAAACGAGATGCTTGGCATTTCTTTTGTGAGCATTATAGTGACAGACTCTAAATCCATTTCTGCTTTATGGACTGGCAAGAAAGGAACTGAAACGGACTTCACGCTGTACATACAGATAGCATCAAAAGCTATGTGACAAAACCATATTGTACCAAAAACGCAGTTCCTTCTCAGTTGTATTCTAATCTGCTATGCAAATTCTGTATTTTCCGTCTCCTCTGCAGAGTTGTGATTTTATTTTACATGTTGCTACCCATAATATAAACTTGTTTTTATTGCTTAAAGTCTTTTTTTTATGTATCTAAGAGGATATTTTAAGTGTCAAAATGCCAAGAAAGGTGGCTTCAGTTTTACAAAAGAAGTGAGGAAAAAGTACTTTATTACATATTTCTTTATCAGCCGCTGGTAAAATTAAAGAGAGAGTATTTTATTAGTCTTTTTCACTTGGAGCTGATTTTCTCTTGGGCAGAGCCTGGAGGACATTAGTGCTGCTTCTGTCTACAGTAATGGTGATATATATATATATATGAACATTTTCACTAGAGCAAACATTAACAAATAAACCATGACGTTTGAAACAACTGCAAGTGAATGATTAATGTCACAACAACACAATACTGCAGGTTCCCAATCCAATATAGAGGTTTATTTTGTGATATCTGTCCCCTAATCGAGAGCGTATTGATTTGATCCTCTGGAATGAGAGAAGAGAACAATTATTTCAGTGACATAACTCCCTCTCATTCCTTGTCAACATAGTATTTTTTCTGTATCAGAAAATCCTTAATAGTGTTTACATAGATGGATCAACTCAGTTCGACTAGTACCCAACGTTCTAGTTTGCGCCACTTTCTCTAAAAAAAATAAATAAAAAAAAGTATTACTTGGATGCAACAAAGTTAGGGGAACCTACCAGCTTGACATTCAAAGCTAGCTACAGTATTTTTGCGATTTTTATCATCAGCGACGTCAGTATTGCTTTTGCCTTCCCCTCTCGTCTGCATTGCAGTTACACTTGGCAAATGCTAATTTGCATTTGATGTTTTGCATAAAGAAACATCAATGTGACACCAGTAATTAATGTTATTTTTCATGTCACTTTTTTTCCCCCCTATATTTTGAATTAGTTTTTGTTTTTTTGACTCCCTGTTTTAACTAGGCCTGATTGCCTTAAAATGAGTCTGTTATGTATTTTTAAGCAGACAGTAATGCTGAATTTTACCATTTTGAGTTTTGTGAATATTTGAAGGTCTTTAATGTAAGATTTTCAAGAGGAATGGTAATTCTCGCGTTTGTCACGTCTATACGCACAGTTGTCCTACACTATTACGATTTGCCCACAGAGTTAGCATATAGTTCTCAAATGATAAGACAGGCTCTTTCAGATTCCTGTTCTTGCTGCGTAAACTAACACGTGGTTTGGGGGAAATATTTAAACTTCACTGGCCAATGCGTTTTGAAATTTTACTGCTTGTGATTTTAAAGTCTGAGAATCAGATCTAAGTTTACAAATTCTAATTCTTAGATTTTTTTTTTCTCTGCAAATGGCACTCTAAACATACTTAATTTCAATGAAAAAACTTTCATGGTAACTTATGTGGGGATTTTTTTTTTCTTTTTGTCTTCTCTTCTGTCTTCTACTTTTTTTTTTTCTTTTTTTTTTTTTTTTTGTCACCTCTCGCTTAAAGGCCACAAACTTCCGTGTTTCACATTACCATGGTAGACCTTTTTCTGCAGCCCCTGTTCTCATAATTTCTTGCATTTTGTGAATCCAGTTTTATTTTCTTTTTCTTTTTGAAATTGTATAACATTGGTTTACAGACACTGTTACCAGAATGCTGAAATTGAGATTAACCAGTGTGTTCCAGTTCTAAAAAAAAATGCTTCAGATCTGTATTGGCTTTTTTTAAGATAAATAAAATGATGTTTTAGAAACAAAGTCTTTGGTTTTTATGATCATTTCTGGACTGTTCTATAGATATCTAGAATTTGACAGTTGACTGTTGAACTCCATGTACCGTTTCAGAGACTTTTGAGGTTATGCAAATGTTGTGGTGTGATATGATGTCGTCAGTCACTAAACGGGCTGAAGGTTACAGAACTTTATGTTCTCGCATTGAGAAATGCAACTGGTTTTCTCGAATAGTTAGTTGCTTTTACTTTTTTTTTCTCTTTCCTGGCTAACAACTTATTTAGATTTCATTCTGGCCTAACTTGTTTTACTTCAGAACCCAACATTTCAATGGTGGCAATCTAACACAGTACCAATACTTTTGTATAATTAACATTATTATGACCTTCCCAATAATAGGCCTAATAATATGCAAAATTATTGCCATTACAAGAACAGGAAAATTTGTGAAAACAATGTGACTTGTTTTAAATATAAACTTGCACCAAAATACCTAAGAGCTTGACTTGAAACAGTCTCCGCAACGTCAATATTATGATATATAGGCAGTTTTTTGTAAAGTTAATGAGCCTATTGTACTATATGCCTATATGGTTTGTGGCACATGGCTAGCTAAAATGAATATTTAACTACTTAAATGGACACTACTTTTTAAGTTTTCAATAATTTTTTTTTTTTTTTTTTGGTGAAAAGTCTGGTAGGATCCTTTAAACTCATCACAAGTAACCATAAAGATGCTTACATTTTTGGAAAAAGAAAATGTCTCACTTAATAGTGAATTTAATTATGATGTATGTTTGTACATATAGTACACATTGTTACATTGTACTCACATGTATACGGAGCCCCTGAAGGGACATTTGCAATAATTAAAAAAGTGATTACTTTCGTGAGCGCACCAGAAACTTTTCTCAAGCTCGTGTGTTACAGTTTCTGGTTTTCGTCACTTCTGCCATCTTACAAAGAAGAAAACAGGAGCATGGATGCGCATTAATTTGCTTAATTGTAAACTTGGCCTTCAATACAAAAACATTGTTTCTGTTATTTAATTCCGACACAGATAAATCATCACTGAGTGGCATAAGAACAGCTTTTTACCTCATGCTATATTCCACCTGAACAATACATAACATCTCAGGTCTTTACATCTGTACATAACTTCTGAAAACATTTGCACAAATTACAATTCTATTTTATCTGTATTTTTATTACCATATCTTATTCTCCTTATTAAAAGTGTAATATTTCATTCTGTTTAGTAAATGAGACTTAGTAAATTATCCGTACTCACAAAAATAGTCTTCTTTTTAGCATTTATTTTACATAAATCATATTGATAGTTTATCATACGCATGAGAAACGTTTCTTGTGAGCGCGCAAAATTTTCTCGTGAGCATGCAAAAGTTTATTGTGCGCACAAAAAAGTTTTTTTTTTTTTTTTTTTTGCAAATGTCCCTTAAGGGGCTCCATATATGTATACAGTAAGTACTTTCTAATTGTATCGTTTAAGTAGTTAAAGACATCTACGGTGAGAAAAAAAATGTTTTGATCCCCTGCTGATTTTGTACTTTTGCCCACTGACAAAGAAATGATCAGTCTATAATTGTAATGGTAGATTTATTTGAACAGTGAGAGACAGAATAACAGAAAAAAAAAAAAAAAAAAAACCCTAGAAAAACACATTTCAAAAAAGTTATAAATTGATATGCATTTTAATGAGTGAAATAAGTATTTGACCCCTTCGCAAAACATGACTTAATGCTTGGTGGCAAAACTACTGTTGGCAATCACAGAGGTCAGACATTTCTTGTAGTTGGCCACCAGGTTTGCACACATACCAGGAGGGATTTTGTCCCACTCCTCTTTGCAGATCCTCTCTAAGTCATTAAGGTTTTGAGGCTAAGATTTGGCAACTCAAACCTTCAGCTCCCTCCACCGATTTTCTATGGGATTAAGCTGTTTTATTGCAGAGCCACTTGTTGCCTTGGCCATGTGTTTTTGGGTCATTGTCATGCTGGAATACCCATCCACAACCCAGTTTTAATGCTCTAGCTGAAGGAAGGAGGTTCTTACCCAAGATTTGACAGTACATGGCCTCGTCCATCTTCCCTTTGTTGTGGTGCAGTTGTCCCGTCCTCTTAGCAGAAAAACATAATGTTTCTACCTCCATGTTTGACGGTGGGTTGGTGTTCTCAAGGTCATAGGCAGCATTCCTCCTCCACCAAACACAGCAAGTTGAGTTGATGCCAAAGAGCTTGATTTTGGTCTCATCTGACCACAACACTTTCACCCAGTTCACCTCTGAATCATATAGATGTTCATTGGCAAACTTCAGACGGGCCTGTACATGTGCTTTCTTGAGCAGGGGGACCTTGTGGGTGCTGCAGGATATTCGTCCTTCACGTTGTAATGTGTTACTAATTGTTTTCCTGGTGACTATAGTCCCAGTTTCCATGAGATCATTGACAAGATCCTCCCGTGTAATTCTGGGCTGATTCCTCACCGTTTTAATGATCAATGAAACTCCACGAGGTAAAACCTTGCATGGAGCCCCAGACTGAGGGAGATTGACAGTTATTTTGTGTTTTTTCCATCTGCAAATAATCACACTAATTGTTGTCACCTTCTCACCAAGTTGCTTGCAGATGATCTTGTAGCCCATTCTACAGTCTACAATCCTGTCCCTGATATCCCTTGGCCATGGTGGAGAGTTTGGAATCTGATTGATTGATTGCTTCTTTTTGATTGCGTCTTTTATACAGGTAACAAACTGAGATTAGGACCACTCCCTTTAACAGAGTGCTCCTAATCTCAGATCGTTGCCTGTATAAAAGACACCTGGGAGCCAGAAATCTTGCTGATTCATAAGGGATCAAATACTTATTTCACTCATTAAAATGCAAATCGATTTATAACTTTTTTTAAATGATTTTTTGTTGTTGTTATTCTGTCTCTCACTGTTCAAATAAATCTACCATTGAAATTATAGACTGATCATTTCTTTGTCAGTGGGCGAACGTACCAAACCAGCAGGGGATCAAATAATTATTTTCCTCACTGTATAATAAAGTTGCTGAAAGAATTTTCAGGGGGTCCCTAAAGTGAGTCCCTGCTTTCAGTAGTATGTAACTACTATAACTACATTACACTATTGTACATCTTTTTTTTTTAGTTAAAGTACATAGTAATTAACACACCTAAAATAAAGTCACACAACTAAACTGACTTTAGATGCACCAATATTTTCAGGGCTGATATGGCCAATATTAAAATGCTTCAAATAAAAATGTAAAAAGAAGCTAAAAACTGAAGCTAAAAAAGTAAATGCTACAGGTACTTACAGACTTTTATCTTTGCACTTTAATGTAAATTTGAAAATTAGTAAACAAACTTGTCTGCTGTCTGGTAGCCACTGACTTCTGTTAATGGAAGGCAAAAATACTATACTATGGAAGTAAATGGCTACTACACTCAGACTCTCAGAAAAAAAAGGTACAAAAGCTGTCACTGGGGTGGTACCTTTTCAAAAGGTACATCTTTGTACCTAAAGGGTAAATACTAGTACCTTTTGAAAAGGTACCACCCCAATGACAGCTTTTGTACTTTTTTTCCCTGAGATTGCAGCAACTGTTTGGTTACCAAAATTTTCCAAAATATATTTTCCTTTGTGTTCAACAGAAGAAAGAAATTCATATGGGTTTGGAACAACACAAGGATCAGTAAATGATGACAAAATGTTCAATTCGGGATGAACTCTCCCTTTAACTTTGTATTTATATTTTTTTCGCCTGCTGCCCATGACCCTATCAAAACAGTGACCCACCATTGTTTATTTATTTATTTACAAATATATACTACATTTAATACTACATATAATACAAATTTATAAAAACAATACAATTTCAGCTAAAGGATCCACACTCACTGTATCTCTTAATAAATAGTTTCTTTTTATTTCGCAACAGATTAAAAAAATACATTTTTTTATGAAGATACAGCGAGTGTAGATCCTTTATCTAAAAGTAAAGTTACTTATTGATCTACTCACCCAAAACTAAGGTTAAGCACAGTGATTCTTATTTTTTATTGAGTGTATAAACAACAGAATACATCAAATATCTCATGTATGCATTCTCTTATTTCATCTTTATGTCATCTTGTTTGATGTTAAACATATTGTCTCCTCACTTAAACTGTTCTCAAAGATAAAAATAAAAATGTATGCCACGTGCATGAGAGCAGAAACAGTCTCACATAACTTCTTGCGTAACTGAAGTACTCAGAAGTCAGGAGTCATATCAATGTACTGCTGAAAAAAAGATATTATTTTGAGAGAGACACACATACTTGTGCATTTGCATTTGTGTCCTTTCTAACAATAGCGTTTACCTTCAAAAACCGGATATCAAATGTGACTGACATCAAAACAATATTGTTACCTTTTGAATTTCTTAAGAAAAGAATAACGTTGATAATGAAAGACTTGAGAAGTGTCTTTAAAAGTTGTACTATAGGATTTGTTTGACCATGCAGTTCTTCACCAAACCACTCTGTAGCAAGAGAAGTAAGACGGAAACAGTAAACCACAGTCATAAGCAGCATCGAATGCACTATTCTCAGGAAAGGGAAGAGTGTAAAACCATGTTCTCACATCATTAAAACAGGCCACAGCTAAAAAGTCGTCAGATATAGATGCATACCATGCATTTGCCACCATGGCATGCAGATTGTAACACAGGTTCAAAATGGCATGCAGAAATAATTTGGAGTATGACTGACAGACTATGAGATTGCATCACTTGTGCAACACGTACATAGATGCCGTCTGACTGTGTTCGTCAGTATAGCAGGATATGGCTCTCATTTTTCTTTTTCACACTGATGCAACAGGCTGGAGTCATTATATCATATCTTTGCAACAACATTCTTAGCATATAGACTACACTATACTATATACATGATTTAATTGATGAGTTTGTCTAGGAGCCTTATTTCCAGTGAAAACAAATATTAATGATACAATGACATTCTAGAGACTTGTGTGCACCAAAAAGGGTACGTTTGTTCCAGCATGACAATAGCCCTGTGCACAAAACTACATAAAAATAGTTTGTTGAGTCTGTTGAGAACCAGACTATCCTAAACAAAAGCCTAGACCTAAACACCTTTAATATGACTTAAGCGACTGAGGTCCAATGTCAATGACTAACCTCAATGATGCTCGTGTCTGAATGGGAACAAAGTGCTGCATCCATGTTCCAACATCTAGCCGAAGGACTTCCCATAAAGGTACTGTCACATTCACAAAACTTATTTCACAGACAAAAAAATTGTCCATTTTGTATTGTCAATAATAGTGATGTATAAAGCATTGCTCACACATGGGTCATTTTCAAACTAAGTAGCTTTCTGTTGGTCAATTCTCAATCATGCAAATTTCTACTAGAATGATTAAATTTCGCAGAGCAAGGACAAATGTGACTACAACTTTGTTTAATTTAATTGGTGTTAAATCTTTGCAGAATATGTTTAATATATAAATTAGACTGAAGGATCTAGTTTTTGTTCATGAAAAGTACACAGTAATGAGCAAATCAATTTTATATAACTTTTCATTTTAAGCTTAAAAGATAAAGAAAAGTTTTTACAACAAATTACAGCATTTTTCTAGATGAAATTTATGACACTGGCTAATTTGTGACATTGTCCAAGTGAACTTCTTGTACAAATGTTCTTGCTGAAACATAAGATGTTCTTTGGATCATTCTCAAATAATGCTCATTAGGATGTACACAAACTTGCTCATGCAGCTTGAATGCAGCTGTCATTAAAAAGTGTACTAAATTAGTAAAATACAAAAAATAAAAGAAATTAAAATAGATCAGCATTTGGAGCTCATTCTACATCTCATTTGCAGGGCTGGTTTTCTGTAATGTATCTTATACTAAGCTGTTGACATGTTAGTAAGGCTGAGAGGCTCAGATCTGCATGAGTGCGGTGAATGTCAGAGTGTCGAGCTGTAATCTCTCAAAGTTAAATATTCATTAGAGACTTTGCACTTCCTGGTAGCTCTCAACCTACTTTCAGAAGGCAGGCTCTTCACATATAGCTTGAAATGACCTGATCAATCCAAAGCATATAAAAGGTTCTAATACCAACTCAAATATTTAATTTAGCAACACACCATCGAGTATCAGCAAACATATTTTAAGTCAACATAAAAAAAAGTCAAAGTACTTATTAATTTATTACAAAGTATTTTGAAATATTTTATCAAAATGTATATCCAACTCTGAAACAAATCTATTTTTCAGCTGATGTCACCAAGGGCTTTTAAAGGATAGTTCACATAAAAATGAAAATTTCCTGTAAATTTACTCACCCCCGGGCTATCCAAAATGTAGCTCACTTTTTTCTTCAGTACAACAGTAATGAAGAATTTTAGCTGAAACTGTGGTCCTTCATAAACTGCAAGTCAGTGGCTATAGGTTTCTGAAAATTAAAAAAAGGCATATGAAGTAACACAAGTTTAATACCACTATATTGAGGTCTTATGAAGCAAAACAATTGGTCTGTGCAAGAAACCGAACATTATTTACAACATTATTACCTGTAACCCATAGCTTTAAGCAAATGGTATAGAGTTGTTTGCAAATAAATCATTCTTTTAAACTGAATATTAAACGAACCAGTTCACCAAACTGGACTGAACCATTTGAAACAGTTTTGTTTAAGCCAGCACAGATTTACAAGTTACTCAATCAAAACTCACTTTCGAACATACCCGACCAATATACTGGCATAAATGATCCTATAATGAAACTGTCCAACAGTACACTTAACTGAGGAAACAGTACAGATTTGGATCTAAGAACTGGTGATAATTGAATTTGTGAACTGAGCACTTGAATAAAGGAGTGAAATTAAAGTTTTATGGCTTCTTATTGTTTCTGTAAAAAACTGAGCTAATGAAGTCCAGTGTATTCACTCTATATGATTTAGATGTAAAACATCCACATTATACATCATTATTGTTTGCTTTAATTATATATATATATATATATATATATATATATATATATATATATATTATATGTGTGTGTGTGTGTGTGTGTGTGTGTGTGTGTGTGTGTGTGTGTGTGTTACGTCATTGTGTGATTACATAAACAAACTGGTTAATCTGAAACTAAATGTTCAGTTTGCTTAAAAGTACTGGACCTTCCCATTGCCTAAAGCTATGTATTACAGGTAAATAATGTTCAGGTTCTTGCACAGACTGATAGTTTCACTTCATAAGACCGCAGTATATTGTTAGGAGCCATGGGTGTTAATTTTGTGTTCCTTGATAAAATTTAATGTCAACTTTCAATAGAAAACATTGCACTGATACAGTAACTACTGGTTTTTCTGATTATATATGTACACTAGAGTGCAGTGATAAAAACCTAACAACCTTTTCCAATTCTTTCTCTATGGCAGCTTATTGGCAGGTAGGCTTGCACAGGGGACTGTGGGAATGACAGCAGAGAGAGCGTCAAACAGAAGAATTCATTCTTAGTTGAGCACATCTGTGACTTTATTCACAACATAGCACAGCCTGAAACTAATGCGGTTACTAATGTGTGATGTGCATGCTTTAAATAAACACAGTTGCAATTGATCAGATGTCAGAGTTGTATTAGATGTTACTATACAATGTGTCTTAGCACAGCTGAAATGCTTTATTGACCAATCAGCATCCAGGACTGGAACTATGCGTTATATAATTCATGTTTTTGTTACACCTGTCATGTACAACATGTGAGTGCTTTGCCGTTTGCAAGGCCGGCCCATGGGCTTATGGGCACTATCGATATTAAAATTACAGTACATATTCTATACTATACAATATTCAAGCAAGCAAGTTTTTTTTTTTTTTTATTAGAAATGACACAGACATCTCCCAGAAGATAAAAAGATGATGTACAAGTGGCATCATTGTGGAAAAAATTATTACTCATCTTTTATTTACATTTGAACAAAAAGTGGCATGTCCAAAATTATTCATAACCTTCTCAATAATCAATAGAGAAGCCTTTATTGGCTATTACAGCAATCAAACGCTTCCTATAATTGCTGACCAGCTTTTTGCATGTCCCCACTGGTATTTTTGCCCATTCTTCTTTAGCGATGAGCTCCAACTCTTTCAGATTGTAGGGTCTCCTTGCCATCACCCTGATCTTTAGCTCCCTCCACAGAGTCTTCTTCTTTGTCCAGATGAGCATTTGCAAAGGTCAAGCGGGCATTTGTGTGCCTTATCTGGAGAAGTTGTCTCCTCCTCCTTCGTCTGCGTCCTTGGAACCCAGCGGTGTGCAGTGTCTGTTGGACTGTCTGCCTTGAGATGTTGCCACCAGCAGAGCCCAGATACATCAGGATGGCCTTCTCCTGCACAGGTGTCACTTTTGGCGTCCGACCACGTCCTCTGAGATTTTTCACAGTGCGGAACGTCTATTTTTTAATAATACTTTGCACTGTAGCCACTGGAACTTCAAAACATTTAGATATGGTCTTATAGTCCTTTCCTGGCTTGTGAGCAGCCACAATGCGCAGCCGCAGGTCCTCAGTGAGCTCCTTTGTCTTAGCCATGACTGTCCACAAACCAACAACAGAGAGCTTCTGTTTTTCACCTGTTGAGTTGATTAAAACAGCTGTTCCCAATGAATCAGGGTAATTAGGATGCTTTAGAACAGCTTGGACTATTTGGAATGGTATAGAACTTTGGATTTTTCCATTGACTGTGACATGCCACTTTTTGTTTGAATGTAAACAAAAGCTGAGAAATATTTTTTTTCCACAATGATGCCTCTTGTACATCGTCTTATTATCTTTTGGAAGAAGCCTGCATCATTTTCAATAAAAAAAAAGACTTGCTGGTTCAGTAAAAGTAACTTTAAGTCAAAATTTGCCAGGGATGTGAATAAGTTCAGGCTTGACTTTATGTAAATGTATAATTTCAGCTTTTAGCAGTAGTGGTGTCACAAATAATTACTGAAAGTACAATATAAATCATGCAGAGATTAATGTGATGTGAAATTTGACACAGTGTTATTGTTACTGTATTATTATAGGACATTATTAGGCCCGAAATTCTTTACGTCAGTGAACAAATGCATAGCATAGATATGGAATAAACATTCATACTCATAATTTGCGTTAGGCGTGTAGGAAGTTTTGGGTTCTAATCCAACCAGGTCTAATTTTTTCCCCTTTTTTAAAATCAGAGATGTTAATCAGTAATCATATATGCAGAGCAAAAACACAATTTGTGTGTTTTTTTTTTTTTTTTTTTTGTGATTTAACTGAAATTAATAGGTAGTCTCCACAAGGTTTAAGCGATATTGAAGCGCTGGTGTGTGAGACTGTGCAAGAGCCACAAGAGAACATTCTGTTGCTAAAAACATTGCAGTAAACATTCAGCATGATTTTAAAAACAACAGATTCCAGCACCAGTTCGCAGCTTAAGAACGAACAGAACGAATGTCATGTTTCATCTGGTTCAGGTTTACGTCCTTGCTGTGAGATGTTTCAAAAAAATGATGGGGATAATATCGACCATGGCAAAAAGTTGTGGGGACATGTTTGACACGTCCCACTCGTAAATGTAGTGCAGCAAAATGAATGTAAGTGAAAAGTGTTTACACAAAAATTGGTCAGAACTAGGACATGCGGTTTGGAGAATGCATATATTAAATTAATAAATATGTAATGACTATATATACATATGTCTTACCATAGCAGATATTTTAATAGACTAGTTTTATAGATGAATTATCTGATTTCTTTCACATTTTTATGTTGACAGTTTTTGAAATTGTTGCCCGGAATATTCTTGAGAGAACATTAAGTCTTTGACAACAGAAGTGCTGACACAGAAAGCATCTGCAATTGTTTCTGTGACCTATTTTGTACATTTTCAACAACTTGAGCACTTTTGATGAGGGAATTGGTTGAAATTGTAAATAATACACCCACTGGTGATGCAGTTTTTTTTTTTGTTTCACTGTTTGTTTGTTTTTTATTATTTTACTGTTGCTGTAATTATTGACACTTGTCTTATTTGTCAGTTATTTAGTAACTAAAAGTGTATCTTTTACTTTGTTTTGTGTTTTTGGTGTTTTTTTTTTGTTTTGTTTTTTGTGGTGGTGGTGGTTGTTATAGAATAAGGTCCATGTGCATCTGTTTGTATATGCAAATTTAGTGTGTGGTCGTTGGGCCAAACTCATTTTTAAAATAGAGAACACAGAATATTTACTTGGCAGTAACTATACTAAAACAGCTACATTTACATCTCCCTACAGGGCCCCCAGGCACTTTGGGGCCCCAGGCAACCACACATTTCGCCTGTAGGACAAGCCAGCCCTGGCTGGTCCACCTGTTGGCCTAGATACATTGCTAATCTTCTACATGGCAATAACCCTACCACCGGTTCACAAGTAATACGCTTTGTTAAAATAAAAAAATCTGAATAGAATGCTGCGTTTATAACAATGTTTCAATTAAAAATCAATTCACAGTTTAAAAATTATGCTTGCCTCAATTACTGCCAACCTCTGGAACTGCTTGTCACTTTTTTCCAACATAATTTTAGCATCTAATGTCAAATAATTAATAGTTTTGTTGCATCTACTAAGATGCATTTTTTTTTTACTTTTTTCTATCTATTTTATAATATCGACTCTTACTGGCATTGAATGGATTGGGTGCTTTTGACTCGAGGGTCCTGAGGTTCCTATGTGTGCTATGAAGATAAGATAAAGGTTTAAAGTGCACACCTGAAAGAGCTCAGACCATTAGTTTACTCTTATGCAATAAGCTGTTAATGGTTTGCCAGACATATCTATGATATTGAAGTGTTGCTCCTTCATTGTATCTGTAAGAGTGATCTAAATGATCCCTTGTGGAAATGATGAATCACTAAATTTGTGGATTTATGTATATTTATGGGATAATAAGTAAAAAATACCTTAAAGGAATAGTTAAATAACATGGTCACTCTCATAGTAATTCCAAAAACAGTATGATTTTTAAAACTATATTTAATTCTTGCTGCATCTCCATATAACGTATGATAGTGATTGAAGTGTGGCAAAAAAAAGGTGAATATTTAGTAGTATATTCCAAGTGTTCTAAAGACATATGATATTTTTGTGTGAGAAAAAGCTATAACATGAATTTGAAAGATTTGAAAAAACAAGAAACAAAAAAAAAAACATCTATGATATTGTTTTGGATCTCACACCCATAGTCTCCATTTTCTTGTGTTACAAAAATTCTGTGTGAACTAACCAAAAGTCATCAATGCAATACACACATGAATTAATAAATAACATACTATTTGAACCTATACATTACACCCTTATTGTCATCTTAATATATCTTCTTATTCTGTTTCAACAGATTGACAGTTGTGCGTAGGTTACGCAGGTTATAAACTAATGTCAAGCATTTCCAACAGCTCATATAATAAGCCGTGATTATCATTCCATGGCCTGCTCTATGTGTGTCATTACACCAGTGCAGCCGCTGAAGTTAGCTTCTAGGAAAAGGATTTAGCTTGACGCTGTTTTCTGCTTGAGCAAGACACTAATCTTGCTTAGCCTGTGAGGTTATGCACTTCCAAATATAATACAGATGCAAAAACCTCAGTGCTAGTACCAAGAACCCTGAACAGAAAAAGAAAGTGCTCTTTCTCTTTCCTTTTTCTATTAATCATACTCTTCAGTAACCCTACTGCTATCTGAAATGGTAATTCCCTTCAAGATTAATTATTCATCTTGTCTTTGGCAATGTGCCTTGGCTGTCTGTGAAATGATAACATAAAACACAACCTTCATTTAAAGCAATGCTGTTATGAATACATATTGCATTAATTAACAGTTTGTAATGTGCAATTACAATGACACAATTTTGATACAGCATTCCAAGTGATTTGTGACTAGAGTTAGACTTAATGTGTGGGGCTGAAAAATCAACTATAAGAAGCCTTCAGTATATATGTTGCCAGAATCGCTCGTGTTAACCACTGACCTAATTTCAGGCATTAAACCAAAAACACATTTCAAAAAACTTTTCGATGACGAAACCAGAAGTGCTAAATCATTTCCGGGTTTTGGCCTACAAAAGTCAAATGTATGTCATCCCTGCAGCTACATAAATGCTGTGTTACTTGCAAGCTGTAAGTTTTTCTGATATTCAGTGTATTGTGATTTTTAATACAAATAAACTACTGTGCCTTGCGAAAATATTCATACCCCTATTCATAAGTATTCTTTTTTTTTTTCACATTTTATGTTGCAGCCTTATGTTAAACTGCTTTAAATTACTTGTTTCTCACATCAGTTTTCACTCTATACACGATAATGACCAAGCAAAAAAAAAAAAAAACAGATTTGTGACAACTTAGCAAATTCATAAAGAAAAAAAAAACACAAAAAAAAGTACATTGCATAAGTATTCATACCCTTAACTCAGTACTTACAGCCTCAGGTCTTTTGGGGTATGATGTGACAATCTTTGCACATCATTAACTATTGTTTCACGAGTTCGCCCTTACATCTAATCTGCTTGAGCAAGTAATAAGCATATTTTGGCGTGCTGTCCTGGGGAAGGGTTCCGGGCCCGGAATACAGGCCGGACCCAGAGAACCCCCCCTCGCTAGTTTGGGATAGAAACAGATTAGAAGTGGGGAGTAGGGGTGGAGGAGGGATGCCAAGAAACTGTCGCTGGATGGAGGTAAGACGGCTGGCTATATATATGATGCGCTAATTCTTTGATTGGCTAAACGAGTTACACCTGTGCCGAATAGATTGATTATCTGATCGTGCTCCTCCCGAACCTTGTTAATAAAACATCATTTTTTGCACGGTGGTACAATCAGTAAAATAAAATACAGAATAATACTTTTGTTGTTACAAAATATTTGAAAAATGAGTTTGGCTTTGTGTCTGGAATTGTTGCTGTAAGTGAAATCCTAAGTAATAATTAGAGATTTTCAAGACACTGTGGCAATATGGAAATAAAGTCAAATCAGGTCAATCGTTTCAGAGCTAATCTAAACAATCTATGTTTATTACATGGACAAGCAAACTCAGAACATGTACATCGAGTTTAATGCTCTCCAGAGATTATGAGATTAATATCCCTGGAGATGAGGTTGTAGGGCTCCTATAATTCACTTAAACAGAAAAAAATACTCAGAGCACTAGGCTATTTTGCCTAATTGAAAAAGCGCAGCCTATCAGAGATCACTATAAGCTATGAATAATTGAGTGGATGTTGTCACAAGGACATCTGTACCATCTGAATATCGAGTTTGAGTGCTCAAGGAAATAAGATGTCCTTTGAACTTTTGCCTAGTTCTTTTTACATTTTCATAAAATAAATAATAAAGAGTACAAAAACGAAAGAGGGAAAATGATTGGAAAGGGTTGAAGGTCAAACTTTTGTCCTCTGCACCACAGCTTAACATGTAAGGCACACACTTGAACCACCAAAGCCCTAAAACATTGAAAGTACAAAGATAATTGTAAACCTTTATATTATAAGTATCACTATATAAATCTTAATATAAGCTTCTTAATATGAACTTTTAAGCACTGAGAAGGGTCTTTAGTCAATCATGAAGATGACCAAGGTCACCTGATCCCTTTTGTTACTTCAAGTCATGTATAAATGCTACATTTAAAATCACTTTGCCTGGAACATTGTTTATGTAGTCCAAATTCAGTGTGTGCATTCGAGTTAATGGGATGTAACTTGAAGATCATCGTTTACAGTCATCGCCTATCAGCTTATTTTTAGTAACCTCCTTCTCCCCATCAAACATCTAAAGCACTTCACCAGGCAGAACACTCTGTTCTTAAAGATTTCCACATAGCATGCCAGTATAGTTGTCAATCACACCTAAAACAGCAAATCTTCTCATCAGATAGGATGTCAAATCTATGTTTAGAAGAAGACTATCATTCCCAGATGGAGATTTGAGAATATGAGATGTCGCAGCAGCAGCCTTTGAGGACCTTAGCACTAAGAGTTCTGGGGGATTTATTGAGCTCTAATCCTTTTTTTATCCATTGGTAGTCCCAAAATAAACTCACTATGCAATGAGTTTTAATCCAAGTGCCCCACTACCCAGACTGGCCCACTGGATGATGTCACAGCACAATGTCACAGCACTTATGTCAGATTAGAAAAGAGCTGAAATTCACAGTTTTTGGTTAACCATTCAGCAGTCCATACATCAGAAGAAAATCATGTGTGATCTTCATTTATCTCATCTCTAGTGTTAAATTATAAAGGATAAACCTGTCATATACTATAATATACATTATTAACACAAAGTCTGTAAAATGTATATTGTAATGAACCGAAGCTCATTAGCCTTTATTAGAGGGGCTCCAAAAAAGGCATATGCCTGAAATCACTAGCCTAGTATTGAAAGCATGGAGAAAAAAAAGCCTAACTGCAAAATAGAGAAATCAAATTGTGTTTGTTCTAGCGACCCTTAGACAAAATTAATGACTTCAAATTGCATGAAGTTATTTACCTTTATCTGGATGTTCTTACTCTCGCGAGCATACCCCTTAATAAAACCTATTAACAGGGTGTGCAATTTGCATCGCTTCCTGGAGTGAGAAACAACAGAAGTAGAATCCATATGACGAGAGCAATTAACTAAATAAGCAGCTCCATAACTCTGCGGTGACTCCATGAAAGCTATTAAGGGGTATAAATCAAAATATCTATAGGTTATAACACCATAACATAGAAAAAACATGTGCGAGATCATTTTGATATTATTCATTGTCCTGAAAAACGACTTTGCGCATTTCATGTAATTAGCGCAGAAGCTCATATACACTTCTCTTAAGAGTTTAAAGTGTCTCCCCATGACGTCATTTAAAATCAACACTACTAATTGGAAGTGTTTTGAATGGCATGTAGTTTATAGCCCATTTTTATTAATTAGAGCTAGAAGTCTTAAATCGTAGTACATAGATGTAGGTCTTGGAAGTATTTAATTAGGTAATGCATGAGCAAACACATGATATCACATTTGGACCACACATTGAATTAAGGTGCCTTGGTAATTGCTTACCACTTTTAGAGCTCTGATGATACGATTTAGTTCTTCATTTGGATACAGATCTTGCTGCTGCTCAGCGGAGATTAGAATTTAGAAAAATAAGAACCAGAAAATAAGAACCATTTTTGACCAATGAATAATGTGTAATGTATCCTAGTATTAAACTAGTATGGGCTATAATGACTTTTGGCATTTGTCCTAGATTCACCGTCTACTTCTTTTCTTATCTCCTGGACTGATTTAGATATCTTGATGATTTATCTACTGGACTGTAAGCCTGGTAGACCTTTGTCAAACTGGTTAGAGCTGGTGCCAGAAAATAGACAAGAATCAAACCAAATACTACATTAGAAAAACCTGCTTGGCTATCTTTGATCAAGCCACTATGGTCTGGTATAATCTTTACTTTAGACCCAGACTCTGTCCACCTCTTTTCTTATCACCTTTTTGCCTTACCACCGTCGTCAGCTTTGTCAAGGTTGGCATACCTTAAGCTTTTATGCTCAAATGCGATGCATGGGAAGTTGGACTGTATAGTAGGTCAAGACGCAATTTTCTCATGTGATTGTCAAGTTTTGATCAAAGTCTACAAATTCTGTAGATTCAAACTTAAACTTGTGAGCAATGAGTACAAACTCAACAGCCTATTATAAACCACAATTTCTCAAATAAAGGTTAGTTAACATAAGTCACCAGGTCAAGGTTTTGTTCCTTTGTGCGTCCAGGCTTCTCTTGTAAAAGTACAAATGACAGTGGGCAATATCATGAGAAAAGCTTGCTGTGCACCAGCAACTACATAGGACCTGTTGTTGAGACAATGTTGAAGATTATTGTTTGTTTATGGGCTGGTTTATTCTAAGCGCGTACTAGTCTGCCGCTTTAAATTCTCAAGCTTGTGACAGCAGGATTGATTCGAAATTGAGTGTAAATGTTTTTATCATTCATCAGCTGAAAAAAAAAAATTTAAATGTGATTCCAATGATACTATTTCTCTGTGCCAGGTTATAGCTGTGGTGTGGACTATGCTATTCTTTAATACTGAAAATGATTTTTAGAACTATATCTTTGTCGTTATCTTTATAGTTATCGTCCTTGGTGTAAACACGCCTTAACAAGCCTATAAACAAGCTTAATTGTTATACACCAGTTTGACATAGAATAAAACAGGAAAAAATAATAAAATAATGTACATGACTCCAATTTCCAATGTTGACTAGCAGCAGCAGTATTATTTACTCAACTAGTCTTGCACATACCTAGTCCAAATAGTTTTTCTTGGTATAAGCTTGTGTTTATATAGCACTATTCTAGATCACTATCACATAGTGTTCACTTTAGCACTAAAAACATAAAAAGGACAAGAACATATTTTACACTACTCCCAACCATAAAACATGACATGACCCCATACGACCAGCACATCATCAAAGGCTAGATAAAAGACAACTAATACAAATGAGATTTCTAAAAATATCAAAAAGTACTGATGTCAGATTCAGACGAAGGTCATTCCAAAGTATGCACACCGAAACAGCCAATGCACAGCAGATGCTCTATCTCCCGATTTAGACCTGGGGATGATTAGTAGATTCTGGTTGGATAATAGTAAAGTCCTTGTTGTAATTTAGTAATATAGAAGGATGCTAGCCCATGCAAACCTTAAAAAATAATAAGTCAAATACAAAAAATATATTCTATATTTAATTGGGGCCAGATGCATTTTGAACCGCATGGCTTTTGCTTTCCTTCTAAACAGCAAATGGTTAACGAAAATACATTCAGACTTTGTTTAGCCCACCACAGCTGACAGCAAATGCACTAGAAAAGAAAAGTCCTCTGAACTTCAACCACAGTTATATAATATTCAGTCTGATTCTTAGTTTATTTTATTTCATCTGCAAAATAAAATGATCAGAAGACTCAACAAGGACATTAACTATGAAGTATAACTATAAACTTTTGATAACTGTTCTAATTTTATGAGAATAGGGAAGTCCAAACCACAGCAACAACAATAAGAACACAGGAAAGATATCATTGCAATCACTTTTAGCGATATCACTTTCATTGGAATCTAAATGAATGTTAAAACAAAACATTGCAATTAGAATTCAAACAACTTTAAAGAACTTCAGGATTTAAAGCAGCAGCAAGTGTTAAAGCTGAATGTTACTGTGCATTGTTATGGGCGCTAATTATTACTATAGTTATCAATCTTGTTGTGAACCGGCTTTTATGTGGAGATTATACCATAATAGATGCCAATTCACTGGCAGACTGGCATTAGTTATCAGTGGGGAAAAACTGCACAACCTTTGTACATGAGTACATTTGTGTGGTGAAATAGTTTGATCCAGTCAGAAATGTACCAATATGAGGTTACATAATCAGTAAACCTTGACATATGAAAACCTTTCCGAATTGATTTGCATTTGCTCTTAATTTCTCATTTGTCAACGCAACTGGAATCTTGATTGGTGAGCAAACAATTCCTAGTGTTCTCAGTCCCACAGGCAAGACTGATTCTGATCATCAGCCACTTAAGAGCACAACTCTTCATGGCGACCACGCTGGTGTTAACATTACGGGAGGGCAAATTGTTGAAAGTGGATGAAAGTCAATGAGCAAATAATTACATAACATTTGACGGCAAACACTGACAGCTGTAATGTGGTGTGCTGATGGCTCCATGAATCATCTGCTAATCTGGACAAATGGTGGAAAGGTGGAACTTATCAATTTATTTAGTGATGCATGCTAAGCAAGCATATCTGTTATCATTTATCATGTAAAGTTAGGAGTTTCTTTTAAACCCTATAAATTCTGGGAAGAAATTGATCATGACTTTCCACTAAGTCTTTAAATCAGCTGACAGAATAAGACATGTGGGTCAATGACATGACACTGAACTAATTTTTTTATTTCTTTCAAACATGGTGCAACTCCCCAAAATCGTGATAATTTTAATATATAATATTATGTTATTATTAATGTTAATAATTCGTATTTGTAAAAAACAAAAAGAAAATAAAAAACTTTTCACATTGACAAATATATTTATAACCTATATACCTATATGTAATTCATAATACAATAAAATATAATTAATATTATATTATATAAAAGACTACTAAGAATAAACTGTATTCAAGATAATAAGAAATAAGAAATTCATGTCATTATTTTTTACCTGATGGTAAGACCTTATGACATATACCTTCATGCCACTAAATTTAACAATAAGGTTTTTTTTTTAACTTTTTTAAACAGTATAAAACCAACATAAAAAGAGTACATTTCTAAAAACTGCGAAGAACTGCACAGCTGTTTTAAACCATTTTAAACAAGATTTTTCTTTTATCTTATCTTTGACAGCAATCTTTCACTGACCTATCTACGAACCTTTGTATGTAAAACCTGAATAGTGATTTGTAATTTTACGTGTACAGAATTCATCTAGATTGTTAGAAACAAGTTTAAACATGCAAGTAACATGTGCATTTCCATGCAAAGCGATCAAAACAACAAATAACAGATGTGTTTGTAGCTATTTTACTTTTTATAGCATCAAGTTGGAAATCACCTTATGTCCCAGGCACTATATTGTGTGGTAGTTACCAAAGCTTTTTTTCAAATAAAATCTTGGCAAGATTCAACTGGTTTTGTTGCAAAAAAAGAACAAAAATTATAGTTATAAGATATATCTGTATTAACACTAATCCTCAAATCTGTAGCTATTGTCAACAAGATATTATTGGATTGAGTATTTCAAACACTTAATCCAAATATTATAAAAACACACCTATTTTAAATTAAAATTATTGTTTACAAACTGACATTGGACAGCCCAACATTACCACCATTCCAGAATAACATTTAATTAGTGGTGCTTGCTAAGGCACGCATTGCTATGGCTGTAACTCATACTTTCGGCTAGACATTCGAACAAACCTTGTCCTACACTGTTTGTGGTACAGACATGAATGATACCTGAAATCATGTGGCTTGTTGAGCAGAGTGTGCATTTATGATTTACTCACAAGTTTCACCTTGTGAATGATAAAATGACCAAAAAATAACTATAGAAAGCCATATTTGAGAACCAGTGGGCTCATTTAATTCACCAAGGCCCAGGTTTCATACACAGAGCTTAGCCTAAACCAGGATTAGGCCATAGCTCAATTAAGACATTTAAATACTTTTTTATAAACGTGCCTTAGAAAAAAAGCATCTTGAGATAAAACAAAGGCACTGATATATTTTAAGATCAGTCAGTGCAAGTTCAGTTGAAACAGCTTAGACTTACATTATAGTCTAGGACAAAGCTTAAACCATGTCTGTGAAACCGAGGGATAGTCACATATAGAAGCAACCTCACTAAACACCATGTCAATGCTCTAGCAAGGCTTGCACATATGGGCGTCACTCATTTTTAGCTTTATTTTGTTTCCTAAAATTATTCTGACATCATTCTGTGCTTTGGTGGACTAAGGAGTGCATTAGTTGTAATATTTACTTTGTGGCACATAACAAAAAGCTGTTGATTTGTAAATAATCATTACTTTATTATAATCATTACTTCAACAGCATGACACTTGGCACATAGATTTTTTTTTTACTTGACTTGACTTGACTTTGCCCTCAACTCTTATCCCAATAGTTCTTAAAAAGTGAACTTTGACTCTTCTAGTGACACACATTTTTAGCTTCTTACAATGTCTTTGGGTATTTTGCAACATGATAAAAACAAAGGGAGACTTTACTGAAGTCTTCTGCCTGTTACTCTTGTAACGATTTGTCTTCTATTACTTTGTCTCACACTGTTAAGTTACATGCAAGATACTAACGTTTGCAATCATAGATTTTCAAACAGACTCTCAGGGTAATTCATAATATTTTATGTATGAACTACATTTCATATATTTTACATTTGGTCTCAATTAAGGGTAGGTTTAGGGGTAGATTTGCATGCTTATTTTTTATTTGTATTGTTATCTTTATTAATTAATAATAATTAGATATGTATTTATGTATAATATATATATATATATATATATATATATATATATATATATATATATATATACATACATATATATATACATACATATATATATATATATATATATATATATATATATATATATATATATATATATATATATATATATATATATATATATATATATATATATATATATATATATATATATATATATATATATATATATATATATATATATATATATATATTGTATATACAGGTGCATCTCAATAAATTAGAATGTCATGGAAAAGTTCATTTATTTCAGTAATTCAACTCAAATTGTGAAACTCATGTATTAAATAAATTCAGTGCACCCACACTGAAGTAGTTTAAGTCTTTGGTTCTTTTAACTGTGATGATTTTGGCTCACATTTAACTAAATGTTTCAGTGCAGCAAAAAAAGGACTCTTAACTATCTCAGCCAAGGAATGCAGGTTTTAACTTGTGAAACAATCGGCCATTTTCTGAAAAATTAAAATGTATATACTTCTTAACCTCAAATGCTCATCTTGTCTACAGTCGTGGCCAAAAGTTTTGAGAATGACACAAATATTAGTTTTCACAAAGTTTGCTGCTAAACTGCTTTTAGATCTTTGTTTCAGTTGTTTCTGTGATGTACTGAAATATAATTACAAGCACTTCAAACGTTTCAAAGGCTTTTATCGACAATTACATGACATTTATGCAAAGAGTCAGTATTTGCAGTGTTGGCCCTTCTTGTTCAGGACCTCTGCAATTCGACTGGGCATGCTCTCAATCAACTTCTGGGCCAAATCCTGACTGATAGCAACCCATTCTTTCATAATCACTTCTTGGCGTTTGTCAGAATTAGTGGGTTTTTGTTTGTCCACCTGCCTCTTGAGGATTGACCACAAGTTCTCAATGGGATGAAGATCTGGGGAGTTTCCAGGCCATGGACCAAAAATTTCAACGTTTTGGTCCCCGAGCCACTTAGTTATCACTTTTGCCTTATGGCACGGTGCTCCATCGTGCTGGAAAATGCATTGTTCTTCACCAAACTGTTGTTGTTTGTTGGAAGAAGTTGCTGTTGGAGGGTGTTTTGGTACCATTCTTTATTTATGGCTGTGTTTTTGAGCAAAATTGTGAGTGAGCCCACTCCCTTGGATGAGAAGCAACCCCACACATGAATGGTCTCAGGATGCTTTACTGTTGGCATGACACAGGACTGATGGTAGCGTTCACCTTTTCTTCTCCGGACAAGCCTTTTTCCAGATGCCCCAAACAATCGGAAAGAGGCTTCATCTGGAAATAATGACTTTGCCCCAGTCCTCAGCAGTCCATTCGCCATACTTTTTGCAAAAGATCAATCTGTCCCTGATGTTTTATTTGGAGAGAAGTGGCTTCTTTGCTGCCCTTCTTGACACCAGGCCATCTTCCAAAAGTCTTCGCCTCACTGTGCATGCAGATGCGCTCACACCTGCCTGCTGCCATTCCTGAGCAAGCTCTGCACTGGTGGCACTCCGATCCCGCAGCTGAATCCTCTTTAGGAGACGATCCTGGCGCTTGCTGGACTTTCTTGGACGCCCTGAAGCCTTCTTAACAAGAATTGAACCTTGAAGTTCTTGATGATCCTATAAATTGTTGATTTAGGTGCAATCTTAGTAGCCACAATATCCTTGCCTGTGAAGCCATTTTTATGCAACGCAATGATGGCTGCACGCGTTTCTTTACAGGTCACCATGGTTAACAATGGAAGAACAATGATTTCAAGCATCACCCTCCTTTTAACATGTCAAGTCTGCCATTCTAACCCAATCAGCCTGACATAATGATCTCCAGCCTTGTGCTCGTCAACATTCTCACCTGAGTTAACAAGACGATTACTGAAATGATCTCAGCAGGTCCTTTAATGACAGCAATGAAATGCAGTGGAACATTTTTTTCGGGATTAAGTTAATTTTTTTAATGGCAAAGAAGGACTATGCAATTCATCTGATCACTCTTCATAACATTCTGGAGTATATGCAAATTGCTATTATAAAAACTTAAGCAGCAACTTTTCCAATTTCCAATATTTATGTAATTCTCAAAACTTTTGACCACGACTGTAGTTCTACGATGCGCATGTGTACTCTGTGCACTCCGGTTCAAGACAGTTAGGGTAAGTCGAAAAACTCCCATCTCATTTTCTCCTCCAACTTCAAAATCATCACTCCAGAAGTACCGACTCAGTGTTTATAAAGTGAACGTGCAAAGAAGGTCAAACGCACTTTACAAAAAAAGGTAAAATAGTGATGTCGGACGATGATAAATCATCATAAGATTGGATTGAACTTTTCTCATCAGATTCCTCATTTTAGAGCTCAGTGTTTAAACAATTCCTATTTTTAATAAACAATCATATTTTTCAGTCTCTTTAACTACAAAAGACTATATTTTAAGCAAAGAAAAAATTTTATTTGATTAAGGTTAATGAGCATTTTATCTTTTTTTTTTTTATCAAGGTTCTTTTTTATTCATATTTTTTTTCCATGATGCTTCAGTTTTGAAACTAAGCTTCTTTAAGAAATTATCTTGTATAGATCTGTTCGATTTTTTACTCCACTTCAAAATAAAAATTTCCTGATAATTTACTCACCCCAATGTCATCCAAGATGTTCATGTCTTTCTTTCTTCGGTCACAAAGAAATTATGTTTTTTGAGGAAAACATTTCAGGATTTTTCTCCATATGGTGAACTTCAGTTGAGCTAAACAGACTGAATGTAAAAAATGCAGTTTCAATGCAGCTACAAAAGATTTGACACCAGACTAAGTCTTATCTAGCGAAACGGTCTATTATTTTCTGGAAAAAAAAAATTGTTTTATGATTAGAAATGACACAGACGTCTCCCAGAAGATAATAAGATGATGTGCAAGAGGCATCATTGTGGAAAAAATTATTACTCATCTTTTATTTACATTTGAACAAAAAGTGGCATGTCCAAAATTATTCATACCCTTCTTAAAAATCAATAGAAAAGCCTTTATTGGCTATTACAGCAATCAAACGCTTCCTATAATTGCTGATTTTGCATGTCTCCACTTCTATTTTTGCCCATTCATCTTTAGCGATGAGCTCCAACTCTTTCAGGTTGGAGGGTCTCCTTGCCATCACCCTGATCTTTAGCTCCCTCCACAGATTCTCAAATGGATTTAAATCAGGACTCTGGCTGGGCCACTGTAAAACGTTAATGTTTTTGTCTGCTAACCATTTCTTCATGCTGAAATGTCCACTGGTGCCCAAGGCCAAGTTTCTCTGCAGACTGCCTGATGTTGCTGTTGAGAATTTAGATGTATTGCTCCTTTTTTATGGTGCTGTTTACTGTGATTAGGTTCCCTGGTCCACCACCTGAAAAACACCCCCAAAACATTAGGTTCCCACCACTATGTTTGACAGTGGGGATGGTGTTCTTAGGGTCGAAGCCTTCTCCTTTTTTATGCCAAATGAAGGCTACATCATTGTGGCCAAACAATTAAATTTTTGTTTCATCTGACCATAAAACAGAAGACCAGAAGTCTTCTTTTTTGTCCAGATGAGTATTTGCAAAGGCCTTATCTGGAGAAGTGGTGTCCTTCTTGGTCTGTGTCCATGGAACCCAGTGGTGTACAGTGTCCGTTGGACTGTCTGCCTTGAGATGTTGCCACTAGCAGAGCCCAGATTCATCAGGATGGCCTTGGTGGTGATTCTTTTCTACATCTCTCACTATCCTCCTGGCCAGCACAGCTGTCACTTTTGGCTTCCGACCACGTCCTCTAAAAATTTATTACAGTGCGGAACAACTTGTATTTTTTAATAATACTTTGCACTGTAGCCACTGGAACTTCAAAACATTTAGATATGGTCTTATAGCCCTTTCCTGACTTGTGAGCAACCACAATGCGCAGCCGCAGGTCCTCAGTGAGATCCTTTGTCTTAGCCATGACTGTCCACAAGCCAACAGCAGAGAGCTTCTGTTTTTCACCTGTTGAGTTGATTAAAACAGCTGTTCCCAATGAAACAGGGTAATTAGGATGCTTTAGAGCAGCTTGGACTATTTGGAATGGTATAGAACTTTGGATTTTCCCATAGACTGTGACAGTTTGCAAAGGGTATGAATAATTTTTGGAGATGTCAGTTTTTGTTCAAATGTAAATAAAAGCTGAGAATTTTTTTTCCCTCTTGCCTCTTGTATATTGTCTTATTATCTTTTGGGAGAAGCCTGTGTCATTTCCGGTAAAAAAAAAAAAAAAACTTGCTGGTTGAATAAAAGTAACTTTAAGTCAGAATTTGCCAAGGGAATGAATAAATTTACTGTACATTTAAACGTCAAATGCTCATCTTGTCTAGCTCTTGTCTAGCTTGCATGTTGCGCATGAGTAGGCTACTCTTTGCATTCCGGTTCAAGACAGTTAGGCTATGTCGAAAAACTCCCATCTCATTTTCTCCTCTAACTTCAAAATTATCCTACATCGCTGCAGAAGTACCGACCCAGTGTTTACAAAGTGAACGTGCAAAGAAGGTCAAATGCCCTTTACAAAAAAAGGGTAAAATAGTGATGACGGAAGTTGTAGGAGAAAACGAGATGGGACATTTTCACCCTACCCTTATAACTGTCTTGATCTGGAGTGCACAGAGTACACCCATACAAGATGAGCATTTGAGGTTAAAAAGTATAAACATTTTTTTTTTTTATTAGAAAATAACTAGTCATTTTGCTAGATAAGACAATTATTCTTCAGCTGGGATCGTGTAAAACCCTTTGAAGCTGCATTGAAACTGCAACTTTAACCTTAAATCCGTTGAGCACTATTGAAGTCCACTATAGGAAAAACAATCCTGGAATATCTTCCTCAAAAAATTAATTTCTTTGCGACTGAAGAAAAAAAAGACATGAATATCTTGAATGACATATAGGGGTGAGTAAATTATCAAAATTTTCATTCTGGAAGTGGAGTAATCCTTTAAGTCAGCTGTCTCTTTCTGCAGAGTAGTTCACTGAAGACCAGTAAAAGCAAGATCCAGATTAAGGCCATCTTTACATAGTCACATACTTAAACTGTCACAGAGCTGAAATCAGACCACAGTCCCCCACCTATCTGCCTCACACCTCTTTCCATGGAAAACATCAGGTCATAATCCAGCATTATGCAGCACTGCAACACATCTGTGTAAACAGAGCAAATAATATAACTCAAGGAAAGTAAAAGCCATGTGACAGTCACTGTCTATGCAGTCAAAACGTAGCTGTGCAGTGTGACATAATATCAGCTTTATCTAGATTTATGCTTACCCATGCAGAAGCCACTGCCACTATGCAAGGTGTTGTGAGTGGTTGCTGGGCATTGTTATGCAGTTGCTAAGAGTGGCTTTGTGGTGTGTTGCTTTGCAGTTACTTAGCATTCTGGGTAGTTGCTATGGTGTCTTAGATGGATGCTTATTGGTCAGTCAAAAGAGTCCATTCTAAACTCAAATATTCAGTTTCCCCCTAGAAATTGTGTGTTTTGTTTCATTGTCCACCATTTCGATTTTATGCGCATTGCTTAGCTGTGGATAGGGTGTTTAGGGCATTGCTAATGTGTTTTGAGTGGTTTTATTCCAATTAGAAGCCCAAAAACTTGTCAAAACCAGTGTTGGGTGTAACTAGTTACTAAGTATTTTAATTACTTTTAAAATACAGTAAAGTAAAGTAAGGAATTACCCTTATTTTTTCATTAATTTAATTACAGTTACTTCTTATGTCATTGAACTTAATACTGTGTATAGCCTGTAGAACATTATTATTATACAATACAACAGTGGCTTTGACATCAAAATTTAAAGTCTAACCATAAAATGCAAGCTTTCATGTACCCTTCTCACTTTAAATACTTTGGTGAGTTAATAAGTATATTGGTAACACTTTAGTGCTCAATTCTCACTATTAACTAGTTGGTTTTTAGCATAATTATTACTGGGATATTGGCTGTTTATTATTACTGACAAAGCACATATTAACGTCTTTTTCTGCAAGACCTTATTTTAAATCTTTAATCCTACCCAATTCTTAAACTTAACAACTACTTTACTAAGTATTAATAGGCAGTAATTAGGAGTATACTAAAAGGTAAAAGTCATAGTTAGTTAATAGTGGGAAATGGACCCTAATCCAAAGTGTGACCAGAATAATTTCTGTAGTTATCTATTTATTTATTATTTATTTGAACGAATTATTTGAACAAAACTAACAGTATAACCCTTCACAACAAGATAATTTGAGGTCACGTTTTTAGTGTGTTGTTACATGGTTGCTAAGGTGTTGCTAGCGTGCTATGGGTAGTTACCTGGGTGTTCTTATGCAGTATGATTACAATTACAAATTGCAATTAATAAACAAATTGCTCATCAAGTTTATTCCCAAAGTTTAGTTAGTAGTATTTAGAAAATCGAGTACGAGCAATAGTAATAATGATCCATGCCTTCTTTCGAAACCAGCATGTTTTTTGAACAGTTATCTGGTTTGATCTCTGCAAGACTGGTACACTGGAAAATGTTTACCTAGCCAGAGAAAGCAAACATAGTTGACTGTCATGTGTTCTGTGTTGTTCTAAGCAGGAGAAATGTGTTGATACAGTTGCTCTGTCTTAGCGGCCTCCAGCCTTCAAAGGCCTCGCCTGTTCCTTGAACAGTTTGTTCCAAGTGGCCAAAAGTCAATCAAGAAGCAGAGCACTGGGAAAAAGTGGGTAAGGGAGGAAGAAAAACTTAATTACTACATATTCAACCCCTGCTTCTTTTCCCCTCCTTTCTTCCTTTCCATTTCCATCTTGGCACTGAAAGCTGTGGCTCTTGCCAAACACAGCTAATGTGTGTGAAGCATGAACGGTCACACTCAGTGCAGAGTCTTGCCGTGCACTTAATATAGCTGTTCTACCCACAAGCGACTAATTTCCTCTGACAAACTCTAGTGTGCTTTGCCTTTCTGTTCCTCTACATGCATGCTGAACGCTGAGCGACTCGGTGATGTCATTGCTGCTCCACCCAGCGTCCCTTTCTGGCATGAGAAACCGGTTTTACTGCAATCTTATATAATTCTGTGGTCACATCATTCAAGAATGCTCAAAAAGGGCTGAATGGGGACATGAACTAATGATGGTACAACATTCAACAGCCTCTGAATACACCCTGAATAAATAAAAGCAGCACCACGTTCATTTCACAAAATGAAATCATCTTTTGTGTGCTAAGCAAATATTGCAGTTGATTAGTTAACGTGATGTATCTGAGCAATTCCTGGTATTATAATCTTTAGAATATATTTTGACTGTAAGACTATGCCTCCAGTACTTCAAAGATTGACACGTGGCTCTCCTGAGAGGGTTTTGAAGCCTAGTTTTGGATCTGAAAAATAATAAGCACTATATTGCCACCTAGAGGTTGTATTTTGAAAATGATTATATAAGCCCAATTTGAGTAGACAAGGAAAATATTCATGATAATAAATATAAAACTATATTTATTATTTACTAAAAATGCATCTAAAATATAATATGTATATATATATATATAAAAAATCATATATAAAAAAAATCACTAAAATATAAATTATATTCACAAAATATAGAGAAATACATCAATAAATAATAAATGAAAAATCATATTAGACAACAATTTATGTGAATTATTACGTATTTGATAGTTTAAACTTTATTTTATTTTGTAGTGCAAGGCCTTTATTTTATTTTAGTATAAATTCACTGCTCTTCTTTGTTGATTTTGATTGCTTCCATTGTCCTCATTCGTAAGTCGCTTTGGATACCTCCAAGAAAATTGAACATTACTTCCTGTGCAGCAGACTCTTTACTAGGACCTCTAGCCATATCTAAGAGGTCACTGCTCATAGCAACAAAATCAAGTGACAATTGCAGACATTAAGGGTACAGTCTATTCACTTGACCTTTTCTGTGGATAACATTATGAAGATATATGAGTGAGGCAACGGCAATGCGAAGGTCATGGCAATTTACGTACCTCTGACGTCATGGCTTCCATCTGGGGCCTGTACTTAACCAATAACACATTCAACACATGATTCACCTTGTAGGAATAAAAATAAACATGTTAAATGTTGTTTTATGCACCAGATGATTTGGCAGTGAGATTGTGAGCAGAAGGTTTATGTAGGCCTACCTTTTAATTTTATTAGACACCAGCTAATATCCATGATCTTGCTTTCAATCAACCATGATCTGCAACCTGATTGACAAAAATGCATAAATTAGCCTATTGAGATAATTCATACTAAAATGTTAATAGGCATATCATACTACATCTTACAAGGTAATTACATCAGTTCTGATATTCAGGCCAACAGATGGACTGTGAGTGTGCTTTTAATTAACAGTTCAATAAAAGTTAAGTAACTTACATTTACACACAGCATCGCCTGTTACTTTGAGTATTTTGCTCCGCCAAATAAAATAGTTCCAGTCAAAGCCAAAGCAGAATCAACCATTGTGCGTCTCAGAGCAACGTTATTGAGCGTGAATTACTTGAATAAATTATTCAGTGACTCACTCACTCAGTCAGTTACATGCCGCCATACTGTGTAACCTACAGAAAGAACCACCACGCGAGAACACAGATAAGCGGAATGATACAAACATTAAAAAGTTTTAGCCTTTATATTGCACACTTGGAGTTATATAAACTTAAACAAAAATATTTAAATAAAAATCAAGAGCCACTCATTTACATTTATTTTACTTAGACAAAAAAATATTAATAGAATATTTTGGCAATAACATCACAACACTGAATTGCAACGCAATTGAAAAGTCAACACAAAAGGTATAATTTAGAAGACATATACAATGACCTTATTAAGGTTCACTTTACATAAAACACAATTAGAAACAGTTTTTTTATAAACACAATATATTATAATAGAATATATTATGTAAATGTATGTAGATAATACTGAGCAGTACAAGGAAGTTGACTTTTATTTTGAAAAACGCGTCACAGAAGGAAGCCATGGGGAAATGTTCACGTCACTTCAACTACCACATCACTTCATAATGTAGCTGCTACCTAGTGAAAACATATTATTTTTATTAAGTATGTATTTCGAAAATCAACGGTTTTTATTTCAGGCTTCGGCGCTGTGGGTCAGCAGCACATGAGCGATTTCAGTACCACCAAGAAGCCTTCAATTGTACGGTTATTATCGGTTTTAGCTGTCTAAACAGGCTAACACAGTAAAACAACAGATTTTGTTTCTCAATGATGAGCTCTCAAATAGATGAACAGTGAACCATCTAAGAAGTAAACGCACACAGCAGAAGCATGGATGAAAAATACAGTAGTAATGTCATCTCAGGTGGGAAGCTGGGGCGAGTTGAGGCTCCCAATGCCAGGTAAGACAAGAGTGAATGTAAATATCATGTGATACCAAGTTACTTTGATATGTATTATAGCATCGACCTGTATGTCACTGTATTTATAAGCCATGCATGGTACATCAAAGAATAAGGTGAATTTTTCATCATGTTAATGTACATAGTAAAGTTATGGCATTGCCTTGATAACGTTTACAGTACTTTTTGTAAGTACTGAGTCTATCCAAAACAGTGTACGTTTTTATGGTATAGTGGTGGTGGTAACGTGGTAATACTGTGATATTTTTGTGATATATGTACCTTAGTAATGAGAGATTATCAATTGCTTAAAAAATGACTTTGTTTGACAGGCTGTTTCAGAAACTATGCTGGTTTTACCATACTGTCATGTATTAAAAATTACTTGTTTGTAAGTCTTTCTAGCAAAATGGATGGCTTACTGAAAATACTATAGTATTCTTGGAAGTACCTTGGAGTGCCAGTTACTTTATACAGCATTGTATGATTTCAAAGTACCTTAATATTACTATGTGACACATTACTGACAGTATACCATGGAGGCCACATTATTTTATTATAAGGTATATTCATTGCCTTGCTTGTTTATTACTACATTTAGAAAATACTGTGGTAGTGTCCAGAAGAACCCATGGTATTGCAATGGGCTTTGTGGTATTTTTATTGTAGTAACATTGTAGTTTTTAGTACAACTTGTTTTTGTCAGTTTTTACTTTTCTACTATTAACTGAATGTTTTGTTTTTTATTTTCAGGCTGACCCGGTACATAGTATTACTCTATTTTACCAAGCTGCTGAAGGCTTTTGGGATATTTGAGTCATATGACCTACTCAAAGTTGTGCACATTGTACAGTTTCTCTTTATTTTGAAAATTGGGTAAGGAATGACATCACATATATTAAAGAATATAAATGTTGTGATTGTTTACATTATTGGTAACATAAATATCCCCTTTTCTGCATAGGTGTGCGGTGATACTGGTTTTCTTTCAAAAGCCATTTTCTTCTGGAAAAAATATCCCCAAGAGACAGGTAGAATGTTCTTCTTGTTCTATCTTAATTGTTAAATTCCTCAAATTTGAAGTTCTTACTGCTTAAAGGGTTAGATCAGTTAAAAGTAAATTGCTGTTATCATTTACTCACCCTCAATCCTTTCAGTCCATCCATTGAATGTCCACAAAACCCAAACTTTTACACATTAAAAAGTACAAAAAACATTATAAGAGTCCATATTAAGTAGTTGAAATGCAATGTATTACTTTTTAAATGTTTTTAAACATTTTGAAGTGTCAAAGTTGTGATTGTTTGAAAGGAAGGAACTAATCCTTTAGAGGCAATTAGACAATGTTTCCTGGTCTAATTTTGTTCGATTCATCAGTGAACGTTGTTCCAAAGAAAAAAAAAAAGCGTAGGTGTGAAATATCTTGCTCGACCTGTAATGCTTTGACCCGGATAACTCTTTAAATCTATGAAATTAAAAGGATGGAAAACAAGGAGTCCCACACATTTAATGGCTGCTACACTGCAATGCGCTCTTAGCATACATGAGAGATTAATTCTTTCTTGGCATTACAAATAAAAGTAAAAATGGCATTCTGCTGGTTCAAAATGTTATGGAATTAAATGTTGATTTGAAAATGTGATTTCACATGGATTTTGTGTTCATTTTGAACATGGAATTTCATCTGTTTAACTTCTGATTTCAGTGGATTAAAATCCTCAAGCATGCTGTCATGAGCTGTGTCATCTCCCTCTTGGGTTTCTTTGGGTTGACACTTTGTGGACCACTCAGGTATGTCTTTGGGCTAAATCTAAAATATATCAATCTAAAAACCTATACATTTAAAACATCTTTCTCCTTCTGTCTTGTTATTTGACAAGTATTTGGCCTAAACAGATGTGATTTCTTTTAGGACCCTTTTGCTGTTTGAGCACAGTGATTTGGTGGCGATCTCTCTCCTCAGCGTTCTCTTCACCAGCTCTGGAGGGGGACCCTCTAAGGTCAGAACTTTAGAGAAATCAAAATTGTATCTTAGAAGAAGCAGCTAAAAATTCACCTCTTCCCATTTACTATTTTTCAATTCCTTTTTTGTTCTATCTTATGCTTTTTTTAAGCAATTGTGAAACTGCGTATTTATAGCACTTCTCGTTTATTGCATCTTTATGATGAATCTTGTATTTGTCAGTTGTAAGTCGTTTCATATAAAAGCATCTGCTGAATGAATTAATAAATGTAAATGAGGCATGTATACCAGCTGACACATTTCCCTGTGCTTTATTTTTTTATAGACAAGGGGTGCTGCTTTCTTCATAATTGCTGTGATCTGCCTTTTGCTCTTTGATAATGATGATCTCATGGCAAAGATGGCAGAGCACCGTATCCTTTAAGGACCAGTAATGTGTTTGCTGTTATTACATCAAGGTGAAATATGTAATTTTATGACACCGTGCAGGCAAGATGTTAAAAATAATGTTTCCAGAAAATGAAAGTCTTTTCAGAGGTGGAACAAGTTATTACATTTTCGTAAGCATTTTATTATTTGGAATTACATTTACAGTTGAATTGTTCACAAAACTATTGTGAGTGTGTATTTAGCAGGGCTGTAACAATCCACTCAAGTCATAATTTGGTCTCACAATACTTTTCGAAAACAAAACCAATGATACTGCTTAGCGAAAAATACAGAATTATATACACATATGCTTTCTGTCTCTAACTAAAAACAAAACGTTTTTTTTTTTTTTTTATTAAATCATTTATTTTGTTTTAATTGACTTATTTACCATGTAAAAAAAATTTCAATCTGTCTAAACTTTAATTTTGCTATACTATACACAATACAATATAATATAAGAGAAGAGTGTCATCTTCTCTTCACAGTACATATTATTAATATACTGTTACACCCCTAGTATGTGGCAATTTTTATTTTGTGTTGTTATTTACAACTGTATAGTCCTTAACTCTGTTTCTTATAGCCGAGGGACACCATGACAGTGCTCTTACCCATGCGCTGTACACAGGAATTGCATTTTTAGGTGTGGCTGACCACAAGGTGTGTTTTTGATCACTTTTTTAAAAACCTTTAATGCTGCTCCTGAGTGTTGTGTCATTGTTTACTGCAGTGCAAACTCATTTACTCACTGATCTTGTGCTCAGATGAAGGATCAGTGAGATCATGGTGATTAACTTTCGTTTTCTGAGCAGGGTGGAGTGGTTCTTCTGGTTCTAGCTCTGTGCCTGAAGGTGGCCTTCAACACAGCATCTAGAAAATTATCAGTGGAGATTGGGGGTGCAAAACGCCTATATGCTTTATCCAATCTGGTGTCCGCTGTAGTTCTACTGCCCTGGGTCATAGTGCTATCTGCAACCACTGAGGTAAGTACCAGCAGAAGCTTTCTTTATAATGCAGGGGTGCTCGGCAAACTTCCAAACTGTGTGATATTTAGACCTGAAAAATGACATTGGGATGCAACATACAGTTGAGGTCAAAAGTTTACATCCCCATTTCAGAATCTGTAAAATGTTATTTTACCAAAATAAGAGGGATCATACAAACGCATGTTATTGCTTATTTAGTACTGACCAGAATAAGATACTTCACATAACAGATGTTTACATATAGTCCACAAGAAAAAATAATGACCCCTATCAAGTTTACATTGTGTTGTACATATAGTGAATGATCCACAGCTGTGTTTTTTTTTTGTTTGTTTTGTTTTGTTTAGTGATAGTTGTTCATGAGTCCCTTGTTTGTCCTGAACAGTTAAACTGCCTGCGGCTCTTCAGAAAAATCCCTCAGGTCCCACAATTTTTTTTTCCAGCATTTTTGTGTATTTGAACCCTTTGCAGCAATGACTATATGATTTTAAGATCCATCTTTTCACACTGAGGACAAAGGGTTCAAACGCTAACCGAAGGTCCAGAAGGAAAATGATGCATTAATAGCCTTTTTTTAACCTAAATGTTCTATATTTTTTATTTAGTACTGCCCTTCAGGGGCTACAGAAGATAGTTACATGTTTCACAGAAGACAAAATAAGTTAAATTTACCCTGATCTTCAAATTTAACCCTCTGGGGCCTGAGGGTGTTTTGGGGCCCTGGAGAAGTTTTGACATGCCCTGACATTTGTGCTTTTTTCAGTATCTTAAAAACATATTAATATCCTAAATCTAAATACATTGTATTTAGCACAAATTGGACTACAAAAATATGTAAGCAACATGAATGTACATTTTTAAGTTTTTGAGAAAACAACGTTTATGCGTGCATATTGAAAAACTAAATTTTTGAAGTCACTGAAATAAGGTCATCTAACACATACAGAATATTTGTTCTCGGGACTTTCGAGAATTGGATGTGGTAGGCTAGGTTTTTTTTCTACCAAATGATGTGAAAATCATCTAGTTCACTTGTTTTCACAAAACAGTATATAGATTTAAATTTTTGAAGACACTTTTTGTTTAGAATGGCTATATGCGAGGAGGCGTGAATCATCATGAATAATGCTGTGATTTACACCTGAGAAGACAAAGACCTGCATAATGAGCCGCATAATGAGCCATTCAGTCAGATGTTGACTGAGAGGAAACAACAGAAAGAATAAAGGAAAAATGAAAGGACAAAATAAATATATATTTAGTTTGAAGCATATTTTGAATATATTTAACTATCACACAAAATAACTTGAGATTCACTTGTGAGTGCAGTTAAACTTTTTATTAGGAACAAAAGTGATAAACAACACAGAAGTCAAGATGTCGTGGGTGCACTATCCAAATCACTCGTAGGAAACTTGAACACAGGAAAACGGGGAACAGCAGAAACTGCAAAGAAAACAAGTAGATGTGAGCAACACAATGATCTGACAAAGACAGAGCTAACATGGAGAAAACACATACACTACCAGCCAAACTTTTTTATTATTAAAAGTTTTTTTTTTTTAAGTGAGCAGTTTTTTTACATAGTAAACCTATTTTACAAAATTAGATAATTATTTTTCTTTAAAAAAGTACCTTTGACTGGTAGTGTATAGCATAGGCGTATAACAGTTAGGTGCAAATAAAAACAGTGCGAGATAAATACAGGTGTAAGGTTTGTAATGAAGTGATACAGGATAAACCATACATCTTCTACCTTTCATACAGATTACTTAAAAAGAGAATATTAGTTTTTTATTTGAATTGGTTTATGTAAAAGTAAACATTTCAAGCTTTCTACACGTATATGTATTATGTCTGTGAGGCACGTAATCACTGAGATTTAGGTTGTTTTATTTATGTGTCTGTGAAAAGATATAACAGAGACAGTGAAGGCAGAGCGCGTGCCCTGTCTGTTTTCTTATTTTCATAAAAGCGCAGTGTATACAAATAAAAATATACCCTCTACAGTTTCGAATGATGTATTGGTTGTATTTGTACGATCAAAACTGACGGAGAATTTTACATTCTTTTCGGCGTTATTACAAAAGCGTGCCTCGAACGCGCCGGCACGTTTTTCGACCAAAGTTGAAACATCCTGTCATCATGAGACATTTAGATGCAGTGAAATGAAACATACTTTATAATGTTTCACTTGCTGTAGTCAGGAAATACAGTTGGCAAAAAGTCTTAACTGGTAAAATGTGTGCACATTCTGTCACAGTAACAACTTACACATATAAAAGAAAAAAAACTTACTTGTGTAAATATCTCCTCTGCTGGTTCACGCCATGTCTCATTTAATGTTCATCTTCTGAAGTAAGTTTTATTCCTGACAGCCCGTCTTCTTCCAGAAAGGACTAACTTGAAAGAAAAGAAACTGCTTTCTCCTTTGTTTACTGTGATGTGGGCGTCTACTTTTGGCGCGGCGCCCTCACGTGGACGATTTGAATATGAAAAGATAGAATCGCTCTTGGGCGTGATCTAATTAAAACTAATGAAGCAGACAAGAGAGACTGGACATTGTGTTGGTTTCATACGGATTACTTTATCACAGAATATTTGATTTCGATAAACATTACTTCATTTGAAAGTATATATATCAAGCTTTCTCTAGATATATTGCTCATGTTTCTGTGTTGTGTATTGGCTGAGTTATAGTCTATTTTAATGACGCGTTTCTGAATGAAGATCACGGAGATCAACGCGGCAGACAGCACACCCTTTTTGTTTTCTTTATTTTGTAAAATCACAATATTTTTTTTGGTTTTGTGAGTATATACAAATAAAAGTAGACCCTTTACAGATTCGATTGATGTACTGCTTTTATCTGTACAATCAGAAATGACCGAGTAATTGAAGTTCCTTTTGGGAAACTGCCACAAAACGCGTATACGCGTGTTTGGACCCCAGGGGGTTCTCTTACGAGAGGTCTCTCGTACTGCGTAAGAAGTATCTTACGCTAGGGGAAAATCCTTTTCTGCGAGATATTGAAGCCAAAAATTATCCTTAATTTTGAAATAATGTAAAGCGCGTTGCAGCAGCATACAGGCATAGGCGAAACAGCTTGCGCGCCTATTGGCTGCTCTGCGGCAACTGCAGCAGCCTATTAGAGCGAGGCCTGACGCGACGCCAGATCCAATGGGGGCATTTCGCGCCCTTTGCGTCGCTTCGCGCCCTGTCCGTAGCTTCCCGCCTAAAAGGGCGTGGTCTAGACCTATAAATATCGCTCATAGGCAGCTATTATCTGATTTTTCATCCTTCAAGCGAAGCACACGCATCGCTGGAGCCGGATAAGAAGCCGCCGTTTGACTGCAAGCATCTCAGCGGGACGAGCCACTGAAGCTGCTGGCCACGCCGCCTTCCGTGCCTTCCTGCTGCGCTTTCCGGCGCCTATATCCTTTATAATCTACAGTGTGTGTCGCCGCTGCGATACACACTGTTTCTCTAAAAAGAGCAAAGCGTCTTTTTAAAGATGCCTTCATACGGCTCGTGCAGATGCCAATGGTGACTCTGAGGACTTGCCTTGCCTTCTTCACTGAGACTGCTCCCCCGGTGTAGCGCCGTAAAAAGCGCCGTGCCCAGCGGGCCCCGGACACATCCCCCAGCCGACAAAGCTCGCCGGTTCGCCCGCCTGCTTCATCGACCTCGTCAGCCTCTGTTCCGGACGTAAAGCGGCCGCTGTATGCCACCGCTTCCATCGACGCCGCTGACGAGGGGGGCCATGAAGGAGGAAGAGGATTTCCGTTTCCCGCCAAAGCGGGAACGCGCATGCTGCTCAGAAGAGGCGATAGCAGCCCACTTATGTCTGCCCTCCGCTGGACGGCGTGCTCCCCTCTAAAGCTTGCCGTCAGACGTCAAACCTGCTTCGCCGCGCTTTCGCCGCCGCCTAGCCGCGTCAGCGCTGCGTAACATGGTCTCTCACCGTTGCTGAGAGGCACCCGTGGTTAACGCTTTCTGACGTTTTTCTCGTCTGGCCGCCGCCCCGCCAGACGCGGCCCGCGGCCCAGGATTGAGTTGAAACCTGAGCCTCCGAAATCGTCCTAGCACAACTGGAAAAACGACGGTGTACGAGTCCCGCGGTTGCCGGACCCCCACCAAAGTTATTCGCTCGTCCAGTTCCAGGAAATGTGACTGTTCCAGTGTTTTCTGCAGCCAACAAACCGGCTCCGTCGCCCGTTTGCCTGCACACAAAAGTCGTTCCCACGGCTACACAGATAAACCCCCAATAAAGTGTATTGTCTGGTGTCCCGGCCAAGGCCGATGGTGTTTCATGTGTCGTAAGAATGCCCACTAACCAGTGCTCATCTCTACACACAAGCACAGCGCACATAAAATCGACACAGATCGATTGCGCTTCACAACCGGCCACGGCCGATGGTGTTTCACGTGTAAGAATGCCCACTAACCAGTGCTCATCTCTACACACAAGCACAGCGCATATAAAATCGACACAGATCGATTGCGCTTCACAACCGGCCACGGCCGATGGTGTTTCACGTGTAAGAATGCCCACAGGCGAACGTTGTTTGGAGTGTGTTAAATGTGCCCGCTGCCCCACAGCCACATCCACACACAGACATAATAGTTCCCGCTATCAGCGTGCCCCATGCCTCAAATATCACGAGCACGTTTTGCATGAAATCAGCGTGCATTCGCTCCATGCAAGCGAACGATGTTTGGAGTGTGTTAAATGTGACTGTTCCAGTGTTTGCTGCAGCCAACAAGCCGGTTCTGTCGCCCGCTTGCCTGCACACAAAGGTTGTTTTCACGGCTACCCAGATAAACCCCCAATAGAGTGTATTTTCTGGAGTCCCGGCCACGGCCGATGGTGTTTCACGTGTAGTCAAAATGCCCACTCCTCCAGTGCCCATTTCTACACACAAGCACAACCTGTCATACAGACCCTGCGCACATAAAATCGGCTCAGATCGATTGCGCTTCACATGTGGTAAGCGTGTCCACTTAACAGTGCCCACAGACATCACATTATGCACGTCAAAAGGTTTCTGTAAAACGAAACTAACGTGTATGCAGGCGAACGGTGTTTGCAGTGTGTTAAATGTGCCTGTTGCCACACAACCACATCCACACACAGACATAATAGTTCCCGCTATCAGCGTGCCCCACGCCCCGAATGTCACGAGCACGTCTCTGGTGCCACAGCATACCGAAACCACTCCGTTAATGAAAGAACGGAGCGCGCTTCGTATTCAGCCTCTAGCTATTCATGCAAACGCATGGGAAAAGCTTCCAGGGGTCTCGAAATGGGTGCTGGACATTATAAAAGGAGGCTATTCGCTACAGTTTCACCGACGCCCGCGCCGCTATACAGCGCGCGTCGAGACCACAATGCAGACAGAAGCAGCACACCTGCTTCGAGCCGAAGTGGCGAAACTATTGAGCAAAGGGGTCATAGAGCCCCTTTCTCAAGCTCAAAGCGAAGGGGGGCTGTGCAGCAGATATTTCCTGGTACCGAAAAAAGACGGGGGTCACAGACCCATATTAGATCTAAGGCAACTGAACAAAGCGCTGGTGAAGCGTCGGTTCAGGATGCTCACGACCAGAAAAATCCTCGCGCAAGTTCGCCAAGGAGACTGGTTCGTGTCAGTGGATCTGAAAGACGCGTATTTTCAAATACAGATAGCGTCACGTCACAGGCGATTTTTGAGATTCGCCTTCGAGGGCCAGGCATATCAGTACACAGTCCTGCCGTTCGGTTTGTCCCAGGCACCCCGTACATTTACAAAGTGCATGGACGCAGCGCTCGTTCCTCTCAGACTGAAAGGCGTGCGCATACTGAACTATTTGGACGATTGGCTGATTCTAGCGCAGTCTCGCTCAGTGCTTGTACAGCATGTTACGACCATGTTACTCGATCACCTCGAGAATTTGGGTCTCAGAGTCAATTGGGCGAAGAGCTCACTGTCCCCCAGTCAGAAAACTTCCTTCCTGGGCACAGAATTGGACTCGCTGTCAATGATAGCGCGGCTGTCACCACAGCGCGCAGCAGACATTCAGCGCACAGCGGGCTCGTTCCGCTGCGGCGCGTCTGTCTCGCTCAAAAAATTTCAGAAAATGCTGGGTCTCATGGCCTCAGCGTCATCAGTTCTGCAGCTGGGTCTGCTATGTATGCGCCCACTGCAGTTCTGGCTGAAAGCGCGCGTCCCGCGTCAAGCGTGGGCGCCCGGTCGGCTTCGTATCACGGTCAATCAGAAATGTTTCACAGCCCTGAATCCGTGGAGAGCAATCGACTGGTACCAGTTAGGTGTAAGCCTGGGGACATCCTCGAGAATAAAAGTGGTGTCTACGGACGCGTCCACCTCGGGATGGGGGGCTCTGCTCGAGGGCAGACCGTCTTTTGGCCAGTGGTCAGAACGGGAAAAGCTCCTGCATATCAACTGCCTCGAAATGCTGGCAGTACAGAACGCGCTGATGCGCTTCTGTCCCCAAATAAAAGGAAACCATGTATTAGTCCGCTCGGACAACATGTCAGTGGTTTCCTATATAAATCGCCAGGGCGGTCTCAGGTCCAAAAACCTATACAGACTTGCAGAACGCTTCCTGGTATGGGCTCAGCGCAACCTGCGCTCGCTGAAAGCAGCGCATGTGCCGGGGCTTCTAAACATAGGGCCAGACAGACTGTCCAGGAACAATGTTCCAGCAGGCGAATGGTCTCTACACCCACAGACAGTACAACTACTGTGGAAAAAATTTGGCAGAGCGGAAGTAGACCTGTTTGCGTCTCCGAACAACGCTCACTGTCTGGAATTTTACTCAAAAAGCAGAGACGCGCTGGCCCACGAATGGCCCCGCCGTCATCTCTATGCTTTTCCCCCCGTCTCTCTCCTACCTCAGGTGATAGAGAGGGTCAGGGAAAAGGATGTTCAATACTGCTGATAGCGCCGTTTTGGGAAAACCAGCCCTGGTTCCCAGCGCTGATGCAGCTGACGAGCACTGTCCCGTGGCCGATACCAGTGAGGAGAGACCTTCTCTCTCAGGCCAGCGGCTCGATTTGGCATCCTCACCCAGAGCTGTGGTCCCTTCATGTCTGGGCCACCAGCGAATATATGATGAACTCCCTAAAGGAGTATTAAACACGATCACGCAGGCTAGAGCCCCGTCTACGAGACGGCTCTATTCCTCAAAATGGTCAGTGTTTTCGGGCTGGTGCGCAGCTCGCGGCTCGTCACCCACTAACTGTGGTGTGATGGAGGTGCTTTCCTTTCTACAAGAGCTGGTGGACAAGGGCAGAACCCCGTCCACGCTCAAAGTCTATGTGGCGGCCATAACAGCGTTCTCGAGCACAACGCTAGGTCAGTCAATAGGAAGGAACGATTTAGTTATTCGCTTCCTGAGGGGAGCTATAAGACTAAATCCCCCCAGACCTCCCACAGTCCCCGTATGGGACCTTTCTGTGGTACTAGAGGCCATGAAAGATGGACCATTCGAGCCTCTGCAGACGATTGATTTGAAATACCTGTCTCTTAAGACCGTGTTTCTGCTGGCTCTCGCTTCAGTGAAGCGCATAGGGGATTTGCACGCACTCTCTGTGAGCGCGACGTGCATGGAATTTGGACCTAATGACTCTAAAGTCATACTCAAACCCAAACATGGTTACGTTCCAAAATCACTCAACACACCGTTTAGGGCACAGGTCATCGCGCTGTCAGCCCTACCCGTCAATGATGAGGAAACGGACGCGAGCCTCCTATGCCCAGTCAGGGCATTACGAGCTTACGTGTCTCGCTCGTCTGCTTTTAGACAGACAGAGCAGCTTTTTGTTTCGTTTTACGGGCGTCCCAAGGGACTGGCCGCGTCAAAACAGAGCTTATCCAGATGGATAGTTGATGCTATTGCGTTGGCATATGCTTCCAAGGGCATGCAGTGCCCGCTAGGTGTCAGAGCACATTCCACGAGGGGCGTGGCCTCATCGTGGGCGTGGTCGAGTGGGATTGCCTTGCAAGATATTTGTACGGCGGCGGGCTGGGCCTCTCCGTCTACATTTATAAGGTTTTACAACCTGGAGCTTCCCGCCTTACAGGCCAGATTGTTGTCAGTCTAGATGTTCAGTGTTGTCTGACCTGATGTTATCAGCTCGGAATGCTGCGTCTACTGAGCACAGCTCTAGGGTCGACAGTGAAAGTGATAGCACAAGATGTGTCTGGGCAAACTGTGTGAAGACCCTTATTCTTACGTCAGCTCAGGCCGTAACCCCGCCCTGTATGTACGTTTACTTAGCGTCTGAGTGACGCTGCACTATGTGGAAGAGTGCGGCGTTGCCCCTCCCTCTTCCCCGGACTCCCTGTGAGTTCTATAGGTGATTATGAACTGTATGAACCCCGGGCTTTCGCCCTTGGGTCTTTGGTGTCAGATCTCAGCATGCACGGCGTTTTACACTGGGTCCCCTAGCGTAAGATACTTCTTACGCAGTACGAGAGACCTCTCGTAAGAGAACGTACTCGGTTACTGACGTAACCTCGGTTCTCTCTAGAGAGGGAACGAGTACTGCGTATCTTGCCGTGCATGCGCACGCTCTGGTTGCTTTGATGATGAAAAACCAGATAATAGCTGCCTATGAGCGATATTTATAGGTCTAGACCACGCCCTTTTAGGCGGGAAGCTACGAAAAGGGCGCGAAGCGACGCAAAGGGCGCGAAATGCCCCCATTGGATCTGGCATCGCGTCAGGCCTCGCTCTAATAGGCTGCTGCAGTTGCCGCAGAGCAGCCAATAGGCGCGCAAGCTGTTTCGCCTATGCCTGTATGCTGCTGCAACGCGCTTTACATTATTTCAAAATTAAGGATAATTTTTGGCTTCAATATCTCGCAGAAAAGGATTTTCCCCTAGCGTAAGATACTTCTTACGCAGTACTCGTTCCCTCTCTAGAGAGAACCGAGGTTACGTCAGTAACCGAGTACGTTTTCACCCCCAGCTCTTAATGCATCGTGTTTCCTTCTGAAGCATAATTGAGCGTTTGAACCTTCTGTAATAGTTGCTTAAAAGTCCCTCAGTTGTCCTCAGTGTGAAAAGATGGATCTCAAAATCATACAGTCATTGTTGGAAAGGGTTCAAATACACAAAAATGCTGGGAAAAAAAAGCTTAGTGGGACCTGAAGGATTTCTCTGAAGAACAGCAGGCAGTTTAACTGTTCAGGACAAACAAGGGACTCATGAACAACTATCACTAAACAAAAAATAGAGCTGTGAATCATTCAGGTAACAACACAGTATTAAGAATCATGGGGATGTAAACTTTTGAACGGGGTCATTTTTATAAATTCAACTATTATTTTCTCTTGAGGACTATATGTAAACATCTTTTATGTGAAATATCTTATTCAGGTAAGTACTAAATTAACAATATGTATGATCCCACGTATTTTAGTAAAATAATTAACATTGTACAGTTTTTGAAAGGGATTTTTTTTTCTTCTGTTTACCGCATGAGAGACTGCAGTCTTTAAGTGCGTTTATTTGTTATTTTACGTTTTAAGTTTATTTAAACAACATTATGTTTTATAGATATTTAGATATTTTAGATGACCTCAAAACTACATGGACTAAAAGCCAATTCAATTCTGATTTCAACGGGAATCAATTAGTTGAGAGTGTAAAATTATTAAATACATTTTGAATGATACAGACATTTCTGTATATTCTTGACCTTTTTAAAATTTAAAATCCTCAGAGTAAGGTGGAATCCTGGTCTGGCCTCATCTTGCCATTCGCCATGATCATCTTCTCTGTGATGATACTGGACTTTTACGTGGAGTCCATCTGCACGTCAAAGCTGGAAACCTCACGCTGCGCTCAGTATGGCTCCATTTTCCTGTTCCTCAGTGGCCTGCTGCTGGCAAACTTCTGGACCCACCCGCTAACTGACCAGCTCAGAGCCATAAGTAAGCCAGGCCAGCAGAGTAGCACTGAACATGTGCTATCTGGTGGAGTGCTCGTCAGCGCCTGCTTTTTCATCATGGGTAAGTTAATATCTCTAAAAGAAGATTTAATGTAAATAATGTTTTTAAAATAGTTATATTTTCTCCCATCATAGGACTAATATCAGTTTGTGGTAAAAAATAATAAAATAAATTAGGTAAAAATTCTTATAATAGTGTTAAATGTTAAACCATCTACATTTACTGTATTTAAACAGTACATTTGACTTTTTCCTAACTGAGTGAAACATTTGATGTTTTCAGCTGATAGCATTCTGTCAGCCCCAACTTCAAAGGGTCAGAAGGGAACATTGGTGGGTTATTCCCCTGAAGGAACTCCTCTTTACAACTTCATGGGAGATGCGCTTCAGCACACGTCTCAGTCTCTGCCTCGCTTCATCAAAGACTCGCTCAAACAGATCCTGGAGGAATATGATTCACGACAGATCTTCTACTTTCTATGTCTCAACCTGGTATGTTAGCTCATGGTTTTATTCAATTTTTAGTGTGTAATTATTGTCATATTACAGGAAATGATTGTATGTAGTTTAAATGTTCTAGATTATAGTCTACAGACCATTGTGGCATTGAAATGAAATTTTAACCCCTCCTTTCCTTGAAATTTGAAACCCCATGAGCTTCTACTTAAAGGGATAGTTCTCCAAAAAAGGAAAATTTGATGTTTATCTGCTTACAGCCAGGGCATCCAAGATGTCGGTGACTTTGTTTCTTCAGTAGAACACAAACAAAGATTTTTAACTCAAACCGTTGCAGTCTGTCAGTCATATAATGGCAGTCAATGGGCACAAAATCTTTGAGAGTAAAAAAAAAAAACATACACAGACAAAACCAAATTAAACCCAGTGGCTCGTGACGATACATTGAGGTGATAAGACACAAAACAATCAGTCTGTGCAAGAAACTGAACAGTGTTTATATCATTTACCACTGATCCACCGCAACGTTCAACTGTCCTAAGCACGTTCACAACAGCCAGCACGTGACGGGTCAACGTGATCTGCCATAGTAGATGCACGTGTAGAAACGATCTGTCGCGCGTATACGTCACTCATTGTTTACACAGTGCGTAGCGGCTACTCAAAATGGTAATGTGCTTATCCTGATTCTGGCAACCGATTAAAAACTAAAAGATTACGTTTCCTTGTGCAAACTCATCCAGGAGTGTTGACGTTTCACCGACTACATTGCTAGAGCACGTTGTCACGTCACACGTCACTTTCCTAGATTTTAATCAATTACCTACTTCAACAGTATATTTAGGGCCCGAGCCCAGAATGGGCGAAGGCCCTATTGTTCTTCTAAGGATTCTTATTTTTTATTTATTTTTTTTTTTTCAACCTTCCGGGCACTTTTGGGGGCCTTAACATGCTCAAAAACTCTTGAAAATTTGCACACACATTGGAATCTGCGGCCATCAGGACGCCACAGAGGCTGGGACCTGGGCGTGGTTCAGAGCCTCTACAGCGCCCCCTGGAACACAGTCAGAAAACTTGATGTATTGCGCACACATACTTACATGTATTAATATGAAACTCGGTACACATATAGATCTCACTGAGCCAAAGTTATGAGTCAAAGTTATAGCGCCACCAACTGGCAGCAGAAAGCGTGACGTTTTCGAAATGCTTTAAACTCAGCCTCTTTATTTTACTCAATTTGCTTCAAACTTCATCACAATAATGTCAAAACACAGCCGATGAGAATCTGTGAAGGGCTTTATCGATAACTTTTATCATGTTACCATGGCAACGTGTCAAACTTTAACTTTAGTTTTTTGTTTTTGAGCCACTTAAAATGCGTAGAATTTCATGAAACTCAATACACACATCTGTATTAATGACAGTTAAACACTGATAAAAGCCCATAAATGGGCGTGGAGCAGGCACTCCATAGCGCCACCTTTTGACAAAAGTTGGGGGGTTAGTTTGTCCTACAGTCACCAAACTCGGTACATATATTGGACTCATCAAGCCAGACAACTTTCTAATTTACACCCATTAGCTACGACCAACAGGAAGTTGGCTATTTTTATTTAAATGTGGATTTTTGGAAAAATCAGACTGTGAAATTTGAAATACTCCTCCTAGGCCTTTCCACTGATGGCCACCAAACTCGGTCAGCATGATCTCAAGACATTCGGGATGCAAAATTGCCAGGGGATTTTGATTTTTGGCCATGGCGGGGCGACAAATTATGGCGAGAAATGAGAAACAGGAAGTGTCTAATAACTTTGACACACTTTGCCTGATTTTGACCAAACTTCAGCAGTTTGTTTGTCATCTGATGCCGATCACAGAGATGTGACTTTTATGAGTCAAAGTTATAGTGCCACCAACTGGCAGCAGGAAGTGTGTTGTTCGCAAAACGCTTTTAAATCAGCCTCTTAATTTTACTCAATTTGTTTCAAACTTCATCAGAATAATATCAAAACACAGCCGATGAGAATCTGTATGATAATGATAGTAAAACACTGGTAACAGCTCATAAATGGGCGTGGAGGAGGCACTCTATAACGCCACCTTTTGACAAAAGTTGGAGGGTTAGTTGTAGCTACAGACATCAAACTCAGTTGGTATATTGGTCTCATCAAGCCGGACAACTTTCTAATTTACACCCATTAGCTACGACCAACAGGAAGTCGGCTATTTTGATTTGAATGTGAATTTTTGGAAAAATATAGCTGTGACTCATATCACTCATAGCAGAATCAGACAGTTCACACCAAACTTTGCCAACATGATGCCAAGATACTAAAGATGCTAAATTGTGAACGGCTTTGGGATATCTTGAACGGTATTGATGTGGCGATTTATGAAAGTAACAGTAAAAAAGATGAAGAGTTACTTCCATATATCTTTAAATTGCATTATTCTAACTTATCAAAACTTTTTACATATAAAGAACAAGAAATTCTTAGGAAATACGTGTAGTTTCAAAATGTTATGCTCAGAGGCCCCAAAAACATTAAAAGTGGCATATATGTTTGTCAGATTAAAGCTCTAATACCAGGGATGAACACTAGAGGTCCTCATAAGATAAGGAATCGTTTGACCTGTAACGCTATTTAGCTCATTCTCAGTGTATAAGAATGACAATAATGCATAGAATCAGTTGATATGTACTGTACTGTCAGTGTACTTTTACATAATTATTTTGTATAAATGCTTAAAGAGCATTAAAATCTTTTTTTAATCTTTAAAGGAAAAATTATATGATTTATATACATATATACACTCTCACTGATAGGATAAAAAACTTATAAGTATGACACTATACTGCTCAGTTCACTTAATTAGAATCAGAAACAAATACATCAACTAAGTTAATATGTATTTATTTTAATATATTTGTTTATAATTATTTCACAGATGCTTATAGATCATTAAAATAATATTTAAAAATGGTTGTAGATCATAAAACATGTTGGTAACTATTTAAAATAGGATCTCTTTTGTTAACATTAGTTAATGCATTAACAAACATGAACAAACAATAAACAATATATTTTCACTCGATTTTCTTCAAACTTCATCAGAATAATGTCAAAACACGGCCGATGAGAATCTGTAAAGGTGTCCCTAATGCATCAAATACTATTGCCATGGCACATTTAAAAAACATACATTAAAATATTTGTTTTCTGTGTTTTTGAGGTAGATAACATGCTTAGAATTTCATTTTCCATTTTCAGTAATTTTATATCTTTAAAGTGCAGCATCCAAACTCTTTAAAACTTGTTTCATACAGAGAACTAGTCATTCTAAGGAAAGTTCATTTTCACAGATATACAAAACTCTCTGAATAAAAGAAAATTTAAAAACTATCAGACATCTTTTTTCACTCTGCCTTTATTTGTGTGTGTGTGTGTGTGTGTGTGTGTGTGTGTGTGTGTGTGTGTGTGTGTGTGTGTGTGTGTGTGTGTGTGTGTGTGTGTTAGAGTGAGTGCAGGGAGAGGGGGAGACAGAGAGACAGAGAGAGAGAGAGAGAGAGAGAGAAGGAGGGAGAGGGGAGGGTGGTTTAAAGGTTACTGTGAATGCATGTGCCCACTGGCCACCGTTTTCCTGATAATACCTGGATGGCAACTGCGCAGATGGCGAGGACCCGTTCATCGCTGCTTGCAGCTTTAATAACAATTATGTTTATCTTGGTTTAGGCCTTCACATTTGTGGAGCTCTTCTACGGTGTGTGGACCAATAGTTTGGGGCTGATTTCTGATGGCTTCCACATGCTGTTTGACTGCTCGGCTTTGGTTCTGGGCTTATTTGCTGCCCTCATGACCAGATGGAAAGCAACCAGGATATATTCCTATGGGTAAGAATGTGCCAATTTAAAGAAAAATTTCCATATTAGCACTTACTTGTTATACATTTGTAAACAATAATAATACCATAGACTTTTGACAAATTGCTCTGTGAAATTTCGCAGACAGAATCCAGTCATTCAAATAGGAATCTACAATTTACAAATTTCACTCATTTTCAAGTCAGTCACCCTGACCAACAGAAAGCTGCTTGGTTTGAAAGTAAATGGTTACAGAGAAAAAATGAATGACTGGGGAGTACACACTGTCAGACTTTCAAGTTGTTCCAAACTGAAACTTACACCTCGTTGTTAGAAGACGTGACAACAATTTTAAATTGGCTCAAAATGTCAAACAGCTTTGTTAACCACTGACTAGATGGAATCTAGACTACCTGATATTCTGTGAGATCTGTGCAAAATCATCACTTCTGAAAATGTAATTGTTCTTTACAATGAATGTATCAAACTGGTTCACATAACGGTTGGAATGATTCATTAACACATCAGAGATGGATCAGAGATGGGCACTCAAGTTAGTGACATGGACTCGAGTCGTATTTTTATAGACTTCAGACTTGACCTGAAATGACTCCAGACTTGATTCGAGGACTCGTGAATATTTTTAAAGCAACTTGAGTCTTTTATCCTTAAATAGTTATATAACTGATATTCAAAAGGGGATATGTATATGTGTGTGTGTGTGTGTGTGTGTGTGTGTGTGTGTGTGTGTGTGTGTGTGTGTGTGTGTGTGTGTGTGTGTGTGTGTGTGTGTGTGTATTTTTATCTAAAGCCAAACACGCATAATTCGAGCCCATTCAGCTCTGTTACTTAAAACATAAGTAACAGGCTGAATGTACATTAAACTTACATCTTAACACCTCTTTTTTTTAAAAATGGAGGATTTCAATACATGAGGATTCTGAATGGGATTTTTTTTAGCGAGCCATTAAATGACTTGAGATTCGACTTGGACTTGTGACCAAAGACTCAAGATTTGACTCAGACTCCAGCGACAAAGACTTCAGACTTGACTTGGACTCCAGGTTAAAGACTTCAGACTTGACTCGGACTCCAAGTTAAAGACTTGTGAACATCTCTGGTCTAATTCAGAAATTATTTTTGAAAATGATCCACTAATCATGACTGATGGAAAAGCCATGGAAACTCATTGGGTCAGGAACCCTTATTGCTGAACATAATGCAGTTGTGTTCTGTCCTGTTAATAAAATATGACTTGTCTCATTTCAGGTACGGTCGTGTGGAGATCCTCTCTGGGTTTATCAATGGCTTGTTTCTCATGGTCATAGCTTTTTTTGTGTTTGTGGAGTCAGTCACCAGACTCATCGATCCACCAAACATCAACACAGACATGTTAACGGTATGTACAGCTAACCAAGACATTGTTGTCAGGATTGACAAAGATATTGCTAAGTTGTTGTCCGTATATGGGTTTTGCTCTAAGTTGAACAAACAAATATAACATAAAGTCATGTGAATGCTGTCACCCCATGCTTATGCGTGTCCTCAATCCATTTGTTCCTTAAAGCCGGTGTCAGTTGGTGGACTCCTCGTTAATCTGGTGGGCATCTGTGCATTCAGTCATGCACATTCTCATGGGGCCTCCAAAGGTAGCTGCTCTGGGCATGACCACGGCCACTCGCACCACGGGCACGGACATGGAAGTGCAGAACACAGCCATGGAGGACATGGGCATAGTCATGGGGGACACGGTCACTCTCACAGCCACGGGCATTCCCACGGGTCTTCTGGAGGGGGAATGAATGCTAATATGCGAGGTGGGTCTGTTTTGAGTCTGTGTACGACTTTATTGCATACATGATAAGGTTAGTCTATAATCATTTATCAATTCTGATGATTGTCTGACTTTTGAGAATGACGTTTCCCGTTTTCTATTTGCAGGAGTGTTTCTGCATGTGCTTGCTGACACGCTGGGCAGTGTCGGTGTGATTATATCCACTATTCTCATCAGACAGTTTGGATGGCTGATCGCAGATCCCATTTGTTCGCTCTTTATTGCCACACTGATTTTTCTCAGTGTCATTCCTTTAATAAAGGACGCCTGTGAGGTTCTTCTCCTGAGAATGCCACCTCAGCAGGAAAAGGAGCTTAACTTTGCACTTGAAAAGGTTTGAATGAAAAGAAAATACACCACCTGTCAAAATTCTGGAATAATTAAGTGAAAATACTGTAAAAACAGTATTGTTGTAAAATACATTTCATACATTGTAAGATACAGTTTTCGATTTTAATATATATAAACATCATTTATTTCTGCGATGGCAAAGCTTAATTTTCAGAATGCTGAAAAACTACATAATCCAATCAATTATTATTGGTGCGCAATTATTAATACTGTTTCTTATCATTTTTGGAAATTTTTTGCTGCTTAATATTTTTGTGGATACCATGATAAATGTGTATTCAGGATTCTTCTTGTTTTTCCCAAAGTAGTTCAAAAGAACAGCATTACTAACCACAAATTTTAAGTGGTACTAGTGTATCATGGTTTTCACAAAAATGTTAAACAACTAATGAGTTGGAATGATTTCTCAAGCCTTATGTGATATTGGAAAGTTTCGCAAAAATAAAACAAAAACATTATTTTAAATTGTAATAATATTTCACAATTTTTCTACTGTATTTTGATAAAATAAATTAGCCTTAGTGAGCATACGAGACAAAAAAAATTGTGATTATTCCACATTTTTTACCAGTAATGCATCTTAAAATTTTGAATTATCAAATTGAATGCTTTACATTACATATTATTTAATGATTGCTTGTTTGTCACAGATTCAGAAAATTGAAGGTGTTTTATCATACCGTGATCCACACTTCTGGAGACATTCCGCTAGTGTCATTGCTGGAACCATCCATCTCCAACTCATGTCTGATGTAGTGGAACAGCGAGTTATTCAACAGGTACTTGTTTACAAATTGACAGCATTTTGTTTGAGCTTGTATTACCATTTTACCAAAGGCTTAGACATTTAATTAGATGTGATTTTTCTCTTTATTTTTATTTATTTATTGCTTAAAATTAATGACTTCATTTGATTTTATTTATTTAATTAATTAATTTTGGTTGTTTCTAATATTTTGTCTTGTTTTTTTATTGTTGTGGACAAACATAACTGTGTAACTAACTGACCAATTTGTGTTGTTTCAACTGAAATTGTTCTCAGGTGTCTGCTGTGTTGAAAGATGCCGGTGTTAATAATCTGAGTATTCAGTTGGAAAAAGAAGCCTACTTCCAGCACATGTCTGGCCTAAGCACTGGATTCCATGAAGTTCTGACCATGACACAACAGATGGAGTCCATGAAATATTATAAAGATGGCACATGTATCATGTAAACTGCTGTTTTAACACATAAATATTAAGAAATAAAGGGATTTAAGCTGTAATTTTACTCTCCTCCTTCCTTCCTTTTTTTTTTTTTTTTTTATAAAAAATGAATTTATTTTATAATGTCTACGACAGACTGTCTTGTTCCTAACTGTTATAAACACAATAAAATATGCTATTATATACCACAAATTTGCTTTTTCTTTTTTTTGAATAAAATCTTTTTGTGTTAAAATATTTTAGATTGCATTCTTGTCACATTCCAGTCATTTCTGTTGACAGTCACTTATTTTTTGCACGTATACTGCTGTTTAAAAAATTGGGATCAGTAAGATTTTTGATGTTTTAAAATAAGTCTCTTATGCTCACCAAGTCTCTTATTGGCAGCATATCAAAAATAGAGAAAAAAATTTAATATTGTGAATTAAAATTTTACAATTTAAATAATTGTTTTCTATTTTAATATACTTTAAAATGTAATTTATTCCTGTGATGCAAAGCTGAATTTTCAGTAGTCACTTCTCCAGTCTTCAGTGTCACATGATCCTTCAGAAATTTCTGATATACTGATTAATCAATGTTGGAAACTGTATTTTCTTAATATTTTTTGTAACTTGTGATACTTTTATCAGGATTCTTTGATAATTAGAAAGTGAAAAAGAACAACATGTATTCAAAATAGAAATGTAACAAATTACAACAGCTTTTTCTTTCAGAAAAAGAAATCGAAAATGTACAGACCCCAAACTTTAGAATGGTATTGTACGTTGTTACAAAAGTTTTTTTATTTAAAGATTTCAAATAAATGCTGAATCAAAGAATCCTGACAAAAAAGTATTACAGGTTCCAATTTTTATATATTATAAGTATATTAAAATAGAAAACTGTTATTTTAAATTGCAACAGTATTTTGCAATATTACTGTTATTTTTCTGTACTTTTGATCAAATAAATGCACCCTTGATGAGCGTAAGAAACTTATTTAAAAAAAAAAAAAACATTTAAAATCTTACTGATCCCCAAATTTTGAACAGCAGTGTATAAACATAAAATTAAATTAAAAACTTCAATATAGAGACAAAAAAAACGTATTTATGTTTAATTGTTAAGGAATTAGTCCAGGGGCTGTATGTATAAAACTTCTAAGAAATGCTCTTAGGAGTAGTCTTAAACTTTGACTTAAGTGTCAAAAAATTCTTAGTAAGAAGTATGACTTTTTTAAGAGTAGGAGACTTTTATAAAGAATCTAAAAGCAACTTTCAGTAAAGTTTGAGACTGATTCTTAAGTTCTGACTTAAGCGTTGTAAATTACGGACTACAATGATTGAAACACAAAATGGCCGCCCTTGACCTCTGAATCAGCCAATAGTGAGCCTGCTCCTGTGAGTCACAGCAGCACAACACCAATTATTTGATGGAACTACAGTACAAACATTTAATTAAGACACTATTTAATATTTCAGTGTATTTAAACAAATGCTTTGCATTGTGGAAAATTATCACAAATTATTATTGATGCTTTGAAATCCATGTCTCCTCATTTACAGTTGGAGCAATGATGTGAACAGCTCCAAGAACTCAAAGAAAGCCCACAAACTTAAAAGTTTCTTGTTTTGCAGCATGGTTTGACGGTCAGTTGGAAAGTCAATAAACTGCCTTTAAGTTGTGGCCAAGAGAGAGAAAAAAGTGTTACTGATTTTGTAAGCACAATGCATATTTGCTTGGAGTCAATTGTTTTACTTTTATTTTTTTGATAATAATGCAGTAAAATGTGTCATATTTTTTGGCATTGCTGTCCTACAAAGAAATTATGAACACATGCAAAAACAAGAGAGGACCAACACAAAATTAATAACTGATTATGTTGTATTCAATGTCAATGTTGACAGTTTAGTGATTTTGTCACTAGATTTGTTGACGTCCTTTCCCCTTTTGAGACTTTGAGACTAAACCTTATTTAGATTACAACACTCTCCCACTGATATATTTATATTATATAGATCAGTGAACTCACCATTATGTCCTCATCCTCATCAGCTACATTGTGTGACTGTTTGTCACTGTTTGTCAATTGAAAGCAGTTAGCAACATTGATCGGTGTTTTTTCATATTTTGATGGTTTAAGTGAAATGTGAGGTCATTAAAACCCTCCACACATCACTTCTGGCCACTGATGTGTTTGGTGAGGTTAGTGTCACAATATTTAAGACCCTGCTTACTGTGTCATCACCAGTGCTTTGCTGCATTTTTACAATCTTTCAAATTTTCCAGTGAAAATAAATAAACAAACAAACATATTATTGCAGCTAGAGCATTGATTTGTAGAGTGGATTAAGTTATTATGCTTATTACTTGGTCAATTACAAAAATAAATACATTAAAGAATGCTTGATGGTCACGATTGTATCATTTTATCAACTCCATATCATCATATAACTCCAATATGTCATATGTGTATTGTAAAGTGTGTGTTTCCTCCTTTTTGCTGCCATTGTGTTACTCCTAACTAGGTTAGGAGACCTCTCCAACTCTCTTAAATAATTTAGGAGCTGAGACCTAGTCTTAACACTTAAGAACTTTTATGAATCACTCTTAAATCTTAAGTCCAGAAATAAGAGTAAAATTACGTCACTCTTAGAATTTTGAAACACTTAAGACTAAAATTTGACTCTGAGAAGCTTTATACATACGGCCCCTGATATGTAAATTGTCTGGGAATATGAAATCGTTAATCCTTATTTATCACATTTTTCTAACAGCATGAGGGAAGCTCAAACATTGAATACATGTATCAAACCACCAGTACAAATATATTACACACATCTGCAACAACACATTTAATTGTCAATTAAAGTTTCAGTCTAAGACTCTAAATACATTAGAGTGGTATGTGCAGTTGTTTAGTTGCATGCAAATTGTAATATAAAAGAGTTAGTAGTAATAAGTATTAAGTAGATATAAACAGAAGAGGAGCATTAGTTGTGTTCTCAATGTTCTCCGTTTGAGCAATAGTGTAGAAATTCAGGTTATTTAAAAAGAAAGTTTGTGGGGGGCAGCGTGTATTTAGTTAACGCAGTTGCATCGACGCGCTCCAGATCAAAAGATGGCAGTGGACAGCACACAAAACTCCAGTACACACTACAAGAAGAACATGCTCGACTGGTATCCCCGCCCCTGGGCGTCACGTGGTTATTAGTTGTCCTGGTAACGCATTGAAAGCAGCTGCGACTGAGCCAATCACATCTCAATGATTTTCGAACCCAGCGAATCACATTCGAAAGAGCGACGATTTAAACCACAGTGGAGAAGCAGTGTTATATCGAGCTCGCTTGAGTACATGCAATCAGTTTGGTTATCGAGTTGCAGCAACTAGCTTCTACAAAATAACAATGGCTGTCCGTGTCACAAGGGTAAGTTGTATTTGAAATGTTTTTTTTTTTGTTGTTTTTAAATCACTATTCATTTAATGCGTGACGATAAAGTTCATCCTTTTTTGTTGTTTTCGAGTTGGTGTGATAATCCCGGAAATGTGTCTCCCATTTCGCACGTTAATCTATGAGTTCTTGTGGTAATAGTTCAGTGTATGATATTCGAAAAGTCTTCCTCTACAAGCTCTTCGTAGACGTAATATTTGAACGGGTTACGTTTTTAAAGGGCATGTTTGGCTTAGGTTGGTGCCCTTGTAATTTGGTTTGTGCTAGTGTACTTCCCATCCTCGTGTAACCAGTACGTGCGAGTTCAAATTTGTTCAGCACTCCTTAGAATTCGAATTTAAAGACCAATCCACTCTTTATGGTAGACTGATTTGTGACTTCTTGTAGAACACTCGCCTGGCCAGCAGCGAGAATCAGAGCGCTCTGCCCGGAAAAGCAGCTGTAGCGAACAAGCCCGGACTGAGACCCAGGGCCGCGCTGGGGGAGATTGGCAACAATCCGCAGACACGACAGGCTTTGAGAAAGAGGGTAACTACCTTCCGTCTTTAGGTTTTTTTTTTTTTTGTTGTTATATATCTGTATTTGTCTAATCCATGTTGTACAATTTAAAACAGGAGGTGAAGGTTGCACCTAAGGTGGAGGTTGTGACTGAGAAGGCACCTGTGGTTCAACAGCCCAAAAAGGAGTCTCCTAAAGTTCAGCATGACGTTCAGGTGAGCAGTAGATAAAATCAGTATGGGAGTAAGCAACTAAATAACACCAAAGTGAGATCCACTGGAGCTTCTGTAATATCCACTTTGTGACTCCATTTTGTATAGACAAGGGTGTCTTGGATGTTTCTAAATGGCGTATCAGTTTTCTATCTAGCTTATCTTAAAGGATGGGGCTAGTGCACCTTTTGGTTTAAAGATTGTATTTTTAAATTTTGCCATTTGCACTTCCATTCACTATTTAAGTTCTGGACACCCTTGATGTACATGAGACCAGCTGCCATATTTTAAAATGCGAAATGTCAATCTAAAAGTAAATGTTCACTGGTAAATACTCCAGATTGCAATTTGCGGCTTGTTATTGGTGAAAACATTATCTGTGTGGCTGTAATGCTCCTGTGTATTTCTAGTGTCAACCAGCAGGGGTCAATGCCCACTGCTTCTGGCCCTGAGGTGTTCATGTTTGTCTATGTTCTGAATTCTTAGTGTCCTTTCCCCATTTCTGCTACCTTGATGCACAAATTCATCTGAGTTTTCCATTGCAGATCTTGTCTGAGCCCCCCTCTCCTGTTCCCATGGAGACCTCTGGCTGTGCTTCAGATGATCTGTGTCAGGCGTTCTCTGATGTTCTGCTTAATATCAAGGATGTGGATGCAGATGACTATGATAATCCCATGCTTTGCAGTGAATACGTCAAGGACATCTATTTGTATCTCCGTCAGCTTGAGGTTTGCAAAGCATGTGCTGCTGCTTTAGAATATATTAATCTTGTGTTTGGCTCGGTGTTAAGTTTTTCCACTTCTCTTGTAGACTGAGCAAGCTGTTAGGCCTAAATATCTGGAAGGAAAGGAGGTTACTGGAAATATGCGTGCAATTCTTATTGACTGGCTTGTGCAAGTCCAAATTAAGTTTAGGCTGCTTCAGGAGACCATGTACATGACTGTTGCAATCATCGACCGCTTCCTTCAGGTTGGTCGCCTTCTAAGTTTTGGTTCATTGTGACATGTTGAGCATGTTTCAATGCCTTCCACTTGTCCCTCAATCAGGATCATCCAGTTCCAAAGAAGCAGCTGCAGCTTGTTGGTGTAACGGCCATGTTCATTGCCTCAAAGTATGAAGAGATGTACCCACCAGAGATTGCAGACTTTGCCTTTGTGACTGACCGTGCCTATACTACTGGTCAGATCCGGGAGATGGAGATGAAAATCCTCAGAGTCCTCAACTTTGGTTTTGGGAGGCCTCTGCCACTACAGTTCCTTAGGAGAGCCTCCAAGATTGGAGATGTAAGCTTGTTTACCTGTCTTCTGCAAAATGCATGTTCTCCTAGCATATTAATAACTAGTTTTGTTTTGCAGGTTACAGCAGAGCATCACACATTGGCCAAGTACTTCCTGGAGCTCACCATGGTTGATTACGATATGGTCCACTTTCCTCCCTCCCAGGTGGCTAGTGCAGCTTATGCCCTAACTCTGAAGGTCTTCAGCTGTGGTGACTGGGTGAGTTATTGGGCTGTGTGGGTTTTTTTTTTTTTTTTTTCTTATGGCTTTGAGGTTGTGTAATTCTGAACTTTCCATTTAAACTCTTACAGACCCCTACTCTTCAACACTATATGGGCTACACAGAAGATTCACTAGTTCCTGTTATGCAGCATATTGCCAAAAATGTTGTGAGAGTCAATGAGGGGCTTTCAAAGCATCTGGTGAGTATATTCAGCCTGACACAAAGCTGGTCTCTTTGATTCAAGTAGCTGTTTGGCCTCTAGAATGAGGGTTTGTTAATGTGATCCACTGAAAAGCTTCTGCTCTTTCTTCTCCAGGCTGTGAAGAACAAGTACTCCAGTCAGAAGCAGATGAGAATTGCCTCAATTTCTCAGCTCAAGTCATCCTTGATCAAGGACCTGGCCAAGCAAATCTCATAGTGTGGGATTGTTGAAGAGACTCAAGCACTGTGTGCTGCCTTGTAAAAATTGTAACTTATGCATGCTTTTACTGTTGCAACTTTTATTGTTTGAGATGTTTTACAGATTTTTTTCATCTACACTGCCATGTCCTGAGTAAAGGTCATCTTTTATTGTTGATGGGTGACTTTTCAAATTGTTTATGCAAATCTTGTACTTAATTCAAATAAACATTTTAACATTTTAATACTTAAGCAGTGTGTCGTTTATAGGCAGTCATGGTGTTTTTGTTTGCTTTTTCAAGGGAACCAAATCAGACTCTACTTGAGTGGCATTTGTGTTCTTGCTGCAAGATCCTTTTGTCCTGAAAATCTTAACTTTATTGATTAAGACTGCTATTACTTTAACAGCCACCACACAGTATTGAAAGTGTAACACTGCACTTTAAACGCTCATACAAATGAATGTAGGGAAGTTTGCTTTAGTTGCTACCAGACAAGGTTTTTTTTTTTGTCTTGTGCAAACTTATTTCATCCACTCTGACTTCCTCTTTAGTTTTTTTTTTTTTTTTTTTTTGTGGATCTTGTCACCAACACTGATCTCGCTTTGTACAGGCAAACTGCTTTTTCTATTTTGATGCTTCACCATATTCCCTAGTCCAGTTTGGTCAAAGTTGAAGGTAAATGGATCTTGTGGGCCAGAGTTCAGAACCCCTAGTCTATTTCACTTTTCTATGTCTTTCACTTTTGTTAGCCTGCATGTCTTTTGTTACACATTGGATTTCCTCCCTTAGAATTTTATAGTCCTTGTTTTTGTTGACTCTTGTTGGGGCCATGCTTTTCAACTAGCCAAATTCAACAGCTTGTTAGGGTCGATAAGCACAATGCCAACTGCAGACTTGGAGGTACAAATTTCATAAGTGCATAGAAAGCAAGCTGGGCTGGCTATAGTAATTTCGTAACAACATGCAGTTTCTGGCGCAGACAAATTTGCATTTGATTTAGGCTTTTGCAAATGAGGAATGCAACAATACAATTTATTGTAAGAAGTGAAATGCAGTTAATGCAAACGTCGTTTTCGGGTAGTTTCTTTTACGTTAATGTTAATTAACCGAAGTGCTCAAGGCAAAGGATGTTTCTTGAAAATGAAAAGGTGCTCGGCAAGAATAAAATGTTTTAAAACAAAACTATTGGATTTCGACTTTAACCGCTAAAGCGGAGCTCTTCGGTGAAATGTAGTGCATTTATTGCCCTGTAGGCGGTGATCGTTCACTTTTAATCATGTGAGATGCGTTTCGCAGACGTAAATAAGGGACTTTTCGGCAATTTTATGTATGACTGAGTGAACCCTTTGATATAACGGTTGCTTTTTAATGTTATTGCCTATAGGTCTTTCTTATACTCAAGTCCCCTTACTGTTTATTTTTGTTATTTAAAAAATTATTTAATTCAACCCACACATTGTGACAACACCGATTGCCCCTCAAACGGTTGTAGGTGGAGTGCTGTATGGGCGATATGATACGCCCCGCACTGAATATATTCAGCGTCAGCCTGAAGGACACATTTTATTCCAAGATCAATTCATTTATTGGAAGCCCTAAGATGCTTACTGTGGTATGGAGCCGTTTAATCCAAGACCTTAAAAGAACATCACAGTAAATATGAATGAATTGTAGGGTTTAAGGTGACTATCTCTCTGAGCTGGCTATATTTCCAACAGCTTAACCATTATTTATAGTTGGCTCAATTCTCACATTAGCTTTTTGTCCCGTAAACGTTACATTAAAATTTCTGAACAACAAATTTGATCACTTCAGATTTGAATGACTCACTTAAGTAAATTGCATGCGTTTTGGCAAATGTGTACAAAAGGTACAACTGTCTACAATTTGCACAATACACGCACGTGGCCTGCTGATCAAAACTGATGAGTTGATTCCTATTGAAACTGTCAAACTGTTCACAACTTCTAAACATTCTTTCATTGTGTCATCGCATGCAAAATGATTCATTCTTTTGTCAAAATCTGTCAGGCATACAAATATATTCCATAAATATCTGTGACATTTATGAAATGTTTGTGATGTCTGTTAACTGGAGAATGATCTGCAATAGTAATAAAATAGCAATCACAGTCTCACCAACCAAACAATTTCTGTTCTCTATAACCTTCACATGTACTACATACAAATATGCATATTCGTTTTTCTGTTGAACAGTGTCGAATTTTCCTAGTAAACATTGAAGATTACTGTTGAAAACTGTATTTAAATCTCAGTGTGGTACACAGCAGTACACTACACAAAAAATGCCATTCGTGTATAGTATAGTAAGCAGTTAGTGTCAATATATAAGTTTATGTATATTTGTATATGACAAATATTCTGCCATGGTGAAAACATCTAAACATTTTGGCAAGTAGGGCTAGCACAAAAAAAATCTCTTCATTTTGATGCCACTGACCATTTTACTGATATAATAACTTTTTACCAAACCTATAGGAAAGGCTATTGCTAGTTGCCAGCTGCAAAAATGTGACAAAATAAATCTAACCATTAATTTGACCAATAGATATTGTAATAAATCAATTGTTGTAAAAATTGCTCTGAAAAATACCCTTGTTCCAAAAAATTTCAAATAAAATATGCCTTCTTTATGTAGTTGACTTGGATTTTTGGCTTAAAACCACATATGTACTGAGATACAATATTACTTGTGACCATATGGCACCTCATCAAAATCTCCCCTATTCGGGCACTAGGATGTGCACACAGCTGCTGCTTCCCATATTGACTATGAAGGCTTCGCTCTTTAAGAAGGAAGGGTTTATCTCCTTTGCTCCACCCTTTGCGGTTGTGCTCCTCAGGGACCGGTGATAATGAGTCTCAGTTTCTCTGGCAGGCTGCGCTGGTAAATGCAGGTCTGGGCTGAGAACTCATACTTGCACGCTGAGGTCATGACTGGCCAGTGAGATCAGTTTACAAGACAGATTCCTCGTGAAAAGAAGAGCCATAGGGCAGCAGTTCAACAATTTAGCTCCACCACGAAAATGGATGTTTTATTGTACACCATTGTTTGTCTGCATTACACTGTCACAAACGTTCCCAAAGCAAAATGTATCATATAAAGGAAATGCACACAAGCACTCTGCTTTACAAATTCATTTGACCCTGAAATCCCTGAAAATCAGATCTTTATCATTATTAATGCCCAAAATAGACTTATATAACAATGGATAGTAATATTGCCAAATGCGAAATGTTTCTTTCTTGTTGGTCCTGGATCAACATTTTTGCAAAGGAACTAACCAAATCCTTAACCTTTGCCATCATAAAACAAGGATACAGAATAAACTATATAAAACTGATCAATTTTGTCACACAAGGCCTGGCAGTTAATGTGCACACTCCATCATGTACATATAATAGCATTTATGAGCTGATGAGTCTGGCCCGTGTTTGAATCTGGCTCAGGTCCTATCCTGACCCTTTGACCTGTGATTAAAAAATATATATATGAAAGGAAAAACTGATGATGGGACGTTCAATCAATAAAGCAATAACCCAAAACCATGGGTTATGGGAAATTTATAACAGCAAAGGGGAGTCATTAGGATAAAGCTCCTTTAGCTGTTCTAAATTAATTGTAAACCACAGCTTTGCAGGGCTTTTTGTTTTTATAAAAATGTTTAAATTAGTAAAAAATGTTTATTTCATTTATAAAGTAGGCACACAGCAAAAAATATATATATATTATTCTTCTGCCAAGTAGTGTAATTCTGATGGCAGAACGGCTTTGAACACGGCTCAATCAGTCAAGGGCCGGAATTATCTGTTTTGTGCTGAAAAGTAATGCATACTTGAGCTGGTGTTGTGGCCATAAAGTGTGGCTGATAGCACAATTGCCACACCTCAAAACCATTGATTATATGATGTTTTATTTTTATTTCAAGATATTTGTCTAGTTTTTGTCCTTAAAATGCTCTTGTCTCCCAAGCCTCCCTTGCTAATTCTGCAAATAACATAATTCTAGAGTGAATAATGGAGGTCTGAGTCACTGATATGCAGACTAATGCATACTGGAGAGAAATAAACGGTAAACATTTTTATCCTATTGTTAGTCATATTTTTTTTCTTGCAATGGTTCATTTGCTGGTGTAAGGACTTCAAAATAACTGAAATTATTTGCTCAAGTGATGTGGATCTGCAATGCAGTCGACAGACCTAGAAGTACTATATAGTTGTATGTTTATTGAAAAAAAAAAATTGCACACCCTTGGAACTTCCGTCAACCAATCAGAATCAAGCATTCAAGAGAAGAGCCCAGTTGTATAAATATTATTATTATATGTTTTGACTAATATAATTTTTTATACTCAAGAGTTCTAAATTTAATAATACAGTCTGTTGCAATGTACAGTTTTTTAAATTGGTTTGGTGCTATTTTTGTTTTAGTGCAATACACACAATCACAAAATATCTTTTTCACTACACAAAATAATTGTTTTATCTATATAAATGTTTCATTCACAGTAACTGCCTTTCATAAAGCTATCAAACTTTTCAACTGCATGACTTATCATTCAGTTTAATACATGTGTCTATTATTTAATCTAACTCATCTTAATAGTTAATCAGTGAATCATTTGGTGCATCTATAGATATAGATTTAATAGATATGTAGTTTATATACAACTTGATTGCAACTGAACATAAAACCTCTCTTTGAGGATGTCCTCATTTGTAAAACCGTGTGTTTTGCTATTTTTGAACATACAGGACACAAGAAAGAGGAATGTTCAGATCAGAGATGTATCAGAAGAAGGGCGACAGATGGCATCAAATACAGGATTTTACATTACCATGGTAATGCTTCTATATACTGTATCACATGGCATAAAGACTGCACATTACTATAACTCACCCTTCATCTGAAAAGTTCATCTAGAGTATAGATTTAGTCACATGATACAGTGAGGACATTTACTGCATTGACAGTAAACTGTTCTAGCACAAAACATATGGTCATGTCATGCCGTCATCACACCTTTTGATAAGCACAAACATTATGGATTTTATGTGAGATATGCATTGTAGGTAACGTTAGTGTATTTTCTAATATGACAATTATTGCCTGTATTACTGTAATTATTTCAGCAAGTAAGGTTTGAAACATGTATCTTGCATTTTCGCTCTTGAATGAACTGATTGTTAAAAGTATCACACTTAAAAATAAAGGTGCTTCACGATGCCACTGAAGAAGCTTTTTGTCTATATGGTTCCATAAAGACCCTTTAACATCTGAAGAACCTTTCTGTTTCACAAAAGGTTCTTTGTGGCAAATAAGGTTCTTCAGATTACAAAAAGGTAAGCAAGATGGTTCTTTAAAAAAACCTTTGACTGAATGGCTCTTTGTGGAACTAAAAATGGTTTTTCTGTGGCATTGCTTGAAGAACCTTTTGAACCACCTTTATTTTTAAGTGTAAACTGAAAGAAGATCATACTGTTGTGTTTCGGTGATTAAATCAAATGTTTTCAATATATATTACAATAATCCTATGTTTTGAAACAATGATTGAGTGGATAAAAATATGCTTAATTGTAATGAAAGCATAAGATCAGATTTTGAAAGAATGACTAGTGGTGTTACAAGTGTGATCAGTTTGGATTTTTGTACTAAGAGTTTTGAAAATATACACCTTACTTGTGAAAATAGTACCAAAGTGAATAAAAAACCTGTAATATGAAAATAAATAGGATTTGGTTATATTTTAAGTGTCTTGTTCAGCTGTTCAGCTTGTTACATGACAGCTTACGTGGTTATGATAATTGCATTTTATCTGAGAACAACAGCATAGAAAGTTCTCCAACTTCTTTTCATTGTTTATTTAAGCCTACTTCCTGTAGCACCTCCGACAATTTGAAATCTCACTTAAAATGTCTAAATAATCTGTGAAATCCACTTTTAAATGCACTATTGAACTATAATAATAACTCATTTTTATATACTCCAGAGAGTACAGTTTGATAATGTAAACAATTTATCATAGGAGGTAACAACATTTGCAAGTGCCAAATTACACAATGCCAAGTTCCAAGTGTAAACTTGTGCGCAAGTTGGACGATAGTTAGAGAAAGGTAATAACATGTAAAAAGTTTATATTTATCACTTAATATCTTATGCAATTTGCTTTTTAAATAAATTTGTCTTCATATTATTTCTCAAAATTGTGAATTTATATCTCACAATCTGACTTTATATCTCAAAATTACAGATTTGCTTTTTAAAACTGTGACTTTGTTTCATGTAATTGTGACATTTTTAAGAGAAGAAGAATTTTAAGAGAATTTAAGAGGTAAAAAAATTTGATTAAGAAAAAGAACTGAAGAGAACAGAGAACTGCAGTCTCCAGGTGAGATTGATTACTCTACCTGCGCCTCTTTTCTCTCAATCTATAAACAGACCTCAGGAACCCATTTGAATGAGGTGCTGACACAACCATGTGGAGTGGACGGAGAGACACTAATAAGAGCACAGCTGGCAACTGGGCCGCAGTCTCTCAGAGCCTGGAACCCCATGCATAAATAAACACAGAGGCATTCATTTTCACAATTTATAGATTTTCAAGTAAAAGCCCAATGTTCTTCCTGAACTTTACAGACCTCCGCTGTTCTATGGCACATGAAGGGAATAAAGTGTTCTTCTGTGCCCAAGCCTCAGTGTTTGGTTTCATTCAGGTGTGAACAGACGTTAAGACCGTCGTGTTCAGAAGCATCATGACCATACAAATGGAAGGCATATGCCCCTCGGATTACGGATAATATGTATTTATTTGTGTGTGTGTGTATATATATATATATATATTGTCACGGGTGAAGAATCACACGACAAGGTTAGCTGAGTGAACAACCCCGGAGGGTGGATTTATTAACAGAAAAAATACTTCAGAAAGTGCAGGTGCGGCGTGACGTGAGGCTGGTGCGGCTTGACTGTGATGTGCTCTTTGTTGAAAGTGGGTGGCCAGGGGGTGCTCCAGTGAGGGCTGCCGGTCACTCGCTAGAAGTGAAATTATGAAAGAGAACATAGATTAGTCGCCGTTTGATCCAGCTTGAGACTCAAGTCTGTCTGACTGAGCGAGACGGTGGCTTATAAAGCCAGGCTGCTGATTAGGAAGCAGCGGTGACTGATCAACGGTGATCAGGACGTGCAGGTGTAGATCTTTTGCTGCCAGGGCGACGCTGATGAGTCCGGAGACACTCGTCACATCCCCCCCCCCAAGCGGTTGTGGCTAGAGGGTATACAGCTCAGACCGGAAACTAACAATGAAATTAATTGTTCTACCAATTAGATTGTGTTTTATTAACGTCTACACCTACCCCAACCCTAAACTTAGCCCTTACTATAATACAAAAAAAGTATTATTGTTGTACAGTGTGACAAAAATAACGTTAGACTGATGTGCGCATGCCCAGTAGCCATAGCTGTATCCCTTCTAGACTTTACCCCCCCAAGCGTCGTTCTGGTCCTGGAAACGAAGGAAGACAGTAGGGGTGAAATAAGGGGTGGGTGGGGAATGACCCCTGACAGACCTGCAAAAGCTGTCCAGATCCGAGACAGTCCATCCGCGTTGGTGTTGGTGACCCCGGCGCGATGACGGACTTCAAAGTGGAAGTCCTGGAGCGCGAGGAACCAGCGAGTCACCCTGGCGTTGGTGTCCTTAGCTCGGGCCATCCACTGTAGGGGAGCGTGGTCGGTTACCAGGGTGAACTTGCGGCCCAAGAGGTAGTACCGCAGCTCCAGGACTGCCCACTTGATGGCCAGGGCTTCCCTTTCGACGGTGGCGTAGTTTCTCTCGGCGGGAGACAGCTTCCTGCTGATATAAATGATCGGATGCTCCTCACCTTCTTGAACTTGTGAAAGAACTGCTCCCAATCCGGTGTCGGAGGCATCCGTCTGCAGCAGGAAGGGGCAGCTGAAGTCCGGGGCCCGCAGGACAGGCGAAGATGTGAGGGCGGTCTTGATTTTGGCCAGGGCTTCTTCCGCGGCTGTAGTCCAGCATATCTTCTCAGGCTGCCCCTTCCTGGTCAGGTCTGTCAGGGGGGGCGGCTAAGGAGGAGAAGTTAGGGATAAAGCAGCGATAGTACCCCGCCAACCCCAAAAAGGCTCGTACCTGGGTTTTGGTTTTCGGTTTAGGAGCGGTGAGGACAGCTTCCACCTTTTTTTCTTGGGGCCGGATTAGACCCCGACCGACTTGAAAACCCAGGTACTTGGCTTCGGAGAGGGCCAGATGACACTTACGGGGGTTGGCGGTTAGTCCAGCCCGTCGGAGTTCGGAGAGCACCCTCCGCAGACGATCCAGATGGTCCTCCCATGCCTCGGAGTGCACCACCACATCGTCCAGGTAGGCGGCCGCGTACGCTTGATGCGGCCGCAGTAGGATGTCCATCATTCTCTGGAACGTTGCGGGGGCGCCATGCAGGCTGAAGAGGAGCATCCGGTACTGCCAGTGTCCACCGGGGGTGGAGAAGGTGGTCTTCTCTTTGGCAGCCGGGGTAAGAGGAACTTGCCAATATCCTTTGGTGAGGTCTAGCGTGGAAATGTACCGGGCTCTCCCCAAGCGATCTAATAGCTCATCCACCCGAGGCATGGGGTAGCCGTCGAATTAGGAGACCTCATTCAGGCGGCGGAAGTCGTTGCAGAAGCGGAGGGTGCCATCCGGCTTCGGGACATCATGATGGGGCTGGACCAAGGGCTGCGTGATGGTTCGATTACCCCTAACTTCAGCATTTCTTGGACTTCTTCCTCAATGGCCTGCCGACAAGCTTCCGGGACTCGGTAGGGCCGTTGCCTGATGATCACTCCAGGGGGCGTCCTGATGTCGTGCTGGATGACGTTGGTCTGCCCGGGCTGGGAGGAAAACACATCCGGGAACTGACCGACCAGGTGTTGCAGTTCAGCTTTCTGGGCAGCCGACAGATGGGGGTTGATGTCAACAACCACGGGGTCGGTGAGACTGAGGGCGGCCACCTGGGTCCTGGTCCCACTCCACTTTTTCAGCAAGTTGATGTGGTATAATTGTTCATTTCGTCTTCTACCGGGCTGGCGTAGACGGTACGTTACCGGCCCGACCTTTTCAACCACAGTGTAGGGGCCCTGCCACGAAGCAAGAAACTTACAGGCCGATGTGGGGACCAGGACCATGACGCGGTCTCCCGGCTGAAATTCCCATGGTTGGGCTGCCCTGTTGTAGTGGCGTTGTTGGGCCTGTTGAGCTTTGCTGAGGTGTTCCCGGACTAATGGCATGACCCGGTCTATTCGCTCCCTCATCTGCTTTACGTGCTCCACGACCGTGCGGTGGGGGGCAGGCTGCTGCTCCCAAGCTTCTCTGGCGACGTCCAGGAGGCCCCGAGGTTGACGGCCAAAGAGAAGCTCGAAGGGGGTGAAGCCGGTCGAGGCTTGTGGAACTTCCCTGATGCCGAATAACACGTAGGGGATCATGAGGTCCCAGTCCTGTTTATCCTCCGCTGCTACCCTCCGGAGCATTTGCTTCAGGGTCTGGTTGAAGCATTCCACAAGCCCGTCGGTTTGCGGATGGTAGACCGTGGTCTTGAGCTGCTTCACCCGCAGCAGCCTGCAGAGATCAGCCATTAGCCGGGACATGAACGGTGTTCCCTGGTCGGTCAGGATTTCTGTTGGTATTCCAACGCGGCTAGCCAACAGAAACAGTTCCTGGGCGATGGATTTCGCTGTGGCTTTCCTCAGGGGGACTGCTTCTGGGTAGCGGGTGGCGTAGTCCACGATGACCAGGATGTGCTCATGTCCCCGGGCAGACTTAGGCAACGGCCCCACCAGATCCAATCCGATGCGCTCGAAGGGCACCTCAATAATGGGTAGGGGAATAAGAGGGCTGGGGGGAGGAGTCCTGGGCGCCGTGATCTGGCAAGTCGGGCAGGCTTGGCAGAAGGCCTTGACATCAGTGTCCAATCCAGGCCAATGAAATCGGTCGCAGATTCGTTGGATGGTGTTCGTGACTCCCAAATGACCTGCCATGGGATGGGAGTGGGCCAGCTCCAGGATGGTCTCTGTCTTGCTCCGGGGAACAACTAGAAGCTCTTTCTCCTCCCCCCCTTCGGTGGGCGACGCAGTACAGCAGGCCCTTTCGGACAATGAAGTGCGGGAGAGGATGGGGCTGTGGGAGGACATCTTTATCGTCGATAACTCTGACCTGGGTCCAACAGTGCTTAAGACAGTTATCCTCCCGTTGTTCCTTGGCAAATGAGCCCCCTCCGGAGGCCTGCTGGAACACATCAAAAAAAAGGTTAGAATTTTGAGGAGGGGACTCACCATCTCTCCCGCTGTCCGAGGCTAGCAGGGCCGGCCGGCGGCGAGGTCCTTGGGGCCGCTTGCGGCGTCGACGGTTCCCCCGCGGGCTGGCGGGCTGAGTGGCGGTGGCCAGCAGGCGGTCGAAGCCAGGCCAATCCCTGCCCAGCAGTACGGCCACAGGGAGGTACTTTACTAATCCAGCCTCGACGGGCCAGGCGCCATGGGCGGTGGAAATGGTTACTCGGCGTGCTGGGACTTGTCGGGTGTCCCCGTGAACACATGTGATGGGAAGCAGGCTTTTCTGTCCGGGATGGGGCGGACACAGCCGAGACTGGATGAGCGTGACCGCACTGCCGGAATCGAGTACCGCTCTCATTGGCTTTCCGTTGAGAATGATATCTGCTTCGGGGGCCGCCGGTGGAGGGCTCTGATGTACGATGCAGCCCGCCAGCCAGGTCCGTGGAGGGGTTGAGAGATCCGCGGTGGGCATCAGCTCATCCTGTGGCGAGGGAACCGCCGGCCTGCTGACTGTGCGCTGGGTGCCCTCCGGCGCGCGTCGCTCCTGGACCACCCTCCGGGGAAACGGCGGCGCTCTATCCCCAGCCTCCCAGTGTTGGACGGCGTCCGCCAGCTCGATTGTCTCCACAAGCTCCAGAATGGTTGCAGGGTTCCGCATACCCACCGCCTGTCGGTGGGACCGTGGGAGGGCGCGGAGGAGATGATCGATGACCACCCGTTCCACTACCTGAGCGACGGTGGGCTCTCCTTCGAGCAACCAATGTTGTGCAAGGCGTGCGAGTTCAGCCGCCTGGGCGCGGGCAGGCACCCGAGCTTTATACTCCCAGTCATGAAACTGTTGGGCAGCACAAATAGGCGATAAACCCAGCCGGGCTAAAATTTCACGCTTCACTTCAGTATAGTTTTCTGCGGCGGCCGGTGGCAGGGAAAAATAAGCGCGTTGCGCTTTACCAGTTAGGAGGGGTGCCAGTGCCTGCGCCCAGTCTTCTACGGCCCATCCTTCACGAGTGGCGGTAGTTTCAAAGACTCGGAGGAAAGCTTCTACGTCATCGTACGCGGTCATCTTGGGTAGGAGGCGGGTGGCTTGTTCTCGAGCGTCAGGTAATGGAACACGCTGGGCAGTGCGAATCCGGATGGCAGCGAGCTCTTCTTCAGCTCTGCCCTGCCGGGTGGCCAGATGTCTATCTGTCTATCTGTCTAACTATCTGTTGCTGACGGACGCTTACCTCGGTGAGGCGCTGAAGCAGATCGTGCACCTCCATGGGAGAAGAGCGCCGGCCGATTTTTGCTGTATAGGTGAAGACAGAAAAAAAACGATTTTAGTGGGGTGTTGTAAAAAAAACGCTTGCCGGTGATTCTTCATGCAATGCCCGCATTCTCCACCAGGTGTCACGGGTGAAGAATCACACGACAAGGTTAGCTGAGTGAACAACCCCAGAGGGTGGATTTATTAACAGAAAAAATACTTTAGAAAGTGAGAGAGAGCGAGACGGTGGCTTATAAAGCCAGGCTGCTGATTAGGAAGCAGCGGTGACCGATCAGCGGTGATGAGGACGTGCAGGTGTAGATCGTTTGCTGCCAGGGCGACGCTGATGAGTCCGGAGACACTCGTCACAATATATATATATATATATATATATACATACATACAATTGCAATCGAAATTATTCAACCCCCTTGACATGCAAGACATTTTGTTCCAGATAATTTGTTTTTCTAAAAACAAATCTGCAAAGCCATTAGTACACTATTAGATAAAGTATTTTAATACACATTTGAGTTATTCTGAGAACATAAATTGATAAATAATGGGGAAAAAAACAAATTGGCTCTAAACGTTCATGTTCAAAATTATTCAACCCCCAAAAGTAAAATTTGGTGCAGAATCTTTTATCATTTAAAACCACCTATAAACACTGTTTGAAAGTTTTTAGAAGCGTTGATCACCTCTCTACTGCAATCTTGGACCTCAGCTGAAAAAGCTTTTAGATCAGGGGTGCCCAATACGTCGATCGCGATCTACCGGTCGATCGCAAAGGTGGTGTGGGTAGATCGCACGGCATTAATTAGACGTCAAATAAAGTAGACGATCAGCCAATGTAGTCAGCCAATCATCCGTCCTCACTATTAATTTTGTCACTTGATTGACGTACAAGGCAGCCAGTCTGACATCTGTCCTTTTATGACACGAATCACCGCGCATGAACGTGCATACAGCGGCGCCAAGTGGCTGATTCCATTCAGTGCAAGTCATCAGAGTAAAGTAATTACAAAAAAATGTGCTTGTATGTAGTTGTATTGTGCAAAATGGATTCATGTAGTTAAGCAAGCTACACCAACATATAAAGAATTCACAATATATTCATAAATAAATATATGTTTTTTTATAGTAGGTAGATCATTTTGACTTCGTCATTTTATAAGTAGCTCACAAGCCAAAAAAGTGTGGGCACCCCTGTTTTAGATCATGGACAATCTTTGGTTTTCACTTTGCCACTGCTTTCTTCAAATTCGACCAAATATTTTCAATGAGAATTAATCTGGAGACTGAACAGGCAACTCAAGAACATTCTGTGACTGATCCCTGAACCAAGCATAAGTAGATTTGGATGTTTACTTTGGGATGATTGTCCTGCAGGAAAGTCCATTGATCATCATCTTCGGTCTTTGCACCAAAGGCATCACAATTCTTGGCAAAATAGCCTGATACTTCAAAGAATCCATGGTTTCCTTCATACGCTCATGTTTTCCACTTCATGCTACAGTAAAACAACCCCATAATTGGATCAGCCCACCTCCATGTTTGATCATGGAGATAGTGTTCTTCTGCTCATTAGTTTTCCCTTTTTTGCACCAGACATACCGCTAATCTATACGTTCAAAAAGTTCTAGTTTGGCCACATCACTCCATTAAACATTCTTCCAGAACTCCACAGGTCTATCCAAATTAATTTTAGCATATTCAAGCTGACCTTTTTGTTCTTCTTGATCAAGAATGGTATTCGCCAAGTTGCCCCAACATGAAGCCATGCTTGTCTTAAATGTCCATCTTCTACTCTGGAATTAAATATTTTTCCTCCTTTAGTCTGGTCATCTCGCAAGTCTTTGGCTGTACATTGCAGGTTTTTCTCAGTTGCTCTGATAGAACATTTTATGAAATTGTGCATTTTTGGTTCAACACCCTCAAAGGTTTTCTGGTACAACACACTTTAAACTAAGGAATAAGGCTTTTAATGTCTTAGAAATCTTCACGTAGCCTTAGACTTTCTAATACAATAAAACTATTTCTTCTCTATAGCTTTTGTGAAAGCTCTGTTGACTTTACCATATTTTGCTGCTCAACTTCAGCACATGCATGGGATAAATGTATAGATGTGTAACATCTCAAGCTGATTCAGTTTTTTTAATAGTTTATAAAGCCTTTGTGTTGTGTTTTAGGATAATTTTGTTCCCTACCACAAAAATAAATGACTTAAAATGGCAATGTTGAATAGGGGTTGAATAATTCTGACATAGCTGTGTTATTAAAAAATCCTATAACTCAAACACATTACATTATATATTGACATTGTCACTTTTATGTCATGGGCTCCACGCAACAGGAAGTGAGATATTTAGGGCTGTTTAAAAAGCGCATGCTCTGGAATTTAACGTACTCCTCCCAGGAATTCCATGGGATTGTCACCAAACTCGGTCAGCATGATCTCAAGGCATTGGGGACGCTAAATTGCGAGGAGATTTTTGATATCTCGAACGGTTTGGCCGTGGCAAGGCGACAAAGTTATGGCGAGAAATGAGAAACAGGAAGTGTCTAATAACTGTTGCACACATTGCCTGATTCTGATGAAACTTCACCAGTTTGTTCCTTGTATGATGCCGATTCCATAAATGTGACTATTATGAGTCAAAGTTATAGCGCCACCAACTGGCAGCAGGAAACGTGTCATTTTCAAAATGCTTTGAAATCAGCCTCTTAATTTTACTCGATTTTCTTTAAACTTCATCAAAATCATGTCAAAACACGGCCGATAAGAATATGTAAAGGGGTCGATGATAAATCAAATGCTGTTGCCATGGCAACGTGTCAAACTTTAAAATTACATTCCTGTCTTTTCGAGGCAGATAACATGCTTAGAATTTCATGAAACTCAACACACACATCAATATTAATGATAGTTAGACACTGGCAAAAGGTCATAAATGGGCGTGGAGCAGGCACTCTATAGCGCCATCTTTTGACAAAAGTTGGGGGGTTAGTTTTTCCTACAGTCACCAAACTCTGTACATATATTGTTCTCATCAATCTGGACAACTTTCTAAATCAAACTCATTAGCTAAGACCAACAGAAAGCCGGCTATTTTGATTTGAAGGTGGATTTTTTGAAAAATCAGGTAGTAAACAAATTCACACTACTCCTAAGAACAACCAGCTGTTCACACCAAACTTTTTTAATATGAAGAGAAGATTCTGAAGATGTTAAATTGCGAGCGGATTTTGGATATCTCGAACGGTGTTGACGTGGTGATTTTTTAAAGATATAGTAAAAAACATAACCCTAATTTTTTATATCTTTAAAGTGCAGCATCCAAACTCTTTAAAACTTTTTTCACACAGAGATCTAATCATTCTGAGCAAGTGCTGGAAATATTAATTTTATACAAGCTTCAATGAATTAAAGAAAATTAAAAAAATAACTCAGAATCCTGCTGTCACTCTGGTGAATGTCTCTACAGTATGTGTGTGCGTTCAGTCAGGCACAGAGAAGCTCATTATTGCAGGGGGAGGGGTGAGAGGCAGAGAGGGTGACAGAGTAGAGAGCCATCCTACAGACCATCTTTGAACAAAAAATGCACATATGTATTTTAATTACATAAATATGTCTGATCTTTGAGTCTGATATTTTGAGAAAATATAAAAGGTCACTTTGTCTTTCATTGTTCGTATTTTGCAGTTGTTGTTTTTTATTTATTTTTTACTTAACTGTACCATGAACTTGTCCTATTCAGTCACATAGCAAAAGATTTAAAAAAATACAACTTTTTAGCATGATCAATTTATCTTCATTGATAGACAATATTTACATAGTGTTATTTATTGAATATAAAATAATAATAATAAAAAAATATGACAAACTTTGACAACAAAACAAACGTTATTGTTATCTCTTCAAAACATCTGAAAACCATAATTTTAAGATCAGTTATAAATATATATATATTACCCCGTTAAAATACTCAACTTGATTTTTAAAGATATTTTGAAAGAATGAAGAGTTTATAGAGCACTTTATTGTGTATTGCTGTACACCCACATGAACTGTGTTCATGTTCATGTTAATTCACAGTACATAAACTTTATATGAATACTTTTTTTAGCTTAATATTAATTAACATTAATAAATGCTATTTATTTATTGGTCATGTTAACTAATATAGTTAATTTTAACAAATGAAACTGGATGGCAACATTTTATATTTTGTGTGTATGTGTCTGTGTGTTGATTTTAAAGTGTAACCCTTTCAATTCTGTAAACTTAAAATCCAAACTAGCAGAGGATTACTGTGAATGCATGTGCCAACTGGGCACCATCTTCCTTATTGATTATTAGTTATGTAGCACTTAAGAGTGATGTCTTATAACAGGAGTCACCAGCAAAGCAATATCCACACAAAAATTGTACAGATAGGTAACAATGACATTTAAGCAGAAGTGGTGGATGTAAAGGAAGCAATAATAACATTTTGCTATCATCATGAATCATGTTCTTATCATCATTTGTAGCATACTGGTTCACAGTTGGCATTTATCTGAAGTCCTTGCATTGATTGCATTTAGTTAAATCAACATTATATTTGGTCAGTCTGATCTTGAAGCCTTAGAGATGTTAAATTGAGAAGATCTTGAGTTTTCATTAAAGGGCATGTCCGTGGTGGCCTGACAAAGTTTGATGTTTCTGCATAGACATAGAAGTGGTTATAACTTAGCCTGAAAATGTCTGATCTGCCACAAAATTCACAGGTTTGGTAAGAGTCCTGGCCTGAAGACACCTAAAGACCAATATTCAGATATTATCATAGCGCCACCTGTTGGCAGCAGGATATCTCATATATTTCACTAACTCAAACATACCAAGGTCAATCTGCACCAAACTTCATATGTTTGATAATAGTGCTGGCCTGAACACATCTACATGCCAATAATCAGTTATAGGCATAGCGCCACCAGCTGGCAGCGGCAAGTTTGGCACATTTAAGTGACTTTGACATATTTCTCCTACATTTACTGTATTAAAAGCATACTGCCCACCGTTTGCTGTTTTCATGAAGCCACCGGTCGGCGGTGAGCCCGGGTGCGAGGGCCCGTTCATCGCTGCTCGCAGCTTTAATTTTGATTGCAACTGTATATATATGTATATATATGTATGTATATATATATGTATGTGTATATATATATATATCTTCCAACAAAATATTAGGCAGCACACCTGTTTTCAACACTGATAATAAATCAACATATTAGAATCATTTCTGAAGAATCTTGTGACACTGAAGACTAAGTAATTATGATGAGAATTCAGCTTTGTATCACAGGAATAAATTACATTTTAAAATAATATATTCACATAGAAAACAGTTATTTTAAATTAAAATAATATTTCACAATATTAAATGCATTGATGTGCATAAGAAACGACTTTTAAAACCATTAAAAATCTTACTAATCCCACACTTTTGAGCAGCAGTGTATACATATATATATATACATTTGTGAGCTAAATATTTGATATATTTACTAAACTATCAAAGCTTTATCATACAAAAAAATGCATGATGATAAACGGTTGTTGAGTTCAGATTAAATTTTTGTTAACAAGTTTCTTTTTTTTCTTTCCTGTGATGATACTTACTGAAAGAAGTCTGTGACGACTGTGACTGGTGACTCTTCAAACAAATTAGGTTCATGATGTCTCTTGTTGTCTTAAGTTAATTAAGAAGACTTTTCTGACTATGGCAAACCCAGCCTTTGCTTATTGTGTTTGAGGGATTTCAAAGAAAATACAGTCACCACTAATTTAGTTTCTAAAGCAATCCTTTAAGTAATATTCCAGGTTAAATACAATCTCTATTAACAGCATATAAATAATAGTAATTTCAATTTATACCTCAATTTGTAAAAACAGTGTATACAAAAATGTATTTACATTAGTCTATAGTCTGTTTATTTATGTATTATTCATGTGTAGAAGTCTACTCCTTTGTTTGCTTGCCCCATAGACATCTGTTTAAGGTGTTTGTCTAAATTGTTATTAGTGTTAACTGGCAGCATCTTCTGCATAGAAGTTCAATTGCATGTAACACAGAATGTTAATACTTGTTAGCAAGTATTTGTTTGAGTTGAACACTCAGTATTAGTAACTTGTCATGCACTGTAAAAGATACCTCAAATTGTGCAGACTACTGTAGAGGTGTGCTTTTACCTTATCAGACCTTTTCACTTGTCAGATGATAAAAGAGAGTGAAAGGTCGGCTCTTGATTTGAACCAGTATGTAATCACCTAGCAACCATCCAGAACCTGCTGCATAGCAACACGTAAAACCACGTTATCAACCGCATAGCAGCATCCTAGCATTATGCACAAGAGAATACCACTGCAATGTACACAATAAACCATAGTTTACCAAGGTGCTTTTGTAAAGGTATAACTATAGTGTTAATAGTAAGTCAGCAGAAACCTTACTTAATTTGGGGGAAGGACAGCAAAGTTTATAGATCTAAATGGATGGCATTGTTTTGACTCCACTGACTCTGTAATGACCCCATAAAGAAGCACGGATGTATTGCTGAATCATGGTTTGAATCAGCTGCAATCCCTATATATAAATACAGATGTCTGGCACCTCTTCCTCAATATGAGTTGAGATGTGGTAAATCATATTCTAGATCAAAATGTAGAGTACTGTGCAAAAGTTTTAGGCCACTAGTATTTTCGCCAACAAAAATGGTTTTAAGTCAATTATTTCTCTTTTGCTGTAGTGTGTCAGAAATATCAGTTTACATTTCCAATCATTCATTTTGCCATTAATTGTAATAATCCAGTGAGTTTTTTGTTTGCACAAGGAGTCTGACAACAGTCAGTGCTCCATACAGATATCTGATCTCATCATCATCCAGTCTGTCTGGAATGACATAAAGAAACAGAACAAACCGAGACTAAATCCAGAAGAACTGTGGCAATGTCTTCAAGATGCTTCAAGAAACCTACCTGCGAAGCTACAGTACTGTTAAAAGTTCTAGACACTTGTGTAAAATGCTATAAAATGAAGATGCTGTCAAGAATAATGTCATAAATAGAAGCTTTTGCTGTATACTTGTGCATTTTTCAGGTAGCTTTGCAGGTAGGTTTCTTGAAGCATCTTGGAGACGTTGCCACAGTTCTTCTAGATTTAGTCTGTCTCAGTTTGTTCTGTTTCTTGATAAAACCATTTTTTGTTTGGTGAAAATAGTCAAGTCACCCTTATTTATATAGCGCTTTTAACAATACAGGTTGTGTCAAAGCAACTGCACAGTATTAAACAGCACAGCAGTGTGTCATATTCCATACATTGCAGTATTGTAAACAATCAATTTTTAATTAAAGGCAGTTCATTATTGAATTCAGTGATGTCATCATCCAGCTCAGTTCAAATACGATACAGCTGAAAGTTAAGTGTCCCTAGCTAAGCAAGCCAGAGGTGACAGCGGCAAGGAACCAAAACTCCACAGGTGACAGAAATGGAGAAAAAAACCTTGGGAGAATTCGGGGGACTGCAGTGACCATCTGATCTGGATACAGACTGGATCTCGTGGCTACGGTGACCTCGAAACAAGAATGAAACAGACTAATATTAGCATAGATGCCATTCTTCTTACAATGCAACGAGTACATCAGGTGTTTTGGGAAGTGTTTTCAGTTCCGGTTGAACTAATTAATGCAGCCTAACAATCCTTTAACAGATTTTAATTAAATGTGTTATTAATGTGTTGTTTTATGTGTAAGCCAGGTTAAAGTGATGTGTCTTTAATCTAGGTTTAAACTGACAAATTGTGTCTGCCTCCCGAACAGTGTTAGGTAGATTTAGGCACTAAATAAAAAAATGATCTGCTGCCCTCAGTTGATTTTGATATTCTAGGTATTTTCAAATTGACAGAGTTTTGAGAACGCAGCGGACGTGAGGGTCTATAATGTGATAAGAGATCGCTCAAGTACTAAGGAGCTAAACCATTGACGGCTTTATAAGTAATTAGCAAGATTTTAAAATCTATACAATGTTTAATAGGGTGCCAGTGCAGTGTTGACAGAACTGGGCTAATATGGTCATACTTCCTGGTTCTAGTAAGAACTCTAGCTCCTGCATTTTGGACCAGCTGGAGTTTGTTTATTAAAATACTAGTGGCCTAAAACTTTTGCACAGTACTGTACATTTTCCCATCTTTTGCCTATGTGGTAAAGAAACATTTACTGCAGCTACACTCTTAAAAATAAAGGTGCTTCACAATGCCATAGCAGAACCTTTTCTGTCTAAATGGTTCAATAAAGAACCTTAAACAAAGAGTGTATGTTATGAAAAGGAGATACTATGATGTCATAACATCAAATTTCTTGGACATAAAAAAACATAAAAGCAAAAACACACCATCCAGAAAGGCAAAGTTCTCACAAATTCTGTCTGATATTTTCAAAATTGTTGAAAAGCAAAGTTGTTTTTGTTTTTTATTTGCTTAACACGTCGCATTACTTTCATTAATTTTCAGAAAGAAGCTTTTTTTGTTTGTGCTGACACACAATAAATTACTACACAGGGTCACTCGGTCATCTCTGCTGTCGTCTGGGTCACATGCTGTTTCAGACAGTGCTGAGCATGATTCTCAGCATCAAAATGATTATTCTCTTTCATAAACAAAAGATCTATTTATTATTTATCAATGGATATTCTGTCTAAAGCTGCCAGCATGAATGATGCAATCCTTAATTCATGAATTGATTTTCTGAAGGACACAACCTCACAAGGTTTATTCTCATAAGCCATAAGAAAAGCTCTCTCGTTTGTAAAACACCCAAAATAGACACCATAATAAAAGAATCAAATTTCCTCTTGCTTGTATTTCATTTCTGCACACCCCCATTGTCTTATTTTAGATATATATATGCCTTGTAACCTGATGCAGGAGCTTCTGTCACTCATCACCAACGTGATTTCATTAAAGCAGCTCAAATAATACAGCCAACTCAAATGATCAAGTAAAACATTAGAGCGATGGGTGCTAATTCAATTCGGTTATACCCCAGCCTTGACTTCATTTCCCAAAATGTCTTGTTTTCCCCTCACGCACACAGCAGCAGCACTTATTGATTGGATTCAGTCAATAAAGGCTGGTTTCCTCTACTCTGATCCTAATGCACTTAGGGAGAAGGTCCCTGCCTGCATGAATGCTGCCAGGTTATAACAGAGCTGAATGCAGAGCACATAAATTATTCAGGAGCTGTGCTTCTGCCCAGGCCTCCATTAATGATGTCACCCAACCCTGTGGAGCCAGACACTGTCCCGTGGGATGTTATGCTTGACACTGCTGCTGTGGGGGTGCTGATCTATAGGACTTCAAGCCTGCTACAGGATTCCTATATGAATCAACACAAAGAAAATACATTTCTAATAAAAAAAAATCTGCAATCACAAACATAGAAACAATGTGTCCTGTCAAGCTGTTATTGCCTTTTAAGCATTATGCTAAATGTAAAAATTGTTTTACAGATTTTTATTTTCAAATCATCATATTAATTGTTGTTTTGTCCTGGCTCTACTTTCTTAAACCTGTGTAAGATGCAACAATAATAATGTTTTCTACAAGATCATTAAATTTGATTCTTTGTAACAACAACTGATCATTTGTATCACTCTATACTGTTACACAAAATATTATATAAGACACAAAGAGCATTGTCTTTCAACAGATCTTGCAAGATAGTCAGACAGACAGACTGTCAGATGGTAGTATTAACAGTTAACAGCAGCAGAGCAGAATGAATTGTATCTCTCAGTCTGCTTAGAGTTCTGGGAAGTCAGCTGAAAGTATTCTTCCTGGACATGGAAAATCAACATAGAAAAGACTAATATTTTGCCAGGAGCTTTTGCCACTGAATCAGAGGGCCCCTGGATTGCCAGGCAGATATTAAGAGCTCAAAACCTCCAAATTATTGGCTTGAGCAGTGATCCATGTTCTTGTTCTTTATAATCACCGGGAAACCCTGGAAAACCTTTTGAGTTGTTTCATTTTATGTGCATCCCACATGGAGTTTATCCCAGTGGTTTATTTTAAATGTTACAATTTCTGTTGAATGCTTAAGTTTCATTGTCTCCCATACAGTCTAAATGTGAGCAAATCCCAGAAAATGCCTGTTGAAACTTAAGCAGCTGTAGCCATGTTGATTTTATTTATACAAACACATGGTTTTCTGTAGTGGTTGGTCTCCCTTATTATGAAAAGCTATGAACACTTTTAGTAAAATACAAGTTTTAGAAAATTATTAGATTATTAAAATTATTAAAATTATTAGATGAGAAATGGGATATTCGATCGCAGGCTGTTGCTCAATACTATGGCGCCATATGCTCAACGAAGCTGTATAGATGCTACTGTTTAATGGGTTTTGAATGGTGTTAGTACAATTACATTAAAAAATCAAGATAATGTTACAAATAACCGCTCGTTTAAACTGTGAAAATGCTTATTTTAGTACATTTAATCTCAGATGTATAATTTTTTTGGGGGGGTGGGTGGGGTGGGGGGGTTTATACCGAACACTGTATCCTTTCTACAGTATTTGCCATTATAAATTAATATTTTATAATATCATTATAGATCAGTAGTGCCAGCATATCAGAACATTATCAGGAGTCTTTTGTTAAACACAAAGCTCTAAACTGTTGAATACCAAAGTTATTGGTATGGCACACAGCCATCCTAATTAGAATAATTACTTAGTATTCACTTAACATTAGCCAGATTTTTAACAATTGTTTATTATTGCTTTCCTAGAAAGTTCTACATTTTCCTTCAAGGAGACAGACGAATAACAGAAGAATAAAATGTTTCCAGATGTCAGATTTTCTTTTTTAAACTGTAAAAAGGGTATAATTACTTGAAAAAATGTGAGATCTTTTCCAAAGTAATTTTCAGTCATTTTACATGCACTGGTGTTTAGGTTATCTCCATATCAAACTTGCTGTTCTGGCATTTTTGCAAATCATTAATCTACTTTTAAACTCACAGTTTATTTATTCTATTCTCTTTTTTTCAATAAGATGAACCCTCAGAGATTTCTTTCAGTGATGAATTAAAACCTTTTTGAACACATACTGAACATTAATCATGATATTGAGAGTAGTTCATTTCAATGAGCAATACCAACTGTTGGAAGTGTGAAGTGTGAGTTTAACTTTATGTAGATAAGAATATGGGGTTATCCAGTGGAGCTGCATACAGTGACCAGCCTAGGGAACACCTATTACCAACCAGCAGAAACTTGCTAAAGCACTAAGTTTGATTATTTTTTGTAATGTAACAACAATGTAATTTTTGTTACCTGTTAGTCTGGCTAACAATTAATAATTATGTGTATCTTGACAAAGTACAGTCTCAAAAGAAATTCCCTTTTATTGGTTACTATATAACCAAGTTTAATATATAAAACACTAATATGCATAATAATATAGATCACACACAAATATTGGGTAAAACATATTTTTAGTATAGAATCCAGGGCCAGATTTTACATAGACAGTGGCAAGAGTAAGTTTTGGGGCCCCAGACAGTGTCCAGATCGCAAAAACAGAATACATGGCCAAATGTTTTTAATTAAGTAATCTTAACTAAACATTACTTAAATTTTTGCGTCTTTGGCACATAAATCAAAAACCAAACTGAAAACCCTAATACACTGACTCTTCTCAACTGATTGAGTAAACTTGTTCCCTCAAGTAAATTGAGAAATGGGTCCCCTAAAACCAATAAGCTTCATTCAACTTAATACTCTTGTATACTGTACTTAATTTGCTGTTCATATATTGTATTTAAACAATTAAGGATACTAAACTTGCTCATGTATACTCACAGACACTGCAAAAAAAAAAAAAAAACACTATGATTTTATATATATGAACAGTTTTTATACATATAAACTACAACCTCAGTGATCACACAATCCTTCACAGAGCTTTCTGGTTCATCTTGAACTGAAGCTCAGACTCTAAACAACAACCCTTAGACTTCCAACATCCCAAACATTAAACACTTACAAATCTCTTAAGATCTCAGCAGAGGATAATTAAACAACTCCACAAACAGCATTTCCAGCTTCATACATTACTAACCAGTTTGATTTTATTTCTTCTATTGAGAATTAACAGAGGTTTAGATATTGAAGTTCATTAAAACTTTATTGGTATATTGAAGTTTGATGTTACCATGATGGAGATCAGTGTTTTCTTTAGTTGGGCTCTTGACTTTCTAACACAAAAATAATTTTTTAAATAATAGTTTAATGATGTTAGCATGTTGGAGATTAGTGTGTCTTTTAGTTATGGCAAAAATGCTGGTCAATCTCTGATTGTGGGTGCCTGCTTATCAGTGGTAATGTGGACATTTTTAAAAGCTGTGTAAAGCTATTGTGTATGTGAAGCACTGATAAGCAGGCACCCACAATCAGAGATTGACCAGCATTTTTGCCATAACTAAAGGACATTCAGACACACACATCAAGAATCACCATATGAATCTAAACAATAGTGACAAATAATTCAGCAGTTTATTCAGATCATAAACTAACTCTGAACATCCAAAGCAAGCTACTAGTCACAAAAACGTGCTTTATTGATAATTGTCACCATTGTTGAGAGTCAATTTCTATGCATCTACACAAACATAACAAAACTCTGTTATGGATTTTATTACAGATATAATAACTTAAAAATCTCATTAGTATAGCAGTGATGATATTAAAACAACAAAGCTGTAAAAACTTTAGATGAGCTATTAGGAAATGTAGCTTGACCCATGATGACTAAGCCATCAGAAAAAAATAACCATAACCGTCTAATCAGACTTGCATTTATAGGTTTAAAATATAAACTTTAGAAAAACAAAATGAAAAAAATCCAAAGAAAAAATTATGCTTGAAAAGCCAAGGATCAAGAGCTCAACTAAAGCAAACACTGTTCTCTGTCATGGTGACATCAGACTTTACTGAGATTTTCTACTATTTTTGTTATGTGAATGATTGGCTAAAGAGAACTTTAATCTAGATTTAAACTGAGAGAGTGTGTCTGAGCCACAAAACATTATCTGGAAGGATATTCCAGAGTTTAGCAGCCAAATGCAAAAATGTAGACTTTAATATCCTTCTACCAAAACAGAGTTTTACAAAGTGTGATGGATAGTAGCATGATAAAAGATTTGTTAAACACACAGAAGCTACCCATTTAGGGCCTTATCAGTAAGCAGCAATACAGTGTTTTCACATCACATCATCAATCGCCCATATTGGTAGCACTGAACATAAACAATGCCACTGAACTGAACAAATCTCACATTTTTCACTGATTTTTGCTGGTGAAAATGGTAAATTATTGTCTCGTGTTTGGCTGGACTAATCAGTCAGACCGGCAAAAACATTTGGAGTACTATAAACTGCCAAAAGTTAAAACAAATCAAGGAGAAGAGTGTAAAACACTGTCTGAGGAACAAAAGGTGTTTGTGGTCAGCCAAAACTAAACCAGGATTTCCAGGCCAAGAATCTTAACAACATTCGTGTTTGTTCTTATAATTTCTAGTCAGATAGGTAAAGTATTAAGCTAATATCTTAATTAATACTGCTTGTACGTATCTTTACCACCTATTAACTTTAGTTTGTCAAAATATTGTGCTTTCCTGCTTACTAAATCCTTCTCTATATGATTTAGCAGCTTCCACACGTTTTGTCGATGGTTTATATAGCATAAATTAGCAGAACAGTTTATTCATGTAGCACATTAACTATGCTGTTAAAAACATCTGAGTATCACCAATATGGCTGCACATCCTGGTTACATGACAAAATTGTGATATAAGTGCAAATCCTCTATATATTTCACAGGTTCTATGGATTTCCAAGTACACAATACAATCAACAGACAGACAATCTGATGCTTCACAATGATGTGGAATTTCGGGTTGCATCTGACTGCACTTGAAATGAGGAAAAAACGCCTCTTTATTTTCACTGAACAATGCGCTATAAACAACAGTTCATTAGCATACTCATTGTAAGAATTTTCATTATCATCCTCCACTGTGATTTAGTCACACAAGAAAGGAGCAACGCAGCTATGTATTTTACACCTTTGACACATACAAGGATTTTGTAATCAAATCCAGGATTTTGTTTGTTAGTACACATAACTTGATATTCATAAAGCACAAGTGCATACGCAGCAAACAAGAGGGTGCAGAAAACTGAATAGAGCTCTGGAATTGTTTCTTTAGTCGCTTGATTAGATGCCCTTGAGATCAATGGGAATGCTAACAGATAGCTTTCTGAATGTATTACAGACCTCCTTCATTTTGAATTAACCCCTAATGCTAAGTATTAAATGTTGACATGTAAGTGGCAATGTTTTTGTTGCATGAATGTGTCACAGTTGCATGATACTTCAAATCACATGGCTTGTTAAGAAGAAGTGTGCTATTTTGTTTTTTAGCGATTAGACTATTGACCTGGTGGATGATTAAATGGGTGAAAAATCTTGACTTGAATTGAAAAAGAAACTTCTTGGATGTATTCTAATTGCACACACACACACACACACACACACACACACACATATATATATATATATATATGTTGTGTTTTCTCTTTCTCATCCAGCATTGTGACCCTCCATTTAAGGTTACCTGTCTTCTCTTTTACCATCTGCATTTGACAGGATTAGCATTTTAGCACAACAGATAAGGGTCGCTCTCATCTGATCATGGCATACACTTTAATTAGAAAGATGCAGAAGGTTAATTCCCCTCTCATTAGACCCCCTCAGATTGAAGGTCATGCACAATTAAACTATTTGTTTCAATGTCACCACAAGTAACATTATTTAAAAGAATATACCGTGAAAATTTTTGACAATTAATCTAAAAATGTGCTATTTATGGTCACATGTAAATATCCAACAAGCATGGTTGGACTGAGTTTTGATTTTAGACTAAATGTAAAAAATGTAAAGAAAATGATCACCAGACACAGACAGAAGAGAATTAAATTTTTACCTCTCAGATCATATCTTGTCTGAAGAGAATATTGGAAACACCTTTGCGAAACTGGTTGAGAGAGATGTTGATAATCTTCTTTGTCAAAAAAGGTTATCTGTGTCCAATGTCATCAAGAAAAATTGGCGTGTTCTGAGAGCTGATGATATTGAATACAAAATATTCAGGGAGCCTCCCCTTTTCTCATACTAGTAGAGGAGTAATATAAGAGATTATCTGGTCAGTTCTGACACTTTCATCAAGGAGAACAAACATGTGACTTTGGATCACTCCACTGGCTTTTTTCCATGTAAGATTTGCTCAAATTGTGAAAATGCCATCAAAATGCACTCCTTTACTAGCACCACCATTCAGAAAACATTAAAAATTAAAAAGATCATTAGAAAGATCATTATGTGCTTATCGCCTTTTGTCCAGCATAAGACCAGCATAAACGAGCAAGAGGACAGATATCCATGCTAGCCATAAGCTTAGTAATATGTTTGTTTGTTTTTAGTTCAAGAAAATTGAGTTAATATCACTTTTCCATCCACAATTAATGTTGAAAAATTTGGAAATTTCAAGAAACCACTATTGTTGTAATCAGTGTTTGCTTTAGTTGGGCTCTTGACTTTCAGTTAGTTCTCTTTTAGGGTTTATAATAGTTTTTGTAACACTTATGCATTAATTAAAAAAAAGATGCTTTAAAACTAAATTTGAGTAGATTACTGATGCCAAATTATTGATTCCATGACAGAGGGGTGGGGGTTAAAAAGGTTATAAATTTATTCAAAGTTTTCAAAAGACATATATTTTTGAGTATAAAATAAATGCCACAATTAAAAGAATAGCAGCAATAACAAGAATCACATTATTAATGACTGTTAATTCCATTAATGTAATTTTGAATAAAAGGAATAAACATATTAATTCCCAATTCCAAGTTGTCAATAATTAAATCATTTGTCAATCTGATCAAATACAGCCGAATCAAATATAGTCTAATTAGTCAAATTAGAATTAAAATTAAAATTAAAAGTTGAATTAAAGATCGAAGTCAAATTCAAAGCCAGTTAGAATCAAATTAGAGTCTGATCAAATAGAATCTGAGAGAAGTAAGTCTAATAGAAATATTAGACTGTCTAGGTGCACCTAGTATCAGAGTAAAAGATAGAGAGCGTAGAGAAAGAAGTAAGAAGTGTGAAGTCTCCGATCTGCAAGGGGTGCAGAATTAGCACTTCTTATACCCTAAAACCAGACAGTACAGGAAGTTTATAGGTCACTCTTGATGCTAATTTCGATTAGGGAAAACATTAGTCATGTCTCAGCTTGTGACCAAATAATAGATCATTATAGACGATGGTCATCGGACGTGCGGTTTCACTTCTCTTTTTCTATACAAAATTTTCTAGAGCCCCTGCAATTTAATTGTTTTTGCAACTGTTTGTACCCTATGTTCTAGGAACATCAGTTCTGCAGAATGTACTTTGGACCTTTTATTAGAATACACATTAAAACCAGTTAAGAAGACATGTGATAAAATAAATACATATTTTTTCTACAGAAATACTGTGAATACAACAATTATATTAGTTTCCACAGAAAAATGAATATATGATCTTAACTTGTAAAATTAGTAAAGATTTTAATTAATAATGAAACAAACATAATAAATAATAAAACATGTTCATAATACAATTAACAATGCATAATCTTAGATACGAATATGCAAATTTTTGTTTATTCCACAAAACTAACTCATCAATTACTTTTCGTGATAGGTGTCAAGCTGTAATTAAGTTGCAAAACATTGATAAATAATGTTAAAGTTGTTTCATAAATGTGAAGATTGTGTGGCAAAAAGAAAGATTTAGACATCAACACTCATCGTACAAACCTCAACAATGGTGACAATCATCAAACTAATGCAGATAAACAGCAATGCATGCTTGGAGTCATGAATGAGTTTTGTATACCCAGCATGCATTTCAGCATAACATTTTCTTGCTGATTGTCACCATTGTAAGCTTCATACACTGATTCTTGATGTCTAATTGTTTTTTGGTGTTTTTTGTTAATTCGTATAAGTATGATAGTGAGAATCAATCTCACACTGTAGCATCACACATAAAAAACACTTTCAGTGTTTACAGTCACCATTACCTGATCTTTATGTATCTTAGGTTTTATTGTCTCAACAAATGCAATTTACCACTATGTTACAAGTGAAAATGAAAACTTAACATTAAAGTACAAAGAGTTAAGAGCCAAACTAAAGATTTTTTTTTTTTAAGATTAATTTTGGGTGCAAAAGTGATTTTGATTCAGTGTGATTAACACTGACAAATAAACAATTTTTAAAATTGATTTAGTGGTTGCTTGCTATCATGGTTGATATACAGTTAATAATCTCCAATTTGATTTAAACTATCTATTTATACATTGATGCTTTAACTACATATATTTGTTGATAAACGTAATTTAGCATGTTGAATTTTTTTAAATACTTTTCATGTATTGTAGTGTTTGTTTGTGTGTGTGTGTGTGTGTGTGTGTGTGTGTGTGTGTGTGTGTGTGTGTGTGTGTGTGTGTGTGTGTGTGTACCTGGTATTCATCACGTTGTGGGGACCAAATGTCCCCACAAGGATAGAAATACCAGTAGATTTTGACCTTGTGGGGACATTTCTCAGGTCCCCATGAGGAAACAGGCTTATAAATCATGCACAATGAGTTTTTTTGATGAAGTAAAAGTATGCACAATCTCCTGTGAGGGCTAGGTTTAGGTGTAGGGTAGGTGTAGGGCGATAGAAAGTACGGTTTGTACAGTATAAAAACCATTACGCCTATGGAATGTCCCCATAAAACATGTAAACCCAACATGCGTGTGTGTGTGTGTGTGTGTGTGTGTGTGTGTGTGTGTGTGTGTGTGTGTGTGTGGACTGTCTTTAAATGTTCAGACCAAAATGTATGACCATGATCATCTATTTTACTGGTGAATTCTTTCAAAGGTGTGAATACTGTGGCTCTATCAAGACGTTGCTTTTTGTTTTGACATCCTGATCAGTTCTCAATTTCAAAATTTGCCCAACCAGTCGTGTGTGCTTGGGGCAGAAGTATCAGTTTGTCTGGCACTTTGTTTTTGCAGTGTTATATTTATGTTATATGAAACTGTAAGAAGTGATAAATATTGACAGTACATCTGTTTTGCTAGTAGTAACTTCTCCAGAGAAATTATCCACCCAAAGAAAAGATTCTCCACCCAAAAATGAACCCCATGCCATCCCAGCTCTATATAACATTATTTCTTCTTTGAAACACAAGTGGAGTTCTCTGTGAGTCTGTTTCTATTTTAAACTATTTTTTTAATAGGTTGACATTAAAAAAAACACACAAACATTTATTTTGACATTGACATTTTGATAGGTAAGGCTTACAAATTAGTAGATTGGATTATGGATAGACCCCCACAGTACCCCCCATAAATTGAACCCTGCCTGTAAAGATTTGACAGGTTAAGTAATATATATCTACTGGAGCTTTGCTACTAAACTGCATGGTTAAAATGTATATTAGTCAAGGTTCAATTTCAGCATTCCTATTAATGAAACACATGAAATATATTTGCTGTGTCCTCTAGGAAAAGTGAAATCACATTTTATTAGCTGAGAGCTACAACAACAGAATAACTAATACTGGTTGTTGTGGCTCTTGTTCTTAATTAATGTGATTTCACTTTTCCTAGAGGACACAGCAAATATATTTCATGTGTTTCATTAATAGGAATGCTGAAATTGAACCTTGACTAATATACATTTTAACCATGCAGTTTAGTAGCAAAGCTCCAGTAGATATATATACTTAACCTGTCAAATCTTTACAGGCAGGGTTCAATTTATGGGGGGTACTG
>NC_133365.1:25874162-26099465 GCF_049309525.1 Garra rufa
TTTTAAAAGCTTGGCCACAATTTTTATTTAGAACCACAGTGTATTACTGATGTGAACTGTTATTATAAAAGGCTTTTTTATTATTAATATTTTATCAGTGATACTTGGAAATGTAATTCTTTCATAAAATAAAATAAAAGTCAATAATGTCAGGTTTTTACCCGCTTGAGCAGACTGAAGCACATTAACATATAGAATATACATATATTGTAGTCAACATATATATATGGGATTAATTTAATAATAATATTACAATAGATAAGTGAATTAAACTAAGTCACAATCTTTCTGTAACAACACACTAAAACACTTAACATAAAAAATGACTGTACATCTGTCCATTTCCCAAAGTGCTAATTCTTTTTAAGTGGCTTATACACTGTAAAAATGATTCTAAGTTCTAGTCAGGTGGACAAGGGAAATCATGTCCTGTCAACTTGCAGTGTCTCACTACACAATAGGGCAACTCATAACAACCTCAACTTGAAGATAAATTGAAAACTTTAATTAACATGTTTACATAACAACAAAACATAGGTTCTATTAACAGAAGTAAAACTTCCAAGTCAAAAGCAAGTCTCAAATCCTCAAAGAATTAAAACTAATGAGACAATTCAGTGACTAATTAAATAATGATTGTGCATTAGTGATGAACATCCGCTGTTATTGAGAATTACAGAATATCAAATGTTGATGTTTTATTGGACACTCACAGACATCAAGAACCAGCATATGAATCTCAAAAATGGTGACAAACAAAATACTTCATGCTGCAATGCATGTTGGGTAACACCATGGTAAAAACTCCCATCATGCACTGTAGTATGAACAATTATTGTCACCACTGTTGAGGATTGTAGGGTAAGTTTTCATGTCTAAAAGCCTGAACTGAAATAGATTTTTTTTTTTTTTTTTTTGAGGTGTTTGTTTAATAAGATTTTTTTTATATTTCTGTAATAACTGAATGTCAGTCAATAAACTAAAGAGAGACAGCTGTGTAACGTTTATCTATCATGAGTTATAAGCAAGAAGTGCATTAATCTGTTACTTTAAAGTTTGATTCAGTAATGCACAAATGTTTGTTGTGAAACAATATTGCAACTAAAGCAAGCCTTAACCACAACTATGGTGGCATCATTTTTTTATTTTTTTTTAGTCACCATTGTTGAGATTCATATGCTGGTTTTGTGTGAGTCTGGTTGACTCCGTAAACTGTTTGTAAAGTCCGTTATGTTATTTAACTGTCCCAAGGCTTTGCATGTTGGGTTTTACTGTGTAATGTTTTTATGTCTTTGCAAAAGTCTGTTTAAGAAATAAATGCATAGAATTTTAAGTTTGCAGGTGTGTTGATTTAATGAAGAGTTTGGTTCCAGATAGATATCCAAAGCTTCTTGTCAAAGCGATGAATTTCAGTAAACTCAAAGAGTTAAATTATGATGTTGAGGAAAAATTAGAATTTTGTGTCAATTAGACTTGGTTCACGGTTGTGAAAACATGAAAAATTAAGTTCAACCAATTTTTAATTGACTTAACTAAAAAAGTTAAATGCTTATTAATTAATACAGTGTGTTGCCTCAATTTACTGCAAGTCTTTTTAACAACTACATATAAGTTAAGTGAACTTAACGCCTAGTGTCTATTACAAGCCTAGGTCTATTACGACTTAGTTGTGTTATTAATTCGGAAGTGCAGGTTTTCAAAACAAGTATAGTTTTTACAATGTTTTTGTTTAACGATGATACGTGTCTACATGAATATATAAAATATTTGGTTTCTTTTTAAACTTTCTCATCAGCTAAAATTAGATGGCATTTAAGTCTGAGTAAAACTGACTAATGTTAATGAAAATGGCATGATAAAATATTAAACTAAATACTAGACTAATTTGAAAGTATCTTTTCAACAGTAACTACGGTAGTTCAGCCTTCTCAGCACAGAGCGCAGAGATGTCGGAAAAGACCTGAGCTATGTTTATGCTAAAAACATAATTACGTGAATAATAATTTATCTAGTTAAAAATGCATGGTATGAACACTGATCACGACACACTCAGTGCCCATATTCAAATGCAACACAGTTGAAAGAGAAGTATGAAAAAGAAAAATGTTAAATTATAACAGACGAGAACAGATAAGACCTTGGTAGAATAATCTTTTCAGCATTTAATTGCAAGATACATTTTAGATAAATAGCACAAACTTTTACATTCGCTCTGCAAGCAACACTGGATTAGAGAAGGGGAATCTGATTGCATTCTTTCCGTCGTCCCAGAAGATCTACACCTCCCAGCATGGCCGATACACTCTTCCCACCATGCACCTCATGGTGTCCCTTTTGATGATGGCGATGCTCGGGCTCAGGTCTGTTCCGACATCTCTGCGCTCTGTGCTGAGAAGGCTTTCGGGGAGACGAGGGACGCCTCTGTTCAGAGATGTTAGGGTCCTCAGCAGATTGGAGTCAGCCACCACGATGATCCTAGAGTTGCCTGGTGCGGATCTCAGAGCGTTCTCCTCCAAGCTCTCGTTCAAGCTTTGCAGATCTGGCTCCGTGTCTTCAGCTTTGGTCATGGGGATGGCAGCGGTTCTGAAGTAGCACTCGGACAGAAGTGCAACAGTGATGAGGATGGTACCAACGGAAAGCTTCATTCTTGATCCTGAGTGTTTCTTCAGTGGTTCAGCTGCTGTCTCCTGTTTTGTCTTGCAGGCTGGTCTGATGATACTGGCAGCTTGGTCCATTTTTATAGGCCTGCCGGCCATAGTCTGCAGTGTGCCACGTTATCTTTAGATTCATCATTGTCTTGGTTTTTCATGAGTATGTGGCTATTAACAAAAACACAAAATCTCATTGACAACCTGATGAGACCACTGACAGAGCTCAAGTGTTTTGTTTGGTGGAAAGTTGATTAAGCTTTCCTGCAACGTGGCTTGGTGTTCAGTGAGTAGACTGCAGGGTTCCACTGAGTGGGCATCATAAGAGGGGATGTAATTTCCGAATCCTCATACTTTGAAACAATATGAGAGGATTACAGACCTGTTGAAGAGTCCAAGTTAATAATAACTGTTTTCTCATTAAAATCACAACAAGTCATCAAAAGAGGCTCTAGCCCCAGTAGCTCAAAATAAAGATCAACACCCAGCAGGAGGTTTTATATTTTTTTATTTGGAAAAGTGCTGCTGATTCATGACAATGTTGCGGGTGTTTCAATTTGTATCAAGCATCATGTCAGTAGAGCCTTAATGGAGCTCCTGCTGGTAAATGCTTTTTAATATAAAGAACATCTATACATTCATTATACTCTGAGTAAACTCACTGAAATGAACCACATTTGTTGTTCATTGAAAATATTCACTGACATCGTGGCAAAACAGGTGATGTGATACTTTGGTTGTTGCATTTACTACTTATTGCATGACGTCTAGAGTCCTTAAAGTCCTAAAACATCAAAAATCTTACTGAGCCAAGGTAGTCATACAAGACTGTGTACTTAACAAATGAGTAAAAGATTACTGACTTTAATCATGCCATGATGCCCTTCTTTTGAATGAGTATAAATATACAATACATTCAGTTTATTACAGAATATTCTAGTGCATACAATATAAAAAAAATGTTTACCACCTATCAAACATGGCCACAGGGTGGAAATATATTTCTTTAAAACATTTTTATTCTTGAGAGTAAGACTAATGTCCTAGTTTAACCTGTTTATACATCACAATCTCAAAAATACCGTCTTGATAAACCAAAATTCCAAAACCAATATCCAATATTCTCCTATTCTCAAATACATTCATATGCAGTCTGTCAGAGTTTAATCTTCCATGTCTAATGTACCAGGTCTTCCCTTCTTCTGTCTTCTGATTTTTGGTCTACCTTGAAAACCCAAAGGATTTTTAAGACGTCTCTTTTTAAATCCCTCATTTAAAAACACAATAGTCCCAGAATTGTTCTCAATAGGATAATCAACTTTTTGTGTCAGTTGAATTCCACTTTGGTTTTAAATAAGACAGTAGACCCTCTTCCAGCCATTTGACTGGCTTAGTCATTTTCTATAATCAAAGGCCAAGTCACATTGTACTGCGGAAACAGAAATGTCAAAAATAATTGGAAGCAAGGCTGCTAATAGGACAACTAACAGAACAAGAGAATCTAAAGAATAAGATTATTCAGCTGTTCAAAGTCTTGGGCATTTTTCTTTCATATCAAGGACCACAGAAACAAACAATTAATAATGCAGAACATCCTGAGCAATAAATATTCTCCATAAATGCCCTATGTACATTTCAAACTTCTTTGCAGAGAACATCTAAATGTATCATTTAGTGGCCAATTAATTATTCTTCCCATTGCCCACATTGCCCTCCCCAATAATGAAATGTATGAAATACAAGATGATGCTTATCTTCCCATTTTACATCGTCCTCCCCGAATATTATATAAACATTAAAGGTCCATTTAAAGTGAACCACTGTATAGTTCCTGCATAATTTCCCTACTACGAGTGTGTCCATAGTCCACACTCGTTTGATTATCTACCAAAGAATCATTTCCACTGAGGTGAGCAGAGACAGCAACTGTAAAACAATAATGAGGCTTGGAATCATGGGAATAATGTTTGAAAGGCTGGTTTCAAACAATAGACCCAAAACAGGAAAGCAGGAACAAGGTGGGTGGATTTTACTACTAGAAGGTCTGTGGGCTCTAAATGTTCTTTCCTCTTGTTTTGGGGGATTTTGAACAAGACTAGACCACATTTCCTCTCCCACAGGGTGTTTCTGTACATGGTAATATGACGAAATGAACTTTCTCACTTAAAATAAATGGAGAAAAAAAATCACAGTTGATTGATTGTGCAGATGTACTGTGAGGTGATATTTGAATGACTAGTTTGCTCTTAGTGGGATCATTTACAAAGATTCTGTTATGGCCTGCCCATGAAACAGGAAACACATTATTCTCTTGAAAAAAAATCTTATATACGCATATCTGTCACAGATTGAGCCCGAAACAAAGGTAAATTTTTAAAACAGGTTTATTGAATAGATGCTGATGATGGGTGTAAATGTGTGTTACCTAATGTAACATTTGTAGCTTTTTATCCTGACCATGATGCATACAATCTGTGGTAAAATAAATAAATAAAATACATAAATAATAAAGTTTTTTTTCTAAAAGAAGAAAAATCTCGCATATGTAAAGAACAAGTAAGAAGTAATAAAATGCTGGTGGACGAGTGATAATCTTCCAGCTGTGCTGAACTTCTGTTCTGTGGTGAATAGTAATCTTAGCAATCAGTCTAAGTATTGTTCACATATAGTTTGATCTCGACCTGTAAGAATTATGCTTGTTACACACAAAACTTTTTTTTTTTAATCTTTAAAGAATCCATAAAGTATCCATAATTGTGCTTTGTTTTCATCTTACTTCCTAGCTTACACTTTTTCATCTTAATATTACACACAGCACTTCCATGATTCATTCATTCATTTTCTCAGATCAACTCGGGTATTACACACAAAGCTGAAAAGACCTGAGACTCAAAATAATAGATTGGGATTTGGGACCTGACCTGGGGGGTGTTCCATAAAACAAGTTTACCAAATAAGGCAGGCTTATTTCAGTTAGTCTGACTTATTGTCACTTGATTTGGCTCAAAATAAGTCAGACTAACTGAAATAAGTCTGACTTATTTGGTAAACTTGTTTTATGGAACACCCCCCTGGACCCAGGTGATTGTTTAAAATATGGACCTTAATCTGTACAGGTCCAGGGTCCTCGGGTTCGGGTTGGACCCATAAAGACCTCTTGCTTCTGTTACTGTCTCCCACCACACAGATTCAGAACAAGGAGTGTCTGTTTAAAAGGTTCATGTATACCAATTCTGATGAGGAGGAGATTACAGTTTGGCGTTTCTCCATTTCAGTACTGTGAGTGACTGCTGGCCCACTCTTCTTTCACCCAGTGGAATTCATTTGCATAGTCCAAAGCACAGAGTTAGAAAATGTTCTGGATGATTTACTGGTGCATTACTCACTTACTAAACCACTACCAGAATGCTTTTGGCAATGTTCTGAACACATAAAGTCCAAACATGATGTAAAAAGATCAAACTGGCATGAATGCATTAATTTGTCTGTTAACAGTTAAATTAGTGTAAGATGTTGCACTACACATAGCTGCCACTGAAAATGTTTATTTTAGTAAGTATGAAATGTATTGTATTTTGCATCAATTTCAAGGTTTTAAAGCATATAGTATGGACTTGAATAGATCCCTGTGGCCTTCCTTTGTTTCATCCAGTGCTGCTGCATCCTGAGGTCCTGAGGAATTTTTGTGGTGGTCACAGGCAAAAACCTTAGGAATTAGTCTCTTTATGGGTGAAAGCCAGAAACCGCATGTGAACCATGAAGCCCTGTCTTTCACGGGCTTGATACCAGAGGTCTTCTTGCCCTATAAGAGCTTTCTGGATGTTGTCCTACACTGTTAAACATTGCAGAAAAAAAAAACAGTCAAATTTTGACAGCATTTGATGCTTTTTTCCATTAAAACAGTGCATTCTGGGTAATATTTGTAATTTTTTAATAAGTAGACTGCTGCTATATATTGTGTTTACAACCTTAAAAATTGACACTCAGAGACTGTTTCAAATCACACCCTACACCCTCATTCACTATTCCCTAAGTTTACTAATATAGTCCACCTGGCAGAAAGAATAAAAACAAAATAGAGAATTTAGCCAATGACGAACAGATGCTAACAAGCAGAATCACTGATGGAAAGAGAAAAAGACAAACACAAGAACTACAACTGAATTCAGCCATAGCCTTAGATGATACTGAAGATTTAAACAACTCTACAAACAGCTTTATACATTACTAATCAGACTGACTTTATTTCTGTCAGACATCTACAAAATTCTTATTGAGAATCAACAGAGGTTTAGATAATGATTTATTGTTACATATTCTTTAATACATCATGACATCAACCAGTGTTGTGACAACCAGATAAAAATAATTTTAAAAACAGTTTAATTTAAACTGCTATGTCATTTACACTCAAAGAAAACCAATCAGCACATGAATCTCAACAATCTCAGTAAGTAAAAAAACACAGATTAGTCAAAGAATCAGAAATAAAAGAATGATTGTTTTTATAGTACCAATCTAAACACCAGACTTTGCTATAACAAACATGCTTCAAAAAGACATTGTTAGCATTCAAAGGAAAACAGTATTAAAAAGTTAAGGTTCAAAAGCCCAACTTAAGTAAACACTTATCTCCATCATGGTAGTGAAAAACTCTAAACCTCAATAAGATCTTCTGGGGATGTCTGACAAAAATAAATTCAGTCTGGTAATAAGTGAAGCTGGTTATGCTGTTGTTTAATCAGATCTTGAGAGATTTAATGTCTTTTATTTTGGTTCATCTAAGGATGTGGCTGAAGTCAGCTGTACAGTAGTTCTTGTGGTCCTCTTTCATTCAGTGATTCTGCTTGTTAACAGTAGGTATTCATCACTAATGCACAATCATCACTTAATCACAAAATTATCTCATTAACTTCAGCACTGATTCAATGTTACTTTAACACTGTAGTGTGGACACATAAGTGCTCATTTAAAACTGAGGATTTCGCTGTGGGGTTTAAAGGGTTAAAGATGTAAGATGAAAAAACAGCATGAAATGTAATTTAACAGCAAAATACTGTAGAAATTTTCAGCAACAATTTTGGTAGAGAAACAGTAATATGCTGGTAACCAGGGCTGCCAGTAGATTACTGTTAAGTCAAGGAAAAAACAATAATATACTATAAAACGTAACATTAACTGATAAGGAGAGTAAATATTAGACTGAACTGTATTTGTGTTATTGCACAAGAGAGATTTGTTAGTTTAATTTAGTTTTGTTTGTCACCACTGTGAATTGTTTGAATTCAGATTGCAAGATCTGAATTGTAACAAACCTTTTTTCACTGTTGCAGTCAGAGTTTTGGAATGTGTTATTCACCTGGTAACCACCCACAACACCTTAACACCAGGTTTTGCACACGCAAAGCCATTACTCACGTTTTCTTCAAAATATATATATATATAAAAGCTCTTCTTTTAACACTTTCTTTGAACTGTCTTTTAAGCATGTACTATTTACTTGAGTCTTTTCTTAATCATATACGTATTCTTATGTTTATTCTTTATGCTCAGTAATTCAACAGCTTTATTTCAAGAGCTCTGTGTATGCACAGATCTGGCATTTGGGCAGAGTTTTGTACAACAATTATTTTAAATTACTTCAGATCCTGACTGGATTACCCAGAACTCAATGGCAAGTCTGATTAAAGTTATAATGGCAGATGTTGATTGAGTCATGGGGATTGTTTGGGGAAAATCCTGAGTGAAAACCCTCACAGTCATGTCCTGTACAAAATCTCTGTCCAGTAATGCTTGATTTGGCTTGACAATAAACAGAAATATTACTAGATGCTCTATGGGGCTTAATATGAACTCTAATTGGGAAAAGAAAGAAAAAGGAAGCAGGAAGCTGATAAACATGCTGGGTCTTCCCTTGACTGTTGATGGAAAAAATAATCAGCCTGGAAAAAAAAAATCTGTGACAATGTGGAACTGAATCATGATGACAGATAACCTGCACCAATATAGAGAGAAACAAAACAATAGCACCAAGATATAGCTTTCATTTACTTGAAGAAAATGGAAAAATGTCTCTGAAGATGAGGTTTGCAATGGCCTCAAACACTCTATTAGTCTTCTAAAATTTTCAAAATATAACTTCTAATGCACCGAATCTTGTCACAATGTGTATATAGTACAAGTGATGCTTATTAACTATTTAAAAAAAAACGATCCCACAAATGAATGACATTTGTGGAGAGAAAAAAAATCTCACCTGCATCACATTTTACATATTTGCACTATTCTGTAATTTTGTAGTGAGTCCTTCAGGTTGTTTTTACAAACATCATTTGAACATCATATAAAACATAATTTCTCTCACATGGAAATGTTTCTGTGTGGAAAAACAAAAACAATTTCCATGATTTATTTGAGATATTACTACGGTTTTAAAATTCATATAGTCTATGGCAGAGTACATAGTGTGCACATAAATACACTTTTTGCCTCAGGACACTGTATTAACCTCCTAAAACACCCTAGCAACCATATACTTCATATAATCATTGTAATTTATCTATACTTGACCCTTAAAGAGCACAGTGTATTATAAAATTATACTGACTCCAAATGTTTATAATGTTACAAAGGCTTTTCATTGCAGAAAAATGCTGGTCTTTGCAAATCAACATACTAGAATGATTTCTGAAGGATCATGTGACAGACTGGAGTAATAATGCTTAAAATTTTGCACAAATAGAAAGCAGTTGTTTTGAAATATTAGTAAAAATATTTCACAATATTACTGCTTTTGCTGTATTTTGGATCAAATAAATGCAGGCCTGAATTTCGATATTTTCACTTTCAAATTATATTATAATTACAATAATTATTTTTTATCACCAAAATAAGATAAAAGAAAAAAAAACATTTTTAAAAACATGTTTACTTTAACATGTATGTAACCACATAGCAACCACCCAGAACACCCTAACAGCCTCCTAGAATGCCCTGGGAATCATATATCAACACCCTGGCAATGCCCTTTGCATGATGTGATTTGCAGGGGCAAACACTAGTCACATTTTCTTCTGAAAATGTAATAATCTAGTTCAAATGGTTCATTTGTCAAATAGATTGTTAGTTGTGGAGGTTTACAGGTACTGACCCCTGTGTATCAAGGCATGTTATGGTTACTGTTGTTACAACAGCTCTCAGTATGTTTAAAAGAGTGTGTTTCTCATGTGTATGTGCGTTTGTGTCCTGGGCAGGTGTTTGTGGGTTACTTTTTGGTTATTTGAGGACAGCTGCAGGCCATATGCTCATAACAGAGCTGTTTCTACAACTATAAATTGAGGATGGAACAGTTGAAGAATTTTAACCATGCTCTGTTTGTCTATATCCAACTGGACTGTAACCCTCCCTCCATTAAACATAACTGGAGCAGGGCTCTGCAATCTGTTTGGAGACCAGAATAGTTAATGTTACAAATTATAATGTATATTTTAATAGTGTCACTAGTGGCATCAGATAACTTGTTGTATTCATCTCCACCAAAGTAATATGACAACACATGCTAAATGCTTGCATAGAGTATATTTTTTAAATTAAAACACAGACGGTTTTTAGTATTCAACCAAATTAGACAACACCAGTTTGTCTTTCTCAGTTCTTCTCACTCTTTGCTTTCCCTGGCACCCTGAGCACTTACAGACCGCTGTTGAAGGTGTTTGTGTGCAATAGAATCGGCCCGTTAACAGTCTTACCGCCACACCTCACCATCCCGAGCAGAGAATAGAGTCTCGGAGGTCGTAGACTCTGCTCTGAAATGTGCACACCAGCTGACTATACCAGTAGCTGCCAAGCAAAACACAAGACCCTGGCTCAGGGGCCAGAGGAAAGGCAACTTAGCCTCACTTGGAGAGGAGACAGTGCTTCTCACATAACCTGAGCCACCACTCGGCCCACGGCAGCAGAACTTTGTTAAAACAACACGAAGAAGCCGGCTGCACTGTCGTCCGGGCTGAAGTGTTATTCCAGCTAGCTAAATAATAGAGCTCCCTTCTTCGTGTGATGAATAGCACATATTAACAGCCAAAAATTCTATTATGTTCCTGAGATCCATGCGCGGCACTTTGCTAAAAGCCATGGAATGGATGGAAATGAGCAAACTCATTCTTTTACGTTGACGTTTTATTCACTGTCAGATCATATCTGAAGACACAATATGCAGCTGTGTCCTTCAAGGGTGAAAGAAATTTTTAAAAGTTATGTTTAAAGGAAGTATTGGAAGTGTCTTGACAGCTCCTAGTATTTTTCTCGGCTGGGTTAGGGAGCATATTTATTGATACCACAATAATAAATGTGTCAATTCTGACATTTCAAAAACAATGAAATTGTAAAAATACTGTTGTAAACATGGTGCAAAGTAATTTACATAGTAATGCTCTGCCTGAGAAGGTATCACAGTGGTTTAGTGAAGCAATAAAATACTGTTCCAAGTTTCAGGTTTTCCAGTTTGCTCAATAATGTTTATGTAACCTTCATTGGTGAAATCCAGAGACTCTAAAATCTCAAAAAGGAGGCATATTCACAATGAAATGTCCATTTACATCGAAGGAAAATCGACTTAAAGGGTTAGTTCACCCAAAAATGAAAGTTCTGTCATTAATTACTCACCCTCATGTTGTTCCAAACCCATAAGAACTTCATCTTCACAACATAAATTAGGATATTTTAGATTAAATCCAAGAGCTCTTTGACCCTCCATAGACAGCTAAGAGTACTACCACATTCAAGGCCCAGAAAGGTAGTAAGGACATTGGTAAAATAGTCCATGTGACATCAATGGTTCAATTATAATTTTATAAAACTACGAGAATACTTTTTGTGTGCAAAGAAAAGAAAACAAACAACTTTATTCAACAATTCTTGTCCTCTGTGTCAGCCTAGCATCATTTTGGAGAGTATCACAACGCATGCATCTCGTAGCTTCATAAAATTAGGATTGAACCATTGATGTTGCATGGACAATTTTTTCGATGTTAAACATCAGAAAGCTCTTACTTTGTGTTTCAAACACAAGTGAAGGTCTTAAGGGTTTGGAACAACATGGGGGTGAGTACTTAATGACAGAATTTTCATTTTTGGGTGACCTAACCCTTTAATACTTAACAGGTTTTTGTTCAGGACAAATATTTGGGGGAGTTGTGAGTGAATCTACAGCGCTTTCTTCTACCTTCAATACCACGACGCAGCAAAAATGGCTGGACACCATGGACTCAACATAGTAGGCCTACCAGAATTGCTTATTGTACAAAAGTAAATACATTTTTTTAAATCATTCTTTTGTAGAAGAATGAATTTTTGAAGATGAAGAAATGTCACCCTTATTGTCTTTAATGGAATGTGCCTAATTTAACACTTACCACAACCATAGAGTTTAATTAGACTCATAGCCTTTGCTGTCAAAAACAAAAAAGACTGCGAGCCTATTTAGATATCCTTACTATAGTGAGGAATAAAAAGATACTTGTGAAATGCTCTAATTCGTTAAATACCTTTTATTATTTTTTCTCAAAATAAAAATTTAAATCATACCTACTGTTATTTTTTCTCGAAATTAGGTTTGCTTTAAACCAACATTTGGATTTACTGTAATAATAATCAAAAATAATTTATTTTTTAAAACCCAAAGATTATTTATTTTAAAGACCATGCACAAATATATGGTTAGTAGCATTTTATTATTTGGATTTAGAACAGACCTGTAACCAAACCGTGGTCCAGTTTAATTTGGTAGCATTGTGGCATCAGCTTACATCACCTGGAAACCAGCTATGTTCCAAAACAAATATACCAGCTTAAGATGTATTCACCATCAAGTAATCAAATTATAAGCAGTCAATGCTAACCATATGAACTGTGACTTTTGGTCAGACATTGTTCTGGATGTAATGAAAGCAGGAAGCAACAGATTCATTCTGGAAACAAAACATTTTTGGAACAAAAACCCTGTTTTGTATAGAAGACCAGCTGATCTGAGTCATCATCTGAGTCCAGGCCGAGACCTGAGTAGGTTGAATCAAGGCTGAGACCTGAGGAAGGTCTAAATTAAGTATGAATAAGCTTTCTTTTGTGGTGAATGAAGCTTGGTTTCATGTCAATGTCACACAAACCTCCACAGCATGTACACACATACTGTTCTTTGGTACAGAGATCCGATAGGACAGAGCAAATCAGCGCAGACCACAAAACGCAACTGCAGTGTTGTAGTACTTCAAGACTGGAGTCATGAGTGAATCCAAAAGCTCTTGAGTCCATGGCAAGACCAAGACCATGAAAATTCGAGGCGGACTCAAGACACTGTCTGAACTTGAGTACTGTAACATAGCAAAAAATGTCAAGTCATATTTATTTAAATAGCATTTATGACATGTATTTACAGTGTAGACCATGTCAAAACAGCTTTACAGTAATGTTAATGTTGCAGAATTCATCAGTTATAAAACAAGCTCAATTTTAGCTGTGATTATTTAGCACATAATTAAATTCAATGGTGATTCAATTCAGATCAATAACAGTGTTGATGTTACAAATTTAATGTCATCATCCATCTTAATTCAGTTCAAATGTTGTTCTCATCAGTGCAGTTGAATCAATAGCATTACTATTAAATAACTGTTGTTTTAATCCCCAACTGACCAAGCCAAGGCTTTTGCATACAAAAAAAACTTAAATTCACTGTCAATAACGTAATCCAGAATTAATTCCACACAATTTTAATAATGTTTGCTGAGGCTCAGTCGCCACAAACTGTACAAGTACTCTGATAATCAACCACAACACTAGCATCATGGTAGTGAGTTTTGCATGGACAAGTACCACTCACAATATCTTCAGAAAATTAAATTATTATTTTAAATGATCCATTTATTACTGCTTATGCACTGCTCTGACCCCATTGTATATTCAAAATAATTACAACTGAGATAAAGGATTACATTCTTAGTGTTATAATGACGACGGAGATGAGGATCCAAATGCAAGCTTTATTGTAAGATCGTAGTTAGGGCAAACAGGGTCGAACACCAGCAAACAGGAACAAACAGGGCAAGACAAAAGCGTAATCCAGTGGTTCAGGCGAGGGTCGAAATCCAGATGGGCAGTCCAAAGTAACGAAAGAAAACAAACAAACAAACAAGGCAAAACTATGACTAGACTAAGACTTTGGAAACAAAACAAGAATAAACTAAGAAACTATGAAACACGGAAACAAGACACAGAAACAGGGAAATTGCTTGGTAGAGTTAGCTTGAGAAAAACAATACTTCACGCCGACTGTTTGGCATGGTCTGCCTAAAATGGCTTACAGACAGGAAATAACCAATGAAGCAGCAGAGGGAGCAGTAACAGTCACAGAGAGCTTGGATAGCCATGGCAGGGTAAACAGTTCAGGAGGCCATGGCTGATCAGGGAGCTTGGGTAGCCATGGCAGAGTGGACAGGAACAAGAGGCCCTACAGCAGAGCAGGAAACCATGGTGGTGCAGGGAGAGCAGGAACCTTGACAGTAGTTGAGCGGACAGTGAGCTCAGGTAGGATGGTACCCCCTTCTGAGGATCTGCGGCTGAAGCCGCCTCCTCAAGGGGTTCCGCCGAAGACGCCACCTGCATAAGAGGTATAGGCGCAGCGGACACGTGGACAGACGAGGCCTCTAGCGCAGACTCGCAGACAGACTCTTGAACAGACGAGGCCTCTGGAGCAGACTCGTTGACAGACTCATGGACAGACAAGGCTTCTGGAGCAGACTCGTGGGCAGATGAGGCCTCTAGAGAACAGTGTGCAGCCCACACACTTAAAATGGTGATTGCCATCACAGTGCAGTGGTTCGTGGGATGCCCATCGGGTTAGAGGGCGTGTGGCTTGGGAGTGTAGGCTCTGCGTGGCTTGGGAGCGAGGGCTCTGGACGCTCGGGCGAGACGTGACTTGGCTCAGGACGCTCGGGCCAGACGTGACTTGACTCAGGACGCTCGGGCGAGACGTGACTTGGCCTTGAGGGAATGGCTGTGACTTGACTTGGCGTGACAGGAACGGCTGTGACTTGACTTGGCGTGGCAGGAACGGCTGCGACTTGACTTGGCTCGAAGGGAACGGCTGCGACTTGACTTGGCTCGAAGGGAACGGCTGCGACTTGACTTGGCTCGAAGGGAACGGCTGCGACTTGACTTGGCTCGAAGGGAACAGCTGTGACTTGATTTGGCTCGAAGGGAACAGCTGTGACTTGACTTGGCTTTGAGGGAACAGCTGTGACTTGATTCAGGAGGCACTGTAGTGTCTTGATGTGACTCTGAAGTGCTGCTGTAATTTGCTTAGAATCTGGAAGCGTGGGGTGTCTTGACTCGACTGAGGGTGTGAAACTTTGTCTTGACTTGGCTCAAGGAGTGCTGTAATGTCTTGACTTACCTCAGAACGTGCAGCTTGGCTTGGCTCGGTAAGTGCAGCTTGGCTTGACTGAGGATGTGCAGCTCGGCTTGACTCAGAAAGTGGGGCTTGGCTTGACTCAGAAAGTGCTGCTTGACTTGACTCAGGAAGTGCAGTGGTGTGTTGGATTGATTCAGGAAGTGAAGCTGTGTCTTGACTTGACTCAGGATGTGAAGCTGTGTCTTGACTTGACTCAGGATGTGAAGCTGTGTCTTGACTTGACTCAGGATGTGAAGCTGTGTCTTGACTTGACTCAGGAAGTGACGCTGTGTCTTGACTTGTCTCAGGATGCGAAGCTGTGTCTTGACTTGACTCAGGAAGTGACGCTGTGTCTTGACTTGACTCAGGAAGTGACGCTGTGTCTTGACTTGACTCAGGAAGTGAAGCTGTGTCTTGACTTAGGAAGTGAAGCTGTGGTTTGACCTAACTCTGAAGGAACAGCTGTGACTGAACTTGGACTTGAAAGTACACCTGCAACTTGACTTAGTACAGGGATCACGGCTGCGACCTGACTTGACTTTGCAGGAACAGTGGCTGTGATGTGACTTGACTTTACAGGAGCAGCAGCTGTAACGTGACTTGACTTGGCAGGAACAGCAACTGAAACTTGACTTGACAGGAACAGTAGCTGCAACTTGACTTGACTTGACAGGAACAGTAGCTGAAAGGACAGCCATGATAGATGCAGACTCAGGATCAGAAGGCATGACCTGAACTGGTTGTGGCTTGGCTGACGTGACATGAGCGGGCGCTGGCTTGACTAATGTGGCTTGAGTGGAAGCTAGCTTGGCTGACGTGGTGTTAGCAGGTGCTTTCTTGGCAGGCATTGACAGTAAGAGACTGACTGTTCTTGCTGACAGCAGTGGTGGGTCCTCCAAGCTGGATATTAGTCTCCGATGAGCCACGGAAAGATGAGGGTCTGATGCTGCAGCCATCATTTCGACAACAGACTCGGGCGTGGCGGCCATCTTGACAGGGAACTCAGGAACGGAAGCCATCTTGGCCGGGAACTCAGGAACGGAGGCCATCTTGCGTGCAGACTCTGGAAAGGCGGCCATCTTTGCAACAGGCTCTGGAAGGGCAGCCATCTTGTGAACAGGCTCTGAAAGGGCGGCCATCTTGTGAACAGGCTCAGGAAGGGCGGCCATCTTGTGAACAGGCTCAGGAAGGGTGGCCATCTTGTGAACAGGCTCAGGGCCAGCGGCCATCTTGTGAACAGGCTCAGGGCCAGCGGCCATCTTGTGAACAGGCTCAGGGCCAGCGGACATCTTGCGCTGTGGCTCAGGGCCAGCAGACATCTTGCGCTGTGGCTCAGGGCTAGAAGACATCTTGCGCTGTGGCTCAGGGCTAGCAGACATCTTGCGCTGTGGCTCTGGGCTAGCAGACATGACGTGGGGCTTGTGATGTTTGGCTGTGATTTGCAACTTGGTCACTGACTCCTCGGAAGCGCCCACAGTGAATGAGGAGCCAGTGACCGACAGAGCAAAGTTCAATAATTCACAGAGTGACCCTCGAGGACCACAAAGTATTAGTATTGATTTCAGTGGTCCATTGAGTCCATGGCAAAAAAAAGTCTATGAGTGCACAGTCCGGGAAATTAAGAGTGGTGAACAATGTCCAAGAAATCCTGAATGTGGTCCTCGAGGGGCCGATTACCTTGTTTCCTGAGAGCAAAGTTGATGACTGGGTCCATGGTGAACTGCTGGTGGATAAAGCTGCTGGATCCGGGGTGGCGAAGTATTCTGTTATAATGACGACGGAGATGAGGATCTAAATGCAAGCTTTATTGTAAGATCGTAGTCAGGGCAAACAGGGTCAAACACCAGCAAACAGGAACAAACAGGGCAAGACAAAAGCGTAATCCAGTGGTTCAGGCGAGGGTCGAAATCCAGATGGGCAGTCCAAAGTAACAAAAGAAAACAAACAAACAAACAAACAAGGCAAAACTATGACTAGACTAAAGCCCCATTCACACTACACGCGACATGCAGCGACTAAGCGACGCGATCCCATTCATTTCAATGGAGAGCCGGCGATTTCCGGCGACGAGAGCGACAGCGGCCGTTGGCGACCGGATGTGGGCGTGTCCAGCGACGCGACAAAGTTCAGAATCTCTAAACTTTATGCAAATGAAGAGCGACTTTCGGGAGCGACAGCCAATAGGAAAGAAGACGACAGTGCTCGTGATCATTCTCCTTTCAGCTCCAGCAGTGATTGTCCTGTTTTATATGACATGTCCATGCCCACATACAAAAATAATGTCAACTGCATTAAAATGAATTGTAACCTGCTTGTCTTTGTTTCTAAAGTTGCTTTGGATAAAAACATCTGTTAAATGACGTTACTAAGCAACCAGTAATGAGAACGCCCACTAGCGACCTCATCGCCAGCCTCTGGCGACATGCAGCGACAGAAGTCGCGTCTAGTGTGAACGGGGCTTAAGACTTTGGAAACAAAACAAGAATAAACTAAGAAACTATGAAACTCGGAAACAAGACACGGAGAAACAGGGAAATTGCTTGGTAGAGTTAGCTTGAGCAAAACAATACTTCGCACCGACTGTTTGGCATGGTCTGCCTAAAATGGCTGACAGACAGGAAATAACCAATGAAGCAGCAGAGAGAGCAGTAACAGTCACAGAGAGCAAAGGCTCCCTCTGCTGGCCTGGCGTAACACTTAGACTAAAACAGCATGTAAGAATGACCAAATTCACTACAAAACAGCTTCTGTAAGAGGTGAATTTATGTGTGTATGTGTGCATCATTATACCTATCCATGTCTGTCACACAAAACTGCAGAGCATCTAACAGGAAAAGAGGAGGGGGTCAGGTGATGAGACTTAATTAGCATCTGATCTGTGTGTCTATAAAGCAAAGGAAGAATTAATTAAGCTTGGGTAAATCTGATCCCTGACCAAATCCTGCCAGTATGAATGACCACACATAAGACGCACTGTGAATTCTGGGTGGGGAAATGTTGTTTTAAGCTCCTGGAGCAGTGAGTGTTAGAAATGGTGCAGTTTGAAAAAAAAGTCTTGCACATACTCTTTGGCTAATAGACATGCTATTTTTAAACTGGGCCAAATAGTAATGCGTTGTGCTTTGGGAGAACCTTGTCACTGGGAGGATCAATATTTTGAAGCTGCTCAGGTGCCCAGAGGTAGGTGTTTGGTGCGAGAGATTAGGAAAAACTTTGACAACCCTAAGTTAGATAAAGGCATGGAAGTCTAGTTTGGATGTCTTCTATTACAATACACTATCAAAAGCTTCACAATACATTTCTCCTAGAAAGGCAGATAGCATGAAAAAGAAACACCAGCTTTATTGTTGAAGTCTGCAGTGCAGACAAAGGAAAGCACAACCTCTGATCAATACAGTTCACCATTTCATTAGGAATTGCATCAGCATTTCCATAATATGTTTTAATTAAGTAATTTGATTTAAATGTTTTAGCACAATACTGTTTCCTCCTACTGGTGAAAGCTGGAAGTTGGAAGCCTCTTTGAAAGAAATATTGATAAAACTGTGGACAATCCCAGATCAGATTTTTAACCTAAAAGTTTAGCTTAATTTGAAGTTTAAATTCTTTTTTTCTTCTTTTTTTTTGGGGAGACAGCAATCAAATCCCTAAATGTCTAGTCATTTGGAAATCAGATTCTGTATGTTTAAGATCTTCAGAGTTGAGTCAGAATAGTGGAAATGCTACTATTTTGCATTAAATTTTAATGTAAATCTTTCCATACAAATTATATTTTTAGCATAAAACAATAACTTTAAAAACTATTAAAAAATAGTTTGTTTTCAAATTTAAATTAGATTTGGCCCAGAATTTTATTGTGGTCTTTGAAAGTTCAGAATAAGATACAAAAAAAATTTAAACCATGAAAAGGGCTTATTTGATCTGAATTTTAGATTCTGTGTTTTGTTTTCTTTGTCTCAGTCTGTCTATGCATTTATACAGTAAGCTTGAGACTTTGGTAACTATTCTAACCTCAGTTCAACAGTCTGGAGCCCACTGGCTTGTGGTTTTGGGGATGAGTTCAGAGAAAGTTCTAATACATTCAGCATAATGTACAACATTAAGTTACTGTCTGAAAGTGACTTAACAGAATGCACCAGTTCAGCTTTCTCCAAATGTTTCCCAGATTCCTGGATGAAAGTCCTATCCATCCATCGTTTGGGGAAATGCCTGGTGACATCCTACTGAGTGATGTGAAAACTGATCCACCATACGCCTATGATTACATGTCTCATACAGATGTAGCATGTAGAGTACAGACATTCAGATTCTGGAACACAGATGAGGATAGACAAATGTGACCATTTAACGGAGAGAAATTATCCATTTGACACAGTTTATGGTGGTCCCAATGCAAATACTCTGTTTCAAGTTGTTTGTTTGTTTTTTGTTTGTTCATTAATTCATGCTAGGCTACTTGATGAATGATTATATTAAAAACAATTTCTGGAAAAAGAAATATCTTCCCTTACCTTATCACATCTTGACTAACTTAAGTTTAATTTTATAACTAACGTTTTATGTATCCTAATTAAGCACAATGACAAAATGAATACACTCACACAATGTATTTTGGTTTACATAATATTAATAAAATTGTAAATATAATAAAGTGTAATAAATGCATGCATCGTTTTGTAAAGTTGCAAAATAAAAATAAAAATAAAAACAAAAAGTGTAAATTGATATTAGTATTACAGAAAAAAGAAAGAAACGGATAGTGGCTTTTTTTTCCTCGAAAGAATGCAAGCTTTGTTTACGTTACCATGGTGAAACGCACAAGCAGCGCTCTCAGGGTCTGTACAGAGTTGAGAGGTGTAAGCAAAACAATTAAATTATTTTACTGAAAGTCTCAGACTAAACCAGGTTGTTGCCTATCAAACAAACAAACAAACGTGAATGCAATGACTTCAGAGGTTAAAGCGGAAAATAAACCGGGTGGAAGGTGTTTACTGGGAAACTGGGTTGAGGAGGTGAGTTTTACACAGTGTGTTTAAATGATCCTACCGGTTGAAGCTTAGTAAAGTTTTGCTTGTAATCCTAGTACACCTATAGTTACAGTATGAACGCTTATATTCTTATTACACTTCACCTTAACAATGACGTTACACATTTTTTTCACGCTCTTCAGAGGGCTACTGCATTACTAGACAGGACCGGGCCTAGATCATGTGTTCATAAGTACGGTCACACAGGGATTCTTACCATGGATGTGGCTGCTACAGTAGAGGGGACCAGTACATTTAAAGCTGCTTACAAATCCCCTAAAAGTCTTGGGGTGCGACAAAAAGGTAAGTTACAATAATACAGTGCTTAAATATAAGGATATAAGGATTTATAAATTCATAAATGAACATTTGCTGAAAAACGACACAGCTTATTTGTTTTTTCAGCTGTTTGACAGTTTGCCTCTATGATGCATGTAAATTAGAAGAACATTGTTCAATATGTCAGCAAAAAAAAAGAAAGAAATATTTTAAAAACATTAAAACACATGTATAATCCACAAATGTAACACACAGTAAAAATGCAGAATTGGACTGATGGGGATAGTGACAGTACTGTCAGCTAACCCAGGGATTTAAAATGTATTTTACGTTATTAAATTCGCTGACTTATTAAAGTTAATTATTAAAATTCCTTTTCGTTCTTCAGCGTATATAGTACTCTACAGAGGTCCTTTCAAATAAAAGCCCTCTGTTCTTTCTGCTGCATAAATCTTTTTAATAAACTTAACTGTTGTTTTCATTTTAGGAAGACGAGCTGAACTTTTGGAAAATGACCTCATCAAAAGAATAAGGTAGCTAAATAAACAAGCATTTATTTAAAGTTTAATGTTTAACGACCTCATCGAGTGTAAAACACGAATGACATTTTATGATCCTCCCACATTTCTTGTTTCATGTGTCAGTAGAGGAAACAGTGGGAGAGGAGTGATATAAGAATGTTTGTGTCATGGTTAGATTCATAGCTCAGTTAAATCATTTTAATTTTTAATTATCATGCAACGTTCCACTTCATTTTTTAAACATAAGACAAGTGGTTGCAATATTGTTTTTGTTTTTTTTTTCAAATAAAAGAGAGAGAGAAATGGAAAAAATATCATTATGAAGTTAGACAGTACCTCATAGCCATAGAGCTAGTATAGGCGGGTATATGGTGAGACAAATACTGTTTTACTTAAAGGAACACTCCACTTTTTTTTGGAAATAGGCTCATTCTCCAATTCCCCCCGAGTTAATAAGTTGATTTTTACCGTTTTGAAATCCATTCAGCCGTTCTCCTGTTCTGGCGATATCACTTTTAGCATAGCTTAGCATAGATCATTGAATCCTATTAGACCAATAGCATCGCGTTCAAAAATGTCCAACAAGTTTCCATATTTGTTTTATTTAAAACTTGACTCTTCTGTAGTTGTATCGTGTACTAAGACCGGCGGAAATGCAAAGCTGCGAGTTTCTAGGCTGATAAGATTAGGAACTACACTCCCATTCCAGCGTAATAGTCAAGGAAGTTTGCTGCCGTAACATGGCCGAAGCAGGCGGAGTATTATCAGAAATGATTTCCCAGCTAGTTTAGCATTTGCACATGTGCTGCGTGGTATTACTGCTCCTGCTTCAGCCTTATTACGGCAGCAAACTTCCTTGACTATTACGCCGGAATGGGAGTGTAGTTCCTAATCTTATCAGCCTAGAAACTCGCAGCTTTGCATTTCCACCGGTCTTAGTACACGATATAACTACAGAAGAGTCAAGTTTTAAATAGGACAAATTTCGAAACTCGTTGGTCATTTTTGAACGCGATGCTATTGGTCTAATAGGATTCAATGATCTATGCTAAGCTATGCTAAAAGTGATATCGCCAGAACAGGAGAACAGCTGAATGGATTTCAAACCAGTAAAACTCAAATTATTAACTCGGGGGGAGTTGGAGAATGAGCCTATTTCCAAAAAAAGTGGAGTGTTCCTTTAAAGGAGAAGTTCACTTCCAGAACAAAAATTTACAAATAATGTACTCACCCCCATGTCATGCAAGATGTTAATGTTTTTTTTTCTTCAGTCGTTAAGAAATTATGTTTTTTGATTTCTGGATTTTCTTCCATATAATAGATGTCCACGGTGCCCCCGAGTTTGAACTTTTTCAAAATGTTTAAATGCAGCTTTAAAACGCTCTAAACGATCCCAGCCGAGGAAAAAGTGTCCTATCTAGTGAAACAATCAGTTATTTTCTAAAATAAAATGTACAATTTATATACAGTACTTTGTAACCGCAAATACTCAACTTGGTCTAGCTCTGCGTGAACTGTGTATTCTTGTTTATGACAGTTAGGGTATGCTGAAAAACTCCCATCTCATTTTCTCCTCCAACTTCAAAATCGTCTTACATCACTGCAGAAGTACCGACCCAGTGTTTAAAAGTGAACATGCAAAGAAGGTCAAACGCCCTTTACAAAAAAAGGTTAAACAGTGATGTAGGGCAAGGGTTTTGAAAGTTAAAACTCAGGGGCACCATAGATATCCATTATATGGAGAGAAATCCTGAAATGTTTTACTCAAAAAACTGAATTTCTTTACGACTGAAGAAAGTAAGACATAAACATCTTGGAGGACAAGGGGGTGAGTGCATTATCTGTAATTTTTTGTTCTGGAAGTGAACTACTCCTTTAACTTCATAGAAAATTAATTTATCAACAGGAAGTTAACATTAAACCAATTTAGCTATAGTTTAATTTATAAAAATGTCCCCATTCAAAAGTTTACATCCCCTTGATTCTTAATACTGTGTTCTTACCTGAATGATCCACAGCTGTGTGTGTTTTTTTTTTTTTTTTTTTTGTTAAGTGATAGTTGTCGGGAGTCCCTTGTTTGTCCTGAACAGTTAAACTGCCTGTTGATCTTCAGAAAAATCCTTCAGGTCCCACAAATGCTTTGATTTTTACTAGTCTTGTAAGCTTGGCTAGTAATGTTAGAACTTGGCTAATAAGTTATAGCGAACTATCCTACTGTCAATCACTAACGTTAGAATACACTTTTTGTAAAGGAGAGGTATCCATGGACTTCAACAGTCCCGACTTCGTCCCTTCTGTCTTTTCCTACTCAACCCAGTGTGAAATAAACAAAAGCAATGCAAAACTTAAATATTAGAGGTAAATATTGTCTCTTTAGTTGCTAAGAGGGATTAAATTGCAGGCATCAGAGAATTTATGGCAAGTAATGTCACAATGTCAACGTGTTTGTAAAGATAATTTGTTAGACATTGATCGTTTTTGTTATGTCTGCATTGTGTTGTGAAGCCTGTTGAGGCATGCTATATACATGTAATTTGCACTTGACATGATTTGGGTACATGATTAGCCTACCTTTATGGCAAACGGATCTCTCAGACGAATTTCGTTGAATAACCGTTCTTATCGTTGGGTGACAAGCTGTTGTAATATGCGGTAAACATTTTTAAAATAGCATGTAATCAAAATAATCTATAATATTTTAGAATCGAACTGTTTTGTACCGTATCCGTGTAATTTCCTATTCGTAAACGCTATGTCTACCGGGTTTTCTGCAACCAAGATGCGCGCACATCCCGGATGTTTACAAACAGATAATTGGTCTATAGAAATGAAACTTGGATATATTTTTGAATAGTCAATGTGCAGCTTGTGTTGCAGTATAGATTTATTGTCCCCTGAAAATTACTCAACATACAGCCATTATTGTCAAAATAGCTGGCAACAAAAGTGAGTACACCCTAAGTGATAACAGCAGTATGTTGTTTAACCATGCAAAGCCACATGTCCTATTCATCATCTTTATGTTTTTGTCTGCTTGACAGGACCATACAAAATTGTGTATCTTGTATTAGAGCAGTTGAAATTAGGTGCTTTAAAGGGATAGTTCACCCAAAAATTTTAATTTGATGTTTATCTGCTTACCCCCAGGGCATCCAAGATGTAGGAGACTTTGTTTCTTCAGTAGAACGCAAACAAAGTCTGTGAAAGAAACTGAACAGTATTTATATCATTATTTAACATACAGCTGTCCTGAGTGTGTTCACAACAGCCAGTGCGTGACGCATCAACATGATCTGCCATAATAGATGCACGCGCAGAAGCAATCTGTCACTCATTGTTTACACAGTGCATAGCGGCTAGTCAAAATGGTAATTACTTGTTCTTATACTACGGGGCTGTTAAAGTCCCCATGAAATCAAAATGAAAGTTTTTTGGCGTTTAGTATGAATATATTAGCCTTAAAGGTCCACTGAAGTGCCTTGAAACATGCAGCGTTATTCTATGTGGTGACGTACTTTTAACTGAAACAAAAACATATCACTAAGCCCCGCCCACTTATTTTGAAGAGCCAATAGCGTTCCATTAATATCTGCTCGGGCCAGAGCCGTTGAGCTCGGTAAAGCCGCATTTGTAAGCTTATGACAGCAGTCTAATAAATTACCCCATAGATTCAATATGAAACTCTTGCTAAAACAAAATAGTGATCATAATCATGCTGAGGCTGTGTAGTTTAATACATGCCGATCGCACATATGAGCGCATATGATCTGCTCTGTGTTATTGCGTCTCTGTGTAGAGGGCGGGACACTACGGACTCTAGAAAGCATTTGATTGGTCAGAACGTTTGATGAGAAACCGAAGTGCACGGTGATATCATCAAAATCGTTGATTCATATTGGCGGAAGTGACGAGACAGTAAGTTTTGAATGCCCATATCTTGTAAAAGCGAATTTTGTATGTTTTGAAGCACACTAGCTTATAGATAATCTTATGGCTAATATATTCATACTAAAAGCCCAAAAACTTTAATTTTGATTTCAGGGGGACTTTAATGTTATCTATAAGCTAGTGTGCTTCAAAACAACAACAAAATTTGCATTTACAAGATATGGGCATTCAAAACTTACAGTCTCGTCACTTCCGCCAATATGAATCAACGATTTTGATGATATCACAGTGCACTTCAGCTTCTCATCAAACGTTCTGTCCAATCAAATGCTCTCTAGAGTCCGTAGCATCCGACCCCCTACACTATAAATAGACGCTGAATCCGCGGCTGAGATTGTTCACTTGTTTACAGTGTTAATGTTTTCTGTATGATGAATGGCATGTAGTGTGCAATGTAGGCGATAGAGAATGATTCAGACAGTGTGAATTTGCTTTCCATTGGGGCAAATGAGGTCTGGTTTTACGTTGTGTCACGCGAACCGCGGCAGCACGCACAATCTACTCCTGACTTGGCTCCGGTCCAGAGACGCGATGGCACGGAGCAGATCATATGCGCGGTCAACATGTTTTAAACTACACAACCTCAGCATGATTATGATCACTAGTTTGTTTTAGTAAGAGTTTCATATTGAATCTATGGGGTAATTTATTAGACTGTGGCATTCATAAGCTTACAAATGCAGCTTTACCGAGCTCAATGGCTCTGGCCCAAGCAGATATAAATGGAATGCTATTGGCTATAGGGAAACGCACGGCGAACAGTTCCAGGCAGCACTTGACCGCATTACATGTCTATATCACTTCGCCACATGATTTCAGTTATTTCAGAGGTCCTTACAGCCTAAAACAGCAAAATAACCAAAACCCACAACGACACTGACCAAACAAATAAATACAGTAAACAATATGATAAAAACGACAAATTATTTTCATGTTTTTGCCACAATATTCCGTTTCATTATGTACGGAAAGCACATACTCTATTTCTCAAACTCTCTCCCTTACAGACGCACACACATACAGTTTGCACACACGTTAGCATACGCACTAATGTTGTTAGCGCTGTTCTGATGATTACCAAATTAAAAACTACATGACATTTCTCACAAGTGAGGTAACAACAGCGTGGTCTTGAAGAAAATGTACTTAAAGTTTCACTATTAGTAAAGGCGGTGCTGCCAGTTACTTCTGAGAGACACACAGACTTGAGAGAGGTAATTCACAAGCTTAATCTCTCTCTTCCTCTCTCTTTCTGTCTGTCAAACTGTCTAAACTTCATTATTAACTGCATTAGTTTGCTATCAGCGGCTCAAGTGTCCTTACTAGGTCTTAAAATGATTTGGAATTAGCAACGAAGGCATTGAATGAGCTGCGTAAGAAATTAATCCTATTCACAATAGCGTTTTAAGGACAAAAACCTGATGAATGTCTTGAAATATATCATCTGATCGATGTCTTGGGGTGTGGTAACCGTAGTATATCCTCAGTAACGGACTTTGGTCCGTTGAATTCTACGAAAATAATGCACAAAGTGTCGTAGCCGTATCACCACCTTGGGTGTACATTGTTTTCTATTCAATTATTCCTTACGTATCCTGATTGTGGCAACCGATTAAAAACTAAAAGATTACATTTCCTTGTGAGAACTCATCTGGGAATGTTGACTTTTCACAGACTACATTGCCAGAACATGTTGACGCGTCACGCGCCGGCTGTTGTAAACGCGGTCAATACAGTTGAATATTGCGTTGGATCAGAGGTAAGTAAGATCTTTATGTGTCTTAACACCTCAATGTATCGTCACGAGCAGCAGGGTTTAATTTGGTTTTGTCTGTGTATGTTTTTTTTTACTTTTAAAGCTTTGGTGCCTATTGACTGCCATTATGTGATGACAGGCTGCAACGGTTTGAGTTAAAAATTTCTGTTTGTGTACTACTGAAGAAACAAAGTCACCTACATCTCGGACGCCCTGGGGGTAGCAGATAAACATCCTATTTTCATTTTTGGGTGAACTACCACTTTAAGTACAATTGTCTCATATTGACCACTGGATGTTTAACATGGCATCTCATGGCAAAGAGCTCTCTGAGGATTTGAGAATTAGAATTGTTGCTGTCCACAAAGATGGCCAAGGCTATTAGAGGTTCAGTAACACCCTGAAACTGAGTTACACTACAGTGGTCAGGGTTATACAGAGGTTTTCCAAGATGGGTTCCATTCGGAACAGGCCTTGCAAGGGTCAGTCACTGAAGTTGAGCACTCGTTCTGTGCGTCAGGTGCAGAACCTGGCTTTAAAAAACAGATGCACAAGTGCTGCCAGCATTGCTTTAAAGGTTGCAGAAGTAGAAGGTCAGCTTGTCAGTGCTCAGACCATACGCCGCACACTGCAACAAGTCAGTTTGCATAGGCGTCGGCCCAGAAGGAAGCCTTATCTGAAGCTGGCTCACAAGAAAACCTGCAAACAGTTTGCTGAAGACAACCTGTCCAAGAGCATGAATTACTGGAATCATGTCCTGTGGTCTGATGAGACAGAATAACTTGTTTGGCTAAGATGGTGTCCAGCATGTGTGGCAATGCCCTGGTGAGGAGTACCAAGAAAATTGTGTCTTGCCTACAGTCAAGCATGGTGGTAGTAGCATCATGGTCTCGGGCTGCATGAGTGCTGCTGGTACTAGGGAGCTGCAGTTCATTGAGGGAAACATGGATTCCATTATGTACTTTATATTCTGAAGCAGAACATGATGCCTTTCCTCCAGAAACTAGGCAGAACGGGAGTTTTCCAACATGATAACAATCCCAAACACACCAACAAGATGACAACTGCCTTGCTGAGGAAGCTGAAGGTGATGGGGTGGCCAAGTATGTCTCCAGATCTGAACCCTGTTAAGCACCTGTGGTGCATCCTAAAGCGGAAGGCGGAGAAGCGCCGTGTGTCTAACGTCCAGCAGCTCCGTATAGAGTGGAAGAGGATCCCAGTAACAACCTGTGAAGCTCTGGTCAATTCCATGCCAGGAGGTTAAGGCAGTGCCAGATAACAATGGTGCTAACACAATATATTGACACTTAGGGTGTACTCACATTTGACAATAATGGCTGTATGTTGAGTAATTTTCAGAGGACAATAAATCTATAGTGCTATACAAGCTGCACATTGACCACTCTAAAATATATCCAAGTTTCATTTCTATAGTATTGTCCCTTGAGAAGATATACTAAAATGTTTGCTGAAATGTGAGGGGTGTACTCACTTTTGTGACATACTGTAATTGTAACGTATCAAGGCTGAGTTGGCTCTTCCTCTATGTCAGATCGCTGTCACTTTGAATAAATGTTAGACAGACGTGCCTGCATATATTTCAATCTGTTTTGTTTCAACCATCTGTTGATTTAGATAGACTCCTTCTACTTCAATTAGTCATAAGTCATTACCTCATCATCTCCAGACATCATAGTGATTGTTTATTTTGCAATATTAAAAAAACATTTTCAAGCAGATGAGCTTTATTAAACATCTAAAATCAATAACGGAAAATCATTTCTTTAAAAAACGTATTGGGCCTGCAGCAAAGATGGCAGTATGCAGTTAGAATACTTCTAGGATAAACGTGTCATCTGAATAACTGCCACTAAAGATAAACAGATATCTCTCTCTGGTTATGTTAGAACTTCATTAAATTACAAATACCAACCAACTACACAGCTTTTTAACCTAACCTAATCTATTTTATAGTGATCAGATGCATGCAGAGATGAACGCAGAGCCTCCAGTCCCTGAATTGTGCTCTGTGACCAAAGCAGACTACAACGCGGAGGGCTTTAAGTCTGTCCTTGCACCACTGACCATGGTCTCTTTCTATTCACCATAATGTTTAAATATAATATTTGTGTGTGTGTGTGTGTGTGTGTGTGTGTGTGTGTGTGTGTGTGTGTGTGTGTGTGTGTGTGTGTGTGTGTGTGTATTGGTGTGGACATTTTCTTTTCCAAGTTAATCTGTTTGTCTCCTTCAGGATCATGATTACACAACTGAGCAGGCCATCACATTTTGGAGTGATAACTATCAGAAGATTCAGGTCAGCATCTATAGTGAGGTTTCAGTCAGTATGTTTATTTATTGCAGCACTGGAGTGGGTTTACGAATAATGTTTTCTTTTTACAGGGTGTGACAGCAGTTAAAACTAAGGATCATCCATTTAAAAGAAATGCCACTTTCAGTACACCAATCGGTGAACAACTAGATCAGCTCAACAACACAGTGCTGTACCCATTAGAAAATGAGGCTTTGTGATGAATGTAAAAAATGTCCTCATTTGATAATTTCTCCTGTCTTCATTCATGTTTTCATTTTAGCTGAGTTTATAACCAACAATAAAGTTGTGTAACGTTTTCAATGCCAAGTATGACTTCCTGACTTAACAAATGTTCTAATGAAGAGCAAGTGACTAGTTAATTCTTCTCTAATAAAATACATTTACTTGTTTTTGCGGCCAAATGAGAAAATGGTTGTTTTGGTGCAGACGGCAGCCTTTTTCACCCTGAGAGAGGAGAGCTCTAACCATTTGCTGATGGATCAGGATGGCTTACTTTCACACAGCTGTGCTGTCAATCAGAGCTGCTCTGTCACTGCATTCCTCTTTCATGCTTTCAGCAGGGATTAACATTGGGTAACTATGGCAACAAGTAATTTTAGACTTCATTAATTCAGTGTTTCCTTTTGTTTTTCACAAAATTAGTTTTCTCTGAGGATCTCAACAGAAAGTCTTTGAACTGGGTTGATTCCTAAACAATTTGATGCCGTCGCTTCAAGGAAAGATGTTTAAATTATATTTTTTAAGTTCATTTAGATCTATTTTGTCATGTTTTATTGCATCTAGCCAAAATTCAGTCCTTGAACAGTATCAATGTTTTTACGCTGTCTTCCTAATGAGTTACACAGATTCCCAAACAAAGCCCTAACTTAAAAACCAACAGAAGGTGATTGTGACTTTTAGTTGAGTTGCTAATAATTGCTTTTTTGTACCATAATTATAAATTGAAGAAGTGATTAAAACTCATAAAGCCCTGGCTCAGCATGTTTGTTACTGAGTATATCAGTGCTTTGCAGGATGACCTCTTGGCAACAGGACTGACTGTGACAGAGCTGCTAGTGGGCGGTAATTAAGAATCATGTGAGCGAGAGACGGCTGTGAACATGAGTGTGCGACACACACACACACACACACACACATACATACAGATGCAGTCCACTGAAGGCACAGATGCCAAATGGATTCTTAATGATCAGACTACGACGTCATCCCTATTTACCACCAAACTGTTAAGTGACCAGTAATGATCCTAGAGTTCTTTAACGAGCAGACAGTCTATGGTTTCAAAGAGAGAGTAACTCTAAATGCTTTATGATATGGAAATATTGAAAATGTTGTTCTATTGTTTTTTAAACTGATGGTCACAGTTCTACATTAGTAGGAAGCAACCATCAGTTGCATCAACAATTTAATGATAACCAATGGATTTATCATTTATCATATTTTTCACATTTTTACAGGACTGAGGCTAAAAATACACAAATTGTGTGTCTATGGTCTCTTTATTTTTGTAAAAAATATTTTTTAATTTAGAAGTTAGAAGACCTAAAACCACAATTTTATTGTTTTAGTCCTTAACATGTCAGATAGAAGTTAGAAATAAATGCTTTCATTTTTAATTGTCTTCCCTATATTGTTCCAAAAATATTAACGTGACAAGGTGTGATGGAGTTGAAGTCTGGAATACATTTGAGGGGCTACATTACTTTCAATTTTAATATTTGGTTTTGTTTCTCTCTCATATTGTCCCCTTATTTCTGTGTCAACATATCTGCATGCCCAAAACAGTCTTCCTGCTGCAAATCTAGGTGCATTTTCTGATGTATGATGCTTGTCAAAGTTTAAGTGGACATATTACATTAAAAAAATCTATTTATAACAAAAAATATGAGTAGTCATGATTTTGGTAAGTATATTTTTGCTAAAACCAAAACTTTTTTTTTCATTAAAATTTATTATAAATTAAGTAAATAACTCAACCCCTTCACAAGTTTACAACCCCGTAACAATTAGAAATACATTTATTTGTGACGGGGTTGAGGTTTTTTAATATAATGGCCACTGCTCCTCATGTAGTTAGGAGAGTAGACCATATATGGTAGCAATCTAATAAGTACACTGTATATACTCATGGATTAAAATAAAATGTTAAAAAATAATAATTTTTCATCTTAATTTTATGTGACAGGGTTGAGTTGTTAAGCTTGACAGTACCCTCCCTGACCATAATGTCCTTAAAAATATGAATAAAAAGTATGATACTACTAATCATTTTCTGCACTATTAAAGTGACCTGAATGATGTCACTTCTGGTAAATTATGTCACATATGAGCAAAGTTTAAAATATTATAGCCGTAGAATAATTACTGTGATGGGGTTGAGTTCAAACTGAGGGACATAACTTTAAAGTCTGTTTTTTATCAAATATCTTGCAGCTTTAAAGAAAAATATTGTTCACAAGAAAGGAACACAAATAAATGCTTAATGTATTGCCAAAAATCTTAGACACTATGTGCATTTTAGAAACTCTGGAGGACTGAAATATTATAGAATCCTAGCAATGATATATATATTCTTCCAACTTTGGACCATATATATATTATTTATTCTTTGGAGTACTTCTCAATAGTATGTTTAGGTTGTGATCAATAAGAGGACTGTATCCTATTTAAAGTCTGGATAATTTGTAAAGCTGACCTGTATGAGATGAAATACAATGATGATGAAAAAACTATAGTATTTAGCCTGAGAGTTTAGTCAATGGAGCTCTTAAAATAAGTGAGATATTCAAGTGTGCAATTTTCTCTTTTTCTATTGTGCTAATACGCTGCAAAGCCCTTTGGGAAGATGTGTTAAATGGAAAAGAGCCCTTCAGGATGGATTCATTAATATTCACAATTCTTTAGAACTGTCAAGACTGTATTTACAAGAGCTTCTGCTAATAAGAACAACATGAAAACCTGTTTTTAATTCAGTTTATTGAACAAAATATCTTACAATGTCTTGGATATACATATATACAAATATTACATTATGATAAAACTTCACTCTGTCCTCAGTCTTGACAACCATCATTCAATGCACTTGAATGTGTTAAGAAAATGTCAAATACACATCACCAGTTTCCAAAAATCTGAATATAGAAAGCACAAAAAATAAGAATTTCACCTGGAAAGACATACTTAACTGTCAACACAAGAAAACATATCTGTAAAAAAAAAAAAAAAAAAAAAAAAAACCATCAAAAATACAATTTTTGCAGTTTTAAAGCAGGTATGAAATATACCTGAATTGACCTCCCTCAAAAGGTTTTATAATGTATTGTTCCATGCAAGAGCGAGAAACCCTTACAGACACAGAACAAATATATGAAACAGTGGCTCTGATCCTGGTGACTTCCTGTCATCAACAGTGCTCTCAGATAACATAGACATCTGTCTTCTCTCCCAGAAGCCAATACGTTCTCATTTTGCCTTTACCCTAAAAGAGAGGAACGGCACAGATCAATAACATGCATCAATGAGCACTCAAGACAGCTTGCTGAAGGAACTAATCAACAATGACCATATGCTCTTTCCTAATGAAAATACTAAAGAATATAAAGAATCCTGCTAAGACGGACAATGGAAATTGGTGACCTAGGCATTTACTCAGTTTGGTAAGAAAGGCCAATATCAACACAAATATTTTTAGATTTCACTGGACTTAGGTTGTACTGCGTGTAGATTTTTATTTATTTATTTTTAAATCTGAACGTGATAGGAACAGATTATTTTCATTTTGGTGGAAAAATTTTATACAGAATTTTTGTTGAAAGCATATTGTGAAGACAATCCTCAAGGAATCAAGGATTTAAATAGAATCAATCAGAAATCTTCTAAAGAACTGAACAAAATTCTACTGGATGAACTAAAATACTGCATTTTGAAGAGTTGGATATTGTTTAATCTTATGGAAATTCTGTTTTTTAAAAAAGCATTTAATATTGTACTATGAAATATTCTAAAAACACTCTAAATTATGTGTGTTATATTGGAAAAAGAAAATTACCACTGATTTTTTAGGAACTCATACAAAATAGCTGACACAAACAAACAAATATAATTTTAAAATAATTTCATGAAAAATATTTATTCTCTCACGTATATATGTACATGGTTTATTACTTCAGAAAGCAAGCACAACTAAAACTTCATACCTTCATCTCCACGTCTCCTCGCAACTGGAGTTCGAAATAGCCGAACTCATCCAGCACCTCTTTGGTGGCTGAAGACATATGTATCCTCAGAGCTGTGGAGGAAATGATAACCATAAATAGTCAATAGTCAACAGGGAGATGAAAACTGTCTTCATTTACTCAAACGCATGTTTTTTTTTTTTTTGTACAACGTAAAAGCTGCTCATTTCCATACAACAAAATCATACAGTGACTAGGGGCTGTTGAGTTCCAAAAAGGACATTAAAAATTTGGTATTCATTATTTGCTAAACCTTTCCTTCTGTGCTAGTTTAAAAATGTGAAAGTTTAATGAGATTTGAGGGAATATTTTTTAATGAATAATAGCTTAAATTGCAACACAAACTATTGTATGATTTCAAAAGACTGTATGGATTACTTTTACAGTATGATACTGTTATGTCTTGGTCACTGTATGCTGTCGCTGTACAGGAAAATCTCCCTGTTTACTAGTAGAAAGGCTCTGTGTTTGAAATGAAATGAGGGTGAGCAAATGAAGACAGAATTTAATTTCAGAGTGAACTATCCCTTTAAGAACCACAGCCAATCAGTATAAGTGCACAGCTGTGAGTGAGATGACACCTTGATAAAAGATGATTCACCATATTTAAGAATAACGACCGACATACTCAGAGGTCGCATTAACCGAAAATTGTTAGTCATTAACAGAATTTTTTTAGAAATGACGGAAAAATCTGAAGGCCGTCCATCTCTTTGACAGATTACAATGAGGATGATCTATTGTTTGTAGCTGTAATTCCCACTCCTGTCTAGTTGGTGGCGAGTGCGCTCCAGTGTGGCAGCAGAGCACTGGAGCCAGAACATAAACGAAACTGTCACGAATCTTTTGCTATGAGTTTGATTCAGGCCCGTCGCCAAGGGGGGGCATTGGGGGGCAGTGCCCCCCCAAGTGACTCGACGTGCCCCCCTGCCCATGACCGCGATTTAACTTACTTTTGAGAACGAAAAACATTGATCTAGCATTAAATACTGCCAAACAAATCATCTAGCTCTAAAGGAGCACTAATCTCTACAACGGTAAACTAATATGAAGCTAATAACTAATCGTTTCTGTAACCTTTTTTTATGCACATTTTGGGATATTGCATAAAAACGCTGGATGGAAACGCCAAGATGCGCATGAATTCTAAAAATGCGCGTAAAAACCTATTTATTAAGTAGGATAAAATTCTTATCCGGTAAGAAAACGTGCATAAACTCGATGGAAACACTTTTACCTAATACATTACTTGATGCGCATCAAAAATTTGACATGTGACTTTGCGATCTGATAGCATAACTGGACCAACCAACTGACCGATCTCATTGAACAGCACCTTCTAGTTCCGTCATTTTAAAATGAAATGGAAAGTCTCAAAGTGCTTCATCATAATAAACTCCCAGAACTGTTTTCCCAAACAGCAGGCTCTGAAAATAAGATAACACGACTGCATTTTGTCTGCACGCTCTGAAGCTCGTAATTTATTGTATACAAGAATGATCATAGGCTATAGCCTACAGTGCCTTCTCCCATACTACAGAAAATTTATTTTTTATTCGTGATATTTAGCGCAAGTTAATCAGGAAGTGACAATTTTGTTCTCTTCAACTCACTGGATGGTAACAGTGCTTTATTCGCAAATTTTTATGCGATATTCTAATTTTGCGCATAAGTTTAATTAACTTGGAAACACTGGCGTAGCAAGCAGGCGGGCACACACTGCGCATGGGATTCTGTGTAGGAAGAAAAACTAAATAAAAAAGGTAAAAAAGAATAAAATAAATAGTCCTAAACGAAATTTGTTTCACTTAAATAATTAACATATTATCAAACCAAAAAAAAAAAAAACTGTGCGACATGTCTACACTGAGTTCTGGTTCATTTAGTGACCGCGCAGCAAGCTCAAGGAAACAGAGAAGGCTGAAAGCCCACACTTTTCTTTATTTTACGAAAGCTGTTTTTATAGTGAGTGCAAATATAAGTTAACCTTTTACAGTTCGGAATAATGTCTTATTCTTATCAGTGTAACCAAAAATGACATATTTTAAGTTGGTTCCGCTGTAAGGAAAAAAATCTAAGCGATTGCGCCGAAGCCTCTAGATGTGGAAAATATTTGTAGCTATTCTTGCCGAAAGATGCACATGTGCGTTTCAGTTTCTCTTTAAATTCGTATGTTTAGACTTTTGTATGGTGTTTATAACGAATGCCATTATAATTTGCGATTTATTTCATAATGTTTATTTATAAATTTGTACTATAATTTTGTAGCTGCTCATATTTTCAGATTTTTATGTTCGTCTGTCTGAATAGGCTAATTTAAAGGATTTGTCGACAACAACAGTTTTTTTTCTCTCAACACAATTTTGTCTGATATGTGTATAGCAGTTTTTTTTAAATTCATGCAGCAAATGTTTTAAAACTAGTAAGTACGTAAATACGTTTTTTAACATTACATGCTTTGAAGGAACTTTTAACTGTAACTTTTCGGGTAGTTTAAATGTAAAACATTGTCATGAATTCGTTGTAAATTACAAAATTTATTGTTATAGGCCTATATAGATGGAAGAATATTGTTTTAGCATATAGTTGCATGTAACATTATAGTGATGTATCGATAAATATTAGACAGTGCATATGTTAACAGCCTACACGATTCTTTAAAAAATTCTCCTTTTGCTCAGCTGCGCATACAATCTTAGCAGACATGTCTGTGATCGGCTATTGTTCAGCGCTGCAAAAACATGCATTAAAATATGTTTTAATATAGAACTTTATTCAAGTTAATGTTTTATGTATAATTATATATAAATTATTATATATAAAAAGTGTGCCCCCCTATGAAAACGAAATGCCCCCCCAATGAAAATTTTCTGGCGACGGCCCTGGTTTGATTATGGTTTGATTACATACAGGCGACTACACAGAAGCTACAACGATCTATCATGCCACATTAAATAGCGCCAAAACGGTATTTATTGCTTGAATTTCCTAATGAAATCGACATAATTTGAAATTTGAGACTTGAGACAAGGTGTGGTGTTGAACATGAAAAGTTAAGCAGTCTCATCTGTTTATCTGTTCTCTTCAAAATAAATGCCTATATTGTAAAACTACATTGTCCTGAAAATGTGAACAAACATAAATGCAATTAAACGTGGTATTAAAATTAAAATATTAAAATTAAAATGACGGGTAATAATGGATTATGACAGAATTTTTAGGACCCTGTCCGTCAAAATGACAGGCAATGTTAAAGTCTAACGCAACCTCTGGACATACTGCACATATGGAGCAATGAGCAAACTGTCCTGTCTATAGTAGGAATAGCATACTGCTCTTAATCTGAAACATGCTCTATAAGGTATAGGCTCCTTACGGCTAAGTGTGCATTAAGCTCCACCAAGCTGTAAACATATTATTACATGCTATAAATCAAACCGGATATTGGATCCTGGGTCCTTGTCACTAATTATTAAATATTAATAAACTCGACCTCAGGAAGTGGATTGTGAGTCAATACTTGTGGTAAGACCCATGAGCAACAGCTGTTGCTTGTGAATTGGTGAAACACATATTTAAGTACAAGCACACAAGTATACAACACTACTGAGCCAATTTGTTCCAAACCCTAGTGAGCTGCCTCACTGTATAGTGTCCAAAGAGGCAGCTGCCATCTAAGGCATCATCCTAACCATCAAAGAAGTGACTGATTTAAAAAAAAAAAAAAAAACATTATAGGCAGCGACTCTCTCGTAGATCACTTACATGCAGTGTGTGAGAATATCAACACTTCAGGGTGATTACACTGGAGTTTGCTGTTAACAAGTTTCTAAACTAACAATGTGATACTTTAATAAGCACAAAAGTTTAAAACTCACAACAAACTCAGAGCTGGGTATTAATTGATTACATATAATTACATTACACATTACATCGTTATTGTAGAAGATTATCCTGTTTAAATCAATGTGTATGTGTGTGTGTGCAGTTTGGGAAACCTTGATGTAATATAATGTTTAATGCACTTCATGTTGTTAATTACAATGAAAGGTATATATTTTCTCACTCTTTGTATTTTTACATTATTGTACAAGATTATCCTGTTTAAATTAATGTGATAAAGGAGGTCAAAAGTAATCAAAAAGTAATCTGATTATATTACCTAAAATCTATCATGTAATGGATTACATTACTGACTACAATTTTTGTCATGTAATTTGGAATCAGTACCTGATTACAATTTGTAAGTAATCTACCCACCTCTGCTTACAAATAAGTTGCAACTTTTGCTTATACTACTGTTCAAAAGTTTGTTAAAGAATTTATATACTTTTTAACCTCAAATGATCATTTTGTCTCGTTTCTGCAATGCGCATGCGTAATCTGTGTGATCCCATTAAATACAGTTAGGGTATGCCCTTTGAAGCTGCATGTAAACTGCATTTTGGAAGTTTAAACTGAAGAAGTTTAAACTCTTTCTTTACGACTGAAGAAAGAAAGACATGAACATCTTGGATGACAAGGGGGTGAGTACATTATCTGTACATTTTTGTTCTAGAAGTGAACTAATCCTTTAAACTCACCAAATCTTATTGAACAGTAATATTGTGTAACATTATTTAAACTAAAAAAACAACTGTTTTCTATTTCAATATATTTTAAAGTGTACTGCAATTTTTCCTGTAATGGCAGAATTTTTTTGCAGCCATTACTTCAGTCTTCGGTGTCACAAGATACCTCAGAATATGCTGATGCTCAAGAAACATTTCTTATTATAATCAATGATGAAAACAGGTGTGGCGTTTAATATTTTTTTGGAAGCCATGATACATTTTTTCAGGATTCTTTGATGAATAGAAAGTAATTATTTACATTTTTGTGAAAAGGTAAAAGTCTTCCATGTCACTTTTGATCAATTTAATGCATCCTTGCTGAACAGAAGTATGTAGTTAATTTAGGGCCAGATTTACTAACAAAGCATCTTTTGGTGTTAAAACAGTACTGTCAGGATTTATTAAAGATGCGCAATGAAGAATTAGTGCTGAAAAGATTTGGACAGTTATTTTTGCACCTGACCTTATTGAATATTTAAAATTAACTATGCAATGTCATAGGGCTGGACGATAAATCGAACGATATTGTGAGGTGCGTTTAGTCAATGAAGCCGGTACTTTGATTAGTAGTAAATCTCCATCACGTGCGTTCCGCTCAGGTTCCGCTGGAGCGGCAATTAATACACAGAGATGTGAATCTCTGACAAGCTACGCCAAATCGCGCTCAAAATCGAATGCGAATCGAATGCGATTTTGAGCGCGATTTGGCGTAGCTTGTCAGAGATTTACGTCTCTGTGTATTAATTGCCGCTCCAGCGGAACCTGAGCGGAACGCACGTGATGGAGATTTACTACTAATCAAAGTACCGGCTTCATTGACTAAACGCGCCTCACAATATCGTTTGATTTATTGTCCAGCCCTACAATGTCATCTACTAATGTTTGTGCTCATCAAATTACTGGTATTTGTGCCATTAACACCCAAAAAAGCATGTCCGCAGTAGGCGGTTTTCATTTTGGAAATAATCTGGCTGCGTCTGTGTTGAATTGTGCTTTAACACATTTGCCCTGTTTAGTAAATCTGGCCCTTAGTCTAATGCTGCATTTTCATAGTGTGGAAAAATCTGCATTCTGAATAAAGATCAAAAATGAATTTGTGTCACAAACCCTCTCCTGCAGACTCCATGCGGGATGCCGTGTTGACAGTATCTCCAAATAAACAGTACCGGGGCATCTTAAGACCCACTACACCAGCACAGACAGGGCCTGCTCAACACACACACACACATGCAGAAAAGAGGGAGATTAATTCACTGCAGGAATCCAGAAACTGCTTATACACAGCCCTAATGCTTCCTGACAGGTTGAAAAAATCAACTGAAGAAAAGCAACAGGCTGCAATGATCACATATACTGCATATGACATGAGCACCTTACATCTCAACTGCACATCTGCTTATCTAAGAGATGCATACATATACTCCGGTTGAATCAGAAAAAATATCAATGTTAAAAATAACCTTACATAAATAGGCAACCTCTTATGGGTTACTGTACAAATATTCATGTGCATTTGTTATCCACAGTGATTACTTGGCCTGAACTTGCTATGGTTTTCTCAACACTAATAAACACTTCAAAGACTTTCAGCCTAAAATGAATGAATATTATTAATGCAATCTGTGAAACAGTCACAATACCTGTGTGGATTCCTATTCGCAGCCGTAGCTGATCGTTGGGTCTATGTCTGATTTTGAAGGTTTTAACCTGTTCCAGTAAAGCCAGTGACATGCTGGCTATCTCACGTGCATGTAGCTTCCCATTCCTCACAGGCAGACCTGAGACCACCATGTATGCATCACCGATTGTCTCCACCTGCACATCAGGCACACAATTGTAAGCTTTCAAAAAAGCTGATTAAAGTTATGATGAAAGATGAAAGTAATAATAACAAATTACAATACAATATTTTATGGAAAAAATACAATGATTGCACTGCCTAATAAAAGACACTTACCTTATATACATCAAAATTATCAATGATGGCATCAAAGCATGTGTACAGATCATTTAACAGTGTCACCACCTGAACAAAGTAATAGGAAACAAATTGTCAAATTCTAAAGAATTTACAGAACTTATGAAAAGTACAGTGGAATGTTGTGCCCATCTGCCAATTGCTTATGTATATATTTGTATTTAAACCAATAAACCAGAAAAAAAGAATGCTCAGAAAAGTTGCATGCTCCTTTAAATTATAAGACATTTGAGGCAATACACTTGACAATAACCCCACTAACCTCCTATCTATAATTAAAATCCAAAGTACTCTGAAAGTGTTGGAGGATTGGAGGAATAGAGGATTTCTTTGAAATCGGCCAAGATACAAAACATAATTGCTCTTCATTTTCTTCAAAATTCATTACTTTCACTATTCAGACGAGACTTCTTCCGATTCCAGAACCTTTTTCTATTTACTTTTTTTTCCACCTTTTTTTTAGGTATGATGAGAACTTAACAGAAAAAGTTCTACATCTGTCTACATCAGTTCAAACAGAATGTATAATGAAAGTCTATTGTGTCTGCAGCTCTGCCACGTCTCATAGAGGTTAAGCTAGAAATGACTGCTGTGATGTTTTTCTGCTTGAACTCCCAATGGTTCCCTCAAATTAAAATACTTTCTCCCCCCAGCCCCATCCTCTTCCCCATCCCATCCCTGGATGTACGCCCAGAAAGAGTCCTTACAGAGAAACATACTTGCATACATAGAGCAAAAAATATGATAAATTAACCATGTAGGCCAACTTCATTAGTGAAGTTGTCAGGCTATATCCTTAATCACTGAAACATTGATGGATTTTATTTTAAATATATTTGAACAGCTGTTAAACTGCCTTGTGATCCAAACACCATGATGGTTCAGTTTAGTTGTCTGCATTTGGTCTAATTTCTGAGTAACTTTCCAAACTCAGTTGGTCTGAGTTCAGATGAGAAAGCTAAATAAATCTGCAACAATATCCTCAAATGTCTCATAATTTAAAGGAGCAAACAACTTTTTCAACTGTAAAAAGGGAATGTTTTAGGCCTTAATTTAACCTCTCACACTGATTCCAGAAACCATGTTTTAGGCAAAATAGTATACTGCAGTTTAAGATTTATTACATGGAAAATGAAGGTTGTGACTGTTGTTATTTTTGCAAATTAATTTAAAATCTCTTCTTTGCAAAACATTATGGATGTCTGGCACAAAATTTATACTTATATACATTATACATCAAGTAAGAATATATGACCATCTTGGGGCAAAACTTCAAAAAGTGATCGTCATGTCAAAATACATTGGAATGAAAGGAAAGAAATGTCTTTTCTGTGGCTCAGAGAAAACAAGAATGCTGCAGTCTATATCTCTGACATTATGAAGTTTGAAATGATGCATAGTGCTTGAATAATCATAAAATATTGTAGGACAGTTGCATACTAAATATGGTTATGTTCGATCCAACCACAGACAAACAGATCAGGCAAAAAATAAAGTATTTGCATTTATCATTGATTTAGTTGTTTTTGCTGAACCAAACATTCCCAGTGAAATATGCTAGATCATGGTAGTGTACTGCATCATCCACAACCTAATCATAACCAACTTAACTTGCAGTGAATTGCCTCTAATATTTTTTTTAATAATATATATAATATATATTTTAAAAATATACAGTGCCTTGTAAAAAAGTATTAACACCCCTTCATCTTTTTCACATTTTATGTTGCTGCCTTGTGTTAAACTGCTTTAAATTACTTTTTCCACATCTGTCTTCACTCTATACACCATAATGGCAAAGCAAAAAACAGGTTTTTAACATCTTTGCAAATTTATTAAAAATTAAAAACTTGAATGATTCCATTGCATAAGTATTCATACCTTATCTGGGACAGTTGAAATTTAACTCAGGGGCATTCATATTGCTTGTATTGTAGAGTGAAGGTAACCTATGGCAAATTCAACTGAATGGATATGATTTGGAAAGGTACACACATCTTAATAAAACGTCTAACAGCTGAAAACGCATATCAGAGCAAAAACCAAGCCCTGAGGTTAAAAAAAAAAAAAGAAAAAAAATTGCCTGTAGAGCTTTTAGTGTGCTGGTAGCAGCCTCATGCTGTGGGGCTGTTTTTCATTGGCAGGGACTGAGGGACTCGTAAGAGTAGAAGTAAAGCTCAGTGCACCAAAATATTGAGAATGGTCTGGCTGCAGATATGCACTTGCAATTTCAGACTTGCACTCTAAATGTTTTCCTTCCATAGAAAATCATTAGGTCTATAAATAAAACACATAATGGAGCTTAATGGATGAAGACAATGATATAAAAGGGCTGTACAGATATTTTTATATGGGAAAATGCGAATAAGTGTAAATGGTTTTCTACGGGAAGAAAGCACTTTCTCCAACAGATGAGTTGCAGGACCCTGTATTTTATGGTATTAAATTAGTTTTAATCGTTTAACCACCACAGCGTCTTGTCTCCATTGGCAACACGCATGATTTGTGTGATTGCAAGTGACATTGCGGGTAACAGAGAGTGCAATTGGCGATTACGAGTGACACTGTAATTTAGTTACTTTTGTCTTGTCTTCACCACCTGGCTACTGTTGTAAAATGTTAAAGATTCAATTTAAAAAAAAAAGACTGCAAGTGACGCCACTTGCGGAAGTGCAGGTGTCTGAGAGTGTCTAAAAATGCAAGTGCAAGTTTGCAGCCAGACCCTATTGAAAATATTGATATATTCAGACTGGGCAGAAGGTTAACCTTTCAACAGGACAATGATCCTAAGCACACAGCAAGAGTGGCTTATAGTCAGCTTTCTGAATATCCTCGAATGGCCTAGCCAGAGCCGGGCTTGAACCCAATCAAACATTTCTGGAGAAACCTGAAAATGTCTGCCAGACCCCATGCAAGCTGACAGAGCTTGAGAGGTGAAGAGTTGAGGCAAAGAATGGCAGATCATTGCCAAATGTTGATGTGCAAATCTTGCACCAACCCAAGTCTGTAAAGGTGTAAAGGCTTCAACTAAGTACTGAGTTAAGGGTATGACTTATGTACTTTTGAATTTCAGGGTGGTTTTTTTATACACATTTATGAAGTTGTGACAATTCGGTTTTTGCTTTGTTATTATGGTGCATGAAGTGTAGATTGATGTGAATTTTAAACAGTTTAACAAAAGGGCACCAACATGAAATTTGGAAAAAATTAGGGGTATGAATACTTTTGCAAGGCACTGTATGTCAGAATTTTTTCAATTGTTGTAAGCGCTGATTTTAATATATTATTTGTAATTATTAACCAACCAACATATTTCTGCTTTATTTGATGTTTATCAAATTTAAATATGTTCATGTATTTTACATCATTATTAGTATTATTATAATATAACAAAGCAGAAAGTTTATTTGTATAGTGCATTTCCCACACTACAGTATAAGTTTTGCTTTAAATAAATTTGTTTTGGTTTGCCGTTTATAATAAATGTGTTCGTAATGAATGCCACTATAAAATATATTTGTTTTATACTATACATCTTTTTATTCCTGTTTAAGTGAAAGAAAATATAATGATAAAAATGTTTCATAAAAATATAATATATAAACACATATAATATAATGCACTGTAAAATAAAAACTAAAAAAAGGGGGGGCATAGAAAACAGATATTTATTTTATTAGGTGTCATTCGGGGAATGTTAATTTATGTTTTTTCACTGTAAGTTATAAAATAAAAATTGTAAAAAAATTTCAAGTGTGTAATATATAACTTTTTTATTAGTTTCACATTGAAGATACATTGAAAATCAAGGATTCAAAATCTAATTTAAACCTAGAAATAATCACAAAGTTTTAGAACAATTAAAAATGAATATGCAGACCTGTAATGGTGTACTCTCAGCAGACATTGACGTGAAGCCCACTATGTCACTGAAATAGATGGTGACACTGTCAAAGGCTTCTGCCTGTACAGTCTCTCCACGCTTGAGCTGCTCTGCCACTGAACTGTGAGAACAATTAGGTTATGATGTGAACCATGAAATTATTTTCCATACACAAGTCCAAACACAATAGCAGACATGCAGCAGCAAACTATCAGTTATTTTAACAATTCATAGTTGAAAACAGAAAATAATTCCATTTAATAAAACCTTATCTAAAAACTAAACAAAGGTATAAACAAGTCCAAAATGATTTACAGCATGTTAAAATATGGGAGCTGTGTAGAGCAGTTTTTTCTTAATAAGACTCAAGATCACTTCTGAGATCAATTAGTATGATAATTCGTTTAATTAAAGAATGAATGAGCTTGGTTAATTCCTAGCTATTCCCTTAGAATGTTAGTACTCTATAATTAGTCAGCTTGTCTGCTTCATCTTAAGCCGATCCTAAAAGTTCTTACCGCTTACATAATTATCTGAAAAACAGACTATTATCAAAGAACAATAAGCCATTTTTAGAAAAGACAAAAAATATGGTAGAAGTTACGTCATTTGCAATTTATCTAGTACTAAGAGAACTCTTGAAATAATAGATATCCCTTCTTCAATCTCCAATTAAAAGTTTGGAAACTGCATAGGAAATATTACACAACACATTTCTTACTGTGGAAGGATTTGGTAAAGAAGATTTTCAGCTTTCCGTTTCTCCTCGAGGTAGGCCTGTGTTCGCTCCTCTACAAGGTTCTCCAGGTTATTGGCATATTGTTCCATTCTGGACAGCAGATTATTGAGAATACTGGTGCTGCCTTCTCTGTTGAGGAAAAAAACATTAGACACCTGCTTCCACACATGATTTGTAATTACAGCAAATATATATGATTATAATTACAGCAGAAGATTATAATTATGTGGAATCACTGGTAACCCATTAAAAATTCAACACGATAAACTGGGGAGATTGCAGCATCTGACTGGTTATAAAATAAACATGAGAATAGCACTGAAAACAAGAATCAGAGCTATAATGCTTCATGTACTTCACAATGAGTATAACATAGCTGCATCTTATGAGGCGGTAAAATGCAGCGCTTATGATGAAGTGTGGTCGATTCTGGTTGAATCATGCACTGCTGGTGTGTGGTTTGCTGAATCATATTGTTCTATTTAGGGGTCAGAGAGCTCACTCCTACATACATGCAGCACACCCATACAGACCTGCAGGGCTGCATTCATCTAATGAACCACACTTCTCAATGCTTAATTTTTGAAGATTAATCTTTGGCAATCGAAAATAGAATATATTAATAATAACAGTTATATTAATTTAATATATGGATATTTCAAATGATATGAATACATTTAGTAATAATAATAATAATAATAAAACACAGTAATAATAACAGGCAATAATATATTGCTCATACTTAGTTTTTTGCTAATAATATAAGAAAATATTATTTCCATTGTGGTCCGCTATAAACTTAAAAGATAAAACTATAACATACATAAACAATACAAATAACATGTTTTAAACAATGTTTTAAAACTTCAGTCTGTGTGTGTTTATATTTTAGTGACAACGAATTCAAACAATTGTACTAGTTGTGTATAAAAAACTTTTTTTTTTCAGTTGCACTCTTATATCCGTATGGATAATATGATTGTGTTGCTACCCCTTGAAGCATGGTTATGAAACTAACATGATCAACCAATGTACGATACATTTATTACACGATTTATTAATCTTTGTTAACGCGCGTTAATAAAAATACAGTTGTTCATTGTTAATTCATGTTAGTTCACAGTCCATTAACTATTATTAACAAACACAACTTTTGATTCTAATAATGCATTAGTAAATGTTTAAATAATATTAATATTAACTAGGATTAATAAATGCTGTGGAAGTATTGTTCATTCTTAGGTAATGTTAACTAAAGTTGTTAACTAATGGTAACTAATGAAACCTTATTGTAAAGTGTTACCAACATTTCTTACCAAACTAAACTATTTAACCAAACCAAATTTGTATTACCAAAAAACAAATCTCTTCTCCACTGGCAAGATACATGTGTCCAGATGAGTACAAAGATGAGCTTATAATATTACCCTGAGCAATTTATGTTGACCTCTCTGTACCTTTAGTATGCTGAAAGATACTGCCTTTTTTCTTGTGATACTAATATTACTGCTGCACCTGGAAAATACACCCGGGCTATTGATTTAAATAAAGGTAAAATAATATGAATACAAGCCTCCTAATATTACATTCATATTATTGCTACAGTGCATAGAGCAGGGGTGCCCAACCCTGTTCCTGGAGATCTACCATCCAACAAAGTTCAGCAAAGTTCACAGACAACTGTGTTGGAGCAGGGTTTGAACTAAAGTCTGCAGACAGGTAGATCTCCAAGAACAGGGTTGGGCATCCCTGCCATATAGTGTAAGCATCGGTGATGATTATGTTCTGTTATATGGACTTTAATTTCTTTGACCTGGTTTTCCTGTGTTTTTTTCCTGTTTTCTATTGTCCCCTTGATGCCGCTTTCCATTTGATGAATGGACACTGATAATGTTTTGCACCTGCTCTTTGTTATGTTCCTCGTCATCATGTGTACATAAGTCCTCAGTTTGGCTTAATATTTGTTTGGTGTTGACTTTGTTTTATAGATTTATAGATGTCTGTTACAGTTTCCAGACATCTATGGAGTAGCTTCTTTGTTTTAATAAAAGTCTAGCTGCAATTAGATCCTCTCGTTCTCGTTTCCCTGTCCCACCATGACAACATTGGGATGGTATTGAGTTTAAATGTAATTTATAGCAGTTCTCCTGCAGATGACTACACAAGTCTGTCTCCTTACAATGCACTTTAGTAATTTACGATTACTCCAGGGCACTTGATCTACAACGATTTTCAGGTACTCCTTAAATTACTATGCTTTTGTGAAGCCTATCATTTTAAGTTGGCCTATATATCAGTTCTGGGATCTACTTATAGCTTACGATAAGAAATGCTGCCCTGGTTTATACTTAGATATTTGATATATTTAAACTTTGTCCAATCACTAACAAGTCTAAAAACGTCAACGAGATGCATTTATATAATGAAGACTGGGCTTAAGGTCTTCTTTTACATGAAACATACCAGGCATTTTAGTGGAACTTTGTCAATGTCTGTCAAGTGCCCCTTTGGGGAATTAACCATAAAGCTTTCACTTACATCAATAAGGACTGTTTATCAATGAGCTGTCAGCTCTAGGACAGATGCTGCATTCTGTTTAAGATATACAATGCTGCTGCTACTTCATGTAAATATAACAAATCTAAGTGCTGCGCGGCAGTATGCAGGGCTTACTTGTTAAATTTTGCAATAAAGATCTTAATGTGGCTGAAGTCAGGCCTTTCTGCAGGGTCTTCAGCCCAACAGCCTTCCATTAAGATAGTCAGCTCCTCACAGTGCAGGCTGTTATCTGTGGTGGGCCTGAAGTATGGTTTCTGGCCATTCCGCACCTTCTGGATTATTTCTGTAACAAAACCAAACCAAACACTTGTTAGTGGTGTGCAACAAATTAGTTTAAATGTACTTGATCTTCAGGGCTGTTACCTTTGGGACTGAGATCCATGCCCTCAACATAAAATGGGCCGTTCCTTAGAGCTATCTCCTGTAGTATGATCCCAAAACTGTACACATCTCCTTTCTGGGTTCCTTGAGGCGGATGCCTATCATATATCAGCAACTCTGGAGCTGTCCATAGCTTTTCTGAAAAATCCGTTAGGTAAGCAGTCACTAAATCTGGTCACATTAGGGATTTCATCAGCACTGGGCAGATGTCAATTGATGTTTCATGCATCAAAACAGAAAAACTTAGATTCTTACTTGCGTACAGTGAATGTGAGTCTTCATTTTCACAAGACGAACGGAAGCTTGCCAGACCATAATCTGTGATTTTCAAAACGAAGCGGCTATCCACCACACAATTAGATGATTTCAGATTGCCGTGGGAGCCAATGTAACTGTTATGCAGATAATTCATTCCCTGGCAGGACGAGCATTAAACAGAACATTACGTCTTTACCCACAGTTTATGGGGCAAATAAAGCAGAATTTACATTGAATGTTAACCATGTGTATTCCATATTATACTTTTCAATAATACTTTCTTTAACATTTAAAGCTTTAAGAAAAATACTGGGTTAACAGAAGCAGAGAACATATTTCATGATTACCTTTTGAAGACATAATACAGAAATAAAGATTAAAGGTTATTGTCTTTCCAATACATATATTACATACAGTCAAATTAAAATGTATACAGACACCTTTAACATTTCTCACATTATCACAGTTTATTTACTTTAGAAAATGGTAATAAAATATGACAAGAACTCAGAGTTAAACTGTGTCAGAATAAATTCATATTGATAATGTTAGATAACTTTAATAGAAAGGTATGTAATGGATTACAATCAACCAAAAAAATCAACAGTTAGTATGACAATATTTACACAACTATCAATACTTTGTTGACCAATTACCAAGAAATGCTTCATTTTGTTCAGTCTGTGGTGTAAAAGTTGGCATTAGCAATTAAAGAAAAAATAGCAAAACATGGTCAGGTCAAAATGTCTGAAAAATTTTTGATCCAAAATTTGTATAAATTTAACTTACAGTCCACTGTATGAATAATTTTTGGGTATAATATGTCACAGTTTTATTTTACATTATTTTGCTTTCCTCACTTACATAAATGAACTATAGTGCCCTGCACACACTATTAAAAAAACATAATATCTGGTGTCTGAATACTTTTTGGTTTGTATTACTAAATATGTAATGCTCAGGATCAACAACTCTAAGAGTAAGAGTAATTATGTCTGTCAGACAAATTCAGGTGGCCTTGGCCTACTAAACTCAAGTGCTATTTTTAAACAATGCTTTTAAAGTATTTTTCCACCGTAAAAGCAAAAATATATTTTGTACATTTAAGCGACAGTTTACTTTGTTGCAGTTGGGGGCCAATTTTCCAGCGAAAGCCAAATGCTTTTATGTGTCTAGGCTCTCAAGTACCCTTGACACTGAACAGAAGATTGGTTTACTTTAATGGAGGGAGAATTTAGAGATTATTTTCAAACATCTTTTCCAAAAACAATGCCATGCCATCTTTGATGCCAGGCCATTTTCTTTTACTAATGGGGCTCCTCTCAGAAAAGCAAACAATCAAACCAACACTGCTTTATGATTCTGTTTCCCATCCGGGTTTTTCAACAATACATTGCACATTTTAAAAAGCAACCCATATTTACTGGATTTTAAAAGCCATTACAATATGGCTAGTGTTGTTTTTAATGTATGATGTTTTTAATACCAGAACTGAAAAGACATTTGACTAAACTATATATTAAAATAATTGTGAATGAATACTGTATGCACATTTATAAAAGTTTTCAGTTGTCTTACAAACCTTCACAATGTCATTGATCAGTGAGTATCGAAACATCCAGTCCAGATTGATGCTCTCATTTTCAAGGATGTCCTATGAAAGAACAAACTGGAATTCAACACTGAAAAACATCTAAATATACAGACATTATTTTGTACAAGCAAATGATATGTAACCGAATAAATTGTGATAAAACATTCGAACATGTCATGCACAAATACAGTATGATCGTTAACATAAACAAGATCATTAACATGGAAATTAAGGAATTACAATAACATTGTAATAGAGACAAATGTACAGTTGCCAATGTCTTGCCAGAAAATTGAAAGAACAAAATGCATCATAATATTAGCAATAAAATGTCATCCTTTTTATAAACAATTCACATAATAACCAAATAATATTAATAAATAATGAACAATAATGTTATTGGTCATTAATGTTAATGGTTACTTTAAGCAGATTAACTTGAGAGTGTTTACCTGTAGACTTCCCCTCGGGCAATACTCTGTCACTATGCAGATGTTTGGTGGATCAATACAAGCACCAATAAACCTCGTCAAATGGTTGAACTGCACATCTCTCATCTATTAGTAGCAACAAAAATGAGTTTTGAATTATAACCTGCATGATGCTCACAGTTAGTATGATTTCCACTTATTCTGAAAATCACAATGATAAAACAAAACAAAACATTAAAAAATCTAAGAGTTGTTTTTCTGGTTTCCCCAACTGCTTTTTGTCTTCAAAGCATGTCTATGACAGAGTGCCAAAATATTTACATCATGGAGCTACAGAGAGTGGCAAAATCTGTATGAGGTTGTGTAAACTTTACTCAGCATAACCTTTGACCTCTACAACACTAAGGGCAAATGTCAGTGGGAACGAAGCAAGTTTCCACTGCCCCATCCTTATCTTCTACCCAGTTAATCAGTTAATCAGTGACAGTTAATCAGACTGCCAGGGCCACGGTCTGCAAGGATGACACTTCAGGGACGACTGCTGTTTTACCACACATGCATCAAGCTATGCAGCCCCTTACATTTCCAGATTAGAACTGGCCATGAATCAACTAGTCTTGTCAGCTTTCTCTCAGAATAAGGCTATCATAATACATTGAGGCTTCAAATAAGCCTGTTATTGGAAGCCTGGACTCACTGCATGTTTAAGGGTTTTTAGGCTCACACCTAATCACGGTGGCCTCAGACAGACAGAGAGAACAGATTTGGCATTCTACAAAATCATTCTTACTATTTTTGCTTTGTACAAACTGTGCATAGCATGTGAATTTTCTGCACACACAGAATACCCTAGATATACAAAAAGTATACAACAGAGCACTATTACAGAGTATTGAGAACAAAGTACTGCATCCCACAATCCACTGTACTCGACTTTGTATTGACCTTACATATCCAGTGTGAGAAAAGAACTGTAGCCAATTTCAACCGTGATTTGGTTTGTGATGGTTTGTGGTGGGCTGTGTGGTTTTTATCAGAAAATAGTTTTAAATTGGAAAATTGCATATCATTTATACTTCTTTTAATATTAATACATTTTTAAATCTTACCCCGATTTGGATGTTTTTCTTGGAGGGGTGTTCACATAATATGCATTCTTGCATTCAGAAATAGAACACATGATTCCCAAGAGTTTTGTTGTTTAACTTGACATGGCATCTTTAAAAGCGGTGATGATTTAAAGATAAATTTAAAAAACATAAACTTAAAAACATAAAACTGCTAATGCCATTTAAAAATGTGGGGGGAAAATAGCTTAAAGGGGTCATATTATGCTTTTTCACTTTTTGAATTTTAGCCAGTGTGTGGTGTGTATGTTTGGGCATAAAAAACATCTACAAAAGTACAAATCTCAAACTCCACTCCAAAGGGAGATATTTACTTTTTAAAAATCCCTTTAAAGTCCATTAGAATGCCATTCAAATAAATCCCGCCTACAGAAATTCGAATCATTGGCAGGTGGGGAGGGACGAGGTGAGGGATTCGCCTAACTTTAGCGATGTAGCGTGGACACAGGGCGGCTCGTATAAATGCAAGCATTAACTAAAGTGTCCACGAATTGCTCCGGTAGCTGTGCTGGAGCTGCGCCGTTGACTTGTGCAGTAGAGGGTCGAAACACATACTGATGTAAACACAAGCATTGACTAAAGTGACGATCATCAGTGGTCACGTCGGAGACGCGCCGTAGATGTGCAGTGTGTGGTAAGAGATTTATTCATCATGCAGTGTAGATAGCTTCACTAGCCTTATGTTGGAGCTGGTTTAGGGTATGTAAATAATTAAATAAATTAGCACAATAATGATAATATCATGTATCGCGATCTCGCAGGCTGATGATAGGACCAACACTACTGTAGTGTATTATTTTCTCACCCTCCATGCATCCTTCGTGTGTATGACTTCCTTCTTTTAGACGAATGCAATTGGAGTTATATTAAAAATAATCCTTGCACTCCCAAGCTTTAAAACGGCATAGACTGGTGTTTCTCTCCATCAGTCCAAAACAGGTCGATCAACAATAAGAAGTGCCTGAAATGGCTTGGGGGGGGGGGGGGGTTGGTAGACAGTAAAAGCCTCCTTTGGCGATCCGATGTGTTTTTGTAAAAAAAATATCCATATTTAAAACGTAAGAATCACTTTAATCTAGCTTGCACAGTTGTACACGGAACTTGCTGCTTTGGGAAGGACTGTGGCAGTACTGAAATGCCGTCTAAGTTGTTCCCTAATCGCAACGCAGTGGGACTGCTAACCAATCACAACACATTTCGTTTTTCGGAAGGTGGGCCTTCATCAAACCCAGAACTAATTGAGCCATTTGTGCCAACCTGGGGAGAAAGCTATTGTAATAATGTAAACTATGTGAAAAATAATGCATTTTTCGAACCAAGCATGAGTGCATGTTCTAGTGCACCCCAAAACAAAATAAAGACTTCATCTTTAATAGGACCCCTTTAAAATCAATATCACAAAAACAGACTAATTGGCTGTTGGACTAGTTGATGATTGTGAACAATCCCCAAGTAAAAAAAAAAAAAACTATCTCCTAAATTTACTTTATTTCTTTAACATCCATTACATGACAATGTTCCATGTCTAAAATCAGTGTATCCTTTCCAAAACACCTTGTAAAAATCCAAAAATTCCCTTCTGCATGTGTGTAGAAAAGGGGGAGGTTAGGTATGTGTTTTAACCACCTTGGTCAACAAGGCTGTCAAGTGGGGTCATAAACGATAGTCTAAACATTTAACGTGCACACCTTGTCTTCTTTTCCCAAATACAGACATATGGATGCAACACAAATGTAACAAAAAGGCACACATAGAACCTCTCTTGTGATTAAATTATTTCACTTACATGCTTTAGTTCAAACAGCACTTGTCTGGTGAGCTCAATCCTCTTCTTGTTCACATGTTTAATAGCCACTAGGTTTCCCTGTTGTGAAAGGAAAAAAGTGTTAAAGATAATCAGATCTAAAAGGTAACAACCGACTGCCATGATGGAAAATTGATATCATATTTATCTTTATCATCTTATGGCTGGATAACTAACATCTTAAAAACATTATTGTTAAGAGGTGCTTTTTCATAGCTCATGAGACAAAATTAATTTAAGTCATTTAAGTAATTATGTAATCCAATTATTTTTGAACATCTGAGGCAAAGCTACTTGACTGAAACATCAATGAAACTGAGTACTCCATTACAGCTCCTGAGTTATAAAATAACCTTGGAGCAATAAAAGTTCTGTAACACTTTACAATAAGGAGTCATTTGTTAACATTAGATAATGTATTAACTAAAGTGAATTAACAAATAATAAAAATACAGTTGTTCATTGTTTGTTCATGTTAGTTAACAGTGCAAATAACTAATGTTAACAAACAACTTTTAATACACAAATTTTAATAATGTGTTAGTAAATGCTGAAATTAACATTAACTAAGATTATTAAATGCTGTAGTATTGTAGTGTAGTATTGTTCATTCTTAGTTCATGTTAACTAATGTTAACTAATGAACTAGGTGTAAATTTCCACTGTGTATCTGAACAAAGTTAATGGGATGCAAAATAATGAATTTGATCATTTGCTTTGTCCTTGGCCACAGTGACAGCAGAAATATTCAGCTGGCTCAGTGGACATTTGATGCCTCAGTGTCCTTTTTAGCTTACACTGTGGGACAAAAGAGGTGAGAGTGACTTCTTAGCTTATTCAGTGTACATAAATATTTTACAGTTCCCCATAATTAAAACTTTCAGAGAAGTCCTCTAATAGTTCTTGGTGGGTGACCCAACAAATATATTTATTTTGCTTTAGACATGAGCTACGTACCAAAACCTAGTGGGCTGCCTACCTAGACAACAGTTTAAGACATGACACACTCCAAACAAGCAGGTAGCAAAATTATGCTGCCATATTACATTGCTCTCTGGAATACTTTGGAGTATAGGAACACTTATTACACAGCTTTTTACCACATAAATAATTATGGGGATAAGAAACATTTATTGTCAGTCGCAATATTCCGAAGTGTGTTCAACCATCATGATTAGCAATGCCAAATAACACACTGCTCATCTGGACATTTGAGGCATGTTTGTCATATTACATCTCTTGTTTTATTCAAACGCAACTGCTATCATCTTTCGCCTCAGTTATCACCTTACTTACTGTAAAATTAAACCTAAGGACTTCAGTATTAATAGCAGGTCTGCAGAACTATTGTTGAAGTCTTTGTCTTGTTGCCAGAACGGTTGTTTTGTACACTGAATGGATCTAAGATATAAACAGGTAGGATTTTAAAACATTTTCTTCTCAAATAACATTTTATGTCCTCATCATTTTTTATGTAGAGAAAAGCTGTGTATTTAGTGATACCACTGTGCATTATGCCTTCAATGTTCATCTTGTCTGAAATTTCGTCTAAGCCCATAGTCATTTGTCAGAGCTGATTTACAGCAGAATACAGCACTATTGACACACTATTCTTCTGTATTGTAATAAATCTGTAATCTGTATTGTATAAAGCGTTATATAAACAAAGGTGACTTTACTTTGCAAACTCTTTGCATTTAAAGAGCTATTAAAAAGTCATTTTTTAAATATGTAGTCACGTAATAAGAGAGAAAATGCACATCCAGTTGGTTGTTATCACAGAATAAAGCGCTTCATGTTCAGGGTGTATTCTGCGGTAACAACCAGCTGGATGTACATTATCTCTTTTACTTATATTACTATATGATTATATATATTATATTAGTAACACTTTACAAAAAGGTGTCGTTTGTTACAAAATTCTATAAATAATACACCTGCACACTGCAGTCTTACATTATTTGCGTAACTTACGTTATTGCCATTTTAACATTTGTGATCCAATCATTCTGGCAGAGCACACCTAGAATTGTGGATTGACTTCAGGAGCTGCAAAGCTGCATTAAAGTGTGATCTTAAAGCAACACATTGAGTTGGTAGTGCACCCACTCTCCATTTCTCCAGTGAATACACATGTGTGTGGGTGTGCAGCAGAGGGAGGATGTCAGAAGAACTCAGCCGCACCTTAAAATAGCCTGTTTTTGCAAATAGCTGATATTTTCCATGAGCTGTTATCAAGGAGCCATAGCTGGAACCTCTCTGGAAAGAAAATAAAGAGAGAATGCAATATTACCAGCATTTAAGACAAAGTAGTTTCATTATGCATATTACAAAAGAAAACGTATATAGTGGGGTCCAAAAGTCTAAGACAACCTTTTCTGTTATTTAGATTTGATACAATATTGTTTGTTGCAAATTATGTTCTCAGCATAGCATTTGGAGTGAAATGTTTAAGGGGAGACCCTGCAGGCAAAAACACAGTTTTTTCAGGCATCTGTCAAATTTGAGATTTTGGGCTTTTTGGTTTTTCATAAAGTGTTTTTTCAGACTAATGGAAAGAAAACATCCAAAAGTCACTGTTAAGTGTTTCTTTTATAGCACTTTATCTACTTGTGCCAATAGATTTCAATTACAATTAATTCATTTTTAAATCCTGTTTTCTCAACATTAGTTTTTTTCTCCTATATTGAGCCATACATCTTCACTTCAGTAGCACTCACACACACCAAACTTTACATTTTATATCTGTCTATATTCTGAAGGTTTTTACAGAGGGATTTGTTCATATATAATTAGCTGGATTATATACAACATTTTATTCCCCCCAAAATTGTGAAGATATAGTGCTTTCTGTCTTTTCTAAGTATTTTCTGAATTATGGAGAGACAAAAATTCCCTCTGTAAAAACTTTTGATTCTAATGTCAAAAACATTAAACAAGAATTTTGACTTCATCCAGTGATTTTTTAAACTAGAAATGTATGCAAATTAGTGCATATTTCTTTACATAATCTCATTTGCATATTTAAACCCAACATTTCAGAAAACTTTGGGTAAGCAAGGCGATAACTATTAGTCAATTTTTTTTACCCTATTCACAAACGCCGCCAGCGGGAACCCTCACCGGAGTTCTAATCACTACATTTCCCAGCATTCTCGTACCTGGCGCCCGGACTTCCGGTTCTGGGACTTCTGGTTCACTTCCTTCCGTCGGCCATTTTAGGCGTGCCGCGTCAGCGTGTTCCCCGCAAAGTTTTGAATAGTTATGCTGTCAATCCTGAGCGCTCTTTTCTCGGACTGCCCGTTGCCAACCGGACTGTTTATTGTGTGTGTGAACGTTTGCTGCCTGCCTATTGCCGACCCCCGCTTGTTACACGGATTACTCCTATTGATCGCCGCCTGCCCGACCTATTGCCTGGACTCGGATTAACCCTTTAGGTCTGTCTTCACCACACCAGTCTGTTGTTGCCGACCCCAGCCTGTTTACACTGTGTGTTTCAATAAAGCTGTTGCATATGGATCCAACGCCTCCGGATCATTCCATAACTGCGTCACAGAAAACTTCGCCTAACCCGGATCCAGCGACAGTACAGCAAATCACCACGGAGCTGTCAGCTCAAGCTTCGGTGTTGTTGGTTCATCAAACCCAACTGGATCAGCTGACCAAGGTGACACAACAGCTCGTCCAGATATTAAAAGGCCTCCAAGTTTCTACCTCCCCGACTCCGCCTCCTGTGGCCACGCCTCCTCCGACTGCTCAAGCTATGGCTGCCAGTCCACGACTTGCCTTCCCGGAAAAGTTCGACGGAACACAGAGTAAGTGCAAGGGCTTCCTCCTCCAATGTTCGTTGTTCCTTAGTCAGCAGCCACATCTGTATCCAAACGATGAGGGGAAGATCGCTTTTGTTTGTTCACTCCTTTCCGGGAGAGCACTTGACTGGGCCACCGCGGTCTGGAGGTTGGATCAACCTACCTTTCCCTCCTTCGCCGCCTTCATACAGCGTTTTAAGGAGGTCTTCCAACCAAGTTCCGAGAGCAGCGAGGCGGGGGAACAGATCATGATGTTACGTCAGGACAAGAGAACGGCCGCGGACTACGCCCTTTCATTCAGGACCCTCACAGCTCAGAGTGGATGGAATGATGAACCCCTCAAGCTACACTACTGCAAGGGACTCCGCCCAGACTTCCAGGTGGAGCTGGCTTGCAGAGATGAGGGGCTTTCTCCGGACCAGTATATCGACCTCTCCATCCGGGTCGACAACGTCCTGCGAGCTCGTAAGCCAAGTCGACCTTTCACTTCCCTGCCATTTGCCACCCCCAGTGTCGAAGCTACACCAGAGCCCATGCAGCTAGGAGCCACGAAGCTATCTACCGAGAAGAGGGAGAGACGGCTTAAGGGCAACTTGTGCTTATACTGCCGAAAGGCCGGACACATCAGATCTACCTGTCCCACACGGCCACCTCGTCCACCCACATCGGTGAGTAGGAGTCGTTCTCGTCTTAACCGGTGTGAGGTCCCTGTAACATTAATCACTGAGGGCGTTACCATCACTACTACGGCCTTGATTGATTCTGGCGCTGCCGGAAATTTTATCGATTCAGACTTCGTTAGCACTAACCATCTTCCCATTCTCTTTTGTATCCCTCCTGTGGCAGTGGCCGCCCTCGACGGACAACCATTAGGAACCGGACGGATCGAACGCACCACCAATGACTTCACCTTGTGCATAACACCCTCACACCAAGAAACCATCAGGTTTTTCATCATCTCCTCGCCACAGTCGCCACTTATCCTGGGGTACTCATGGCTCAACCAACACGAACCCGTCATCTCCTGGACACAAGGTACCATCACACAATGGTCTCCCCACTGCCGGAAATCCTGTCTCCAACCCATCGCCAGGCCACCCAGCTCTCCTTCACCCCAATCTCCATGGAATCCATACCTGCTGAATACCAGGACTTGCTCGAGGCCTTCAGCCATTCCAAGGCCACCAGACTACCACCCCACCGTCCTGGAGACTGTGCCATTGATCTCATCCCTGGATCTACACCACCCAGAGGACGCATCTTCCCTCTCTCGCAACCAGAATCTGAGGCCATGAACACATACATCCAGGAGGAACTGGCTAAGGGTTTCATCTGCAAGTCCACCTCTCCTGCTTCAGCCGGATTCTTCTTCGTCAAGAAGAAGGATGGAGGGCTCCGCCCCTGCATTGATTATCGCGTCCTCAACGAAATAACAATCAAGTACCGTTATCCTCTCCCACTCGTCCCGTCAGCCCTGGAACAGTTGCGTTCTGCCAAGATTTTTACCAAGCTGGACTTACGCTCTGCATACAACCTCGTCCGAATTCGGGAAGGAGACGAATGGAAAACCGCCTTCTTTACCACTTTATGACATTATGAGTACCGGGTAATGCCCTTCGGTCTGGCCAACAGCCCATCCTTCTTTCAGGCCTTAATCAATGAGATTTTCCGTGATATGCTCAATCACTGGGTGATCATCTACAATCAACGACATCCTCATTTATTCTAACTCCTACGCCAAACATGTCCAACACGTCCGAGCAGTACTCCAGCACCTGATCGAGCATCAACTATACGCCAAGCAGGAGAAGTGTGAGTTCCATCAGACCAAGATCACTTTCCTAGGGTACATTATTAGCCCGGAAGGTGTGGCCATGGATGAGGGGAAGGTCAATGCTGTTCTCAACTGGCCCCGTCCAAAAACACTCAAGGAGCTCCAACGATTTCTGGACTTCTTCAATTTTTACTGCCGCTTCATCTGCCACTTCAACACCCTAGCCGCTCCACTTACTTCTATGATCAAGAAGGGCTGTACTCGTCTCACCTGGTCTCAACCAGCCATTCAGGCATTCAACGATCTCCGCCAGAGATTCACTACGGCACCCATCCTCCACCACCCTGATCCCAAGGAACCCTTCCTCGTAGAGGTAGACGCTTCCAGCACCGGCGTTGGGGCAGTTCTTTCCCAGCGGCACGGAGAACCCCCTAAGACTTACCCTTGCGCGTACTTCTACCGCAAACTGAATTCAGCGGAGAGAAACTACGACGTGGGCAATCGAGAGTTGTTGGCTATCAAACTGGCTCTCGAAGAATGGCGGCATTGGCTTGAGGGTGCCCAACATCCATTTACCGTACTCACGGACCACAGAAACTTGGAATACCTTCGATCAGCTAAGGTTCTCAATTACCGCCAGGCACTCTTCTTCACCCGTTTCCAATTTCAGGGTCACCTACCGTCCCGGATCCCAGAACAGCAAAGCTGATGCTCTCTCACGCATTCACAAACCCGATCTCCCCACCAACTTCTCGGAAACCATAATACCCAACTCCATGATTGTGGCTCCTGTCAAGTGGGACATCATGACCGAGATCGCGGAGGCACATGCTCAAGATCCCACACCCAACAACTGTCCGGAAACACTCACCTACGTCCCAGCCAGTCTACGTTCACGAGTCCTGTCGGAGGTTCACTCCTCACCGAGCTCCGGTCATCCAGGCATAGAAGCTACACTCCACATTCTTCGCAACCGCTTCTGGTGGCCCACTCAACGTTCCGACACTATTACCTTCATCAAGAACTGCTCTGTATGCAACACAACCAAGGTACCTCGCCAGCTTCCCGCCGGCCTCTTACAACCCTTGCCCGTGCCACAACGTCCCTGGTCCCATATTGCCATCGATTTCCTTACCGATCTCCCCTCCTCCAACGGACATACTACCATCCTCACTGTGGTGGATCGCTTCTCTAAGGGCTGCCGTTTCATCCCTCTCCCTAAGTTTCCCTCTGCCATGGAGACGGCTGTGCAACACAGTCTTTAGATTTTATGGTCTACCTGAGGACACTGTATCGGACTGCGGGCCCCAGTTTTCCTCTCGTCTCTGGTCTAGCTTCTTCCACCTCCTCTGAGTCAATGTCAGCCTAACCTCCGGCTACCACCCTGAATCCATCGGCCAGGCTGAGAGATTAAACCAGGAGTTGACCCGCTTCCTACGCTCCTATTGTCAAAATCACCAGGAGGACTGGAGCCGATAACTCTTCTGGGCTGAATACGCTCAGAATTCTTTGCGTAAACCTGCTACTAACCTAACACCCTTCCAATGTACTCTAGGGTTCCAGCCACCACTGTTTCCCTGGTCAGGGGAGCCTTCCAACCTGCCCGTGGTCAACTCCTGGATTCAACACAGTGAGGATGTCTGGAACCAGGCCCATGTCCACCTGCAGAGGGCGGTCCAACGTACCCAGACTCAGGCCGATCGCCAGCGCCGGCCCAACCCTCCATACCAACCGGGCCAATGGGTGTGGCTGTCGACCCGGGACCTTCGTCTGCGCCAACCATGCAGAAAGTTAAGCCCCAGGTATGTGGGTCCTTTTAAAATTATAAAACAAATCACTCCCGTCTCATTTCGTCTGGAACTCCCCGCAGAATACCGTATCTCACCCACTTTCCATGTCTCTCTGTTTAAGCCCGCTGGTGACCCGGAAGGAGTGGAGAACCTAGACGAGACCACCACGCAGGGACCCTCCCCCATCATCATTGATGGCGAGGAGGCCTACCGTGTCAGCTCTCTCCTGGACTCCCGATGCCGGAATGGTCGCATACAATACTTGGTCGACTGGGAGGGTTTCGGTCCCGAAGAAAGGTCTTGGGTGCCTCCTGAAGACATCCTCGACCCCACCCTAACCTCTGACTTCCACTCCACACACCCAGATCGACCAGCCCCCCATGGGAGAGGCCGGCCCCGGCGTCGGGCTCCTCCTCGCGCCAGGAGTCGCTCGCAGGGGGGGGGCTCTGTCACAAACGCGGTCTCTGTGGCTCCCTCCAACCACCGCCAGCGGGAACCCTCACCAGAGTTCTAATCACTACATTTCCCAGCATCCCCGTACCTGGCGCCCGGACTGCCGGTTCTGGGTCTTCCGGTTCACTTCTTTCCGTCTGCCATTTTAGGCACGCCACATCGGTGTGTTCCCCGCAAAGTTTTGAATCGTTATGCTGTCAATCCTGAGCGCTCTTTTCTCGGACTGCCTACCCGTTGCCAACCGGACTGTTTATTGTGTGTGTGAACGTTTGCTGCCTGCCTATTGTCGACCCCCGCTTGTTACACGGATTACTCCTATTGATCGCCGCCTGCCCCGACCTATTGCCTGGACTCGGATTAACCCTTTAAGTCTGTCTTCACCACACCAGTCTGTTGTTGTCGACCCCAGCCTGTTTACACTGTGTGTTTCAATAAAGCTGTTGCATTTGGATCCAACGCCTCCAGATCATTCCATAACTGCGTCACACCTGCAGTGTCTTGCCTTAATTTTGTTAAAATGTAATTGTAAAAATGAACAATGACCTCCTTTTGTAAACAGCTTACATGGTCAAAGTCACAGCTGTCACAAATTTGATTAACCTAAAAATAGTTAATAATTGTAATAACTTTCATATTAATTTATTAACACTAATAAATAATATTTTTCCTTCATTTTACACTAAAACATTAAATTAAAATTTTACTTCCAGGTTTAATGGAAATAAATCCGCTTTTGGACTACTATAGTTTTAATTGAATAAAAGTGCAAAGGTACATTTTAATGCTTCACACCAAATGTTTTTTCCAAAGACTAAAAAATGACATTAGTCAAAGTGGCACTTATAAAGAATAAAGAAACATTGAACATTTTAGAATTAAAAATGATTGCATGAAGAGAAGAAAAGCATTAAAAGCTTCATTTAAATAACATCAGGGGAGTAGAATGAATCATACATTCAGTCCAGTGATGTGGAACAAATTGGAAAGGGACTCCAAAATGTGTAATACTGTATACTGTGGTCTGGAAAATGCATTGGCCTTCAAAACGCATGTTCCAAGTAAGAGGCCAAAAGAACCTAATAAAAACCACTGTATATGTGTTCCTGTGTGCATGTGTGTGGGTTTACTAGGACAACAATAAGTCTGCTAATAATCCACAGCAGATCATGATACATGATGTGTTTTGAATAGGAGACCAGGCAGTCAAACTGAGGCTTATTTAAACAGTTGTTTAATATGAGTCTGTTACTGTAAAACTGAAGAATGTGTAATGTGTCATGAATGTGTAAACTATAAAGATTTTGATCCTTTCTTTTCTGTGTCTAGTTTATTCCATTTATCTTACATGAATTGAAATATTACAGGGCATTAATCCCATTTTGAACTGTTTTGGTATTCGAACAGACTCAGATTTGTAAATAGGAGCAAACCTGTGTGCTTGTTATAAATTTGTTTCTTCTCAATTTTAAAAAGAAAGAAAATTCAGATGAACTAAATCAGGCTACCTTTTGCGACCAGCAAACTGACTAAGCCATTATTGTAATTCCCAAGGAATGCCGTTTTAAATGGACATGGCAAAACAGTGCCAGGAATTACAGCCAAGTCCAAAAAGGCATTTTTATGAGATAAATTAAAACCATATGGACATGGGCTGAAACAGGAGGAAACCTCTTTTATTCGACGTTGTTTATACAAAAACAGAAACTCAAAGACATTTCATCTCTTTTAAATATAGATTTGATCCTTGCACTTTTAAAATGAATTTTAGATCTGGTTTAGAGGTGGCCAACTGGAAAACACATCAGTATTATGCAGCTCTATCCAAAATACGAGAATACCAGAGAGCACTTGTACCTGGGAAAGAGTGAGACGGCTGCCTGCGCGTTTGTGATATTTGTTAGGACTTTCAAACTGCAGTTCCTCCCACCGTATCCTCCAAAGCATCCCAGCTAACTCCTTTTCCAACTTCAGTTTTCTAGAAAAGAGCAGATTGGATTAAAGCAATGGAAGACCTGTGCAAACAGAAAACTGTTTTGGCAACATTAGATGCTGAACTAGATTTTTACATTTTCCAGTGTGTTGTTATGCGGGTGCAACGGTTTTCTGACTGGTTTTTATGTTATTATGTGGTTGCTAAAGTGTTCCGAGCAGTTGCTAAGGCATTGCTAGGGTGTTCGTGATGGTTGCTTAAGTTTGATGGTTTTGCCCCATGCCAAAAGATCCCACTCTCAGGTCTCTATGATATTATGATCTCTAGATGTGTTTCAAATCCTTCCCTTAATATCTATGGGATTTGTGTAATAAAATAATTTAAAAAAGAATAAAATGTGTGTGTTTTATTATAAACTGCTGGATTTAAGATTTTGGATCTTGTCTGTATCTCATAAACGGTGCAGGATGAGTGACAGGCTGAAGTTTAATACTTTGGGTTAGTGGTTTTGAAATAGTATAGTAAGAGTGATATGTGCCTTTGTAAGCACCGTGAAAATGTTTTGGAAATACCATTTCATTTCACACAATTAGTTTAAATAACCCTTACACTAAAAGTCCATGTAAGATAAAACTTAAGGTGGAAACAATTTTTGCAGCAGACTGAGTTGAAGTTTGATGGGGCGATAAAATGTGAGCCAATCTTAGGGTCACTGATGCCGTGCCCTTTCCAACATATTATTTTTAAACGCAAGTAAACCAAGCAGTCCAGCCAGCCATGTGGATAAATACACGGGCAACTTCCAAGTGAATCAACACATCTGGAGGAGCTCTCTGAGGACCTGCTATTTCTCAACAGCTTCTATTCACAGCAAAGATTGCTTTTTTTTTTTATTACAAATCAATCTCTGAATGTTTCACGGATGTGGTCTGAGAGTTGTGAAAGGAGGATATCAATGAAGAGAATCGTAATTAAGTTTCAGAACACTCAAAACAACGTACAAGAAAATAAAGCAACCCCCAAACATTCCACTACAATCTAAAAGGTGTAAAACACTTCCAGATGGCAGAGTGTAAGTACTGCAGCGTCTGCATTTCAACAGGGTTTTACTCGATTTAAGAGCCACCCTGGTAAGCCCCAAAACAAGCACCTTTATTTGTTTTTGTAGACCAGATTTTGGAGGCAGAGAGGTGGAAAAAACCTCTGCAGGATCTTTATATTAAAGAGCCAGGTTCAAAAATTTATGCTCAGCTGTTTGCCAAAGGGAAAATCCTTGTTCTAAAATGCTGAAATTCTATGAAGCATCGACTGAAGGGAACATCGTAGATTGGAAACTGTTTGGATGAGTGGCAAGAAATAGTTGGTTTTGCAGCAGAGCAGTAGAAATAAAATATCCTGAATAAACCATACAATAAAGTATAGGAAAGTGGATGCAAATGGCATATTTGAATTTAGATTTTTGTTGCTGAGAGTGTTTGTAGCTCTTATGAATATTACATTTTCACATTTGCAGAGATGGGCATAAATACATTGAAATGTATTTAAAATAAAAATACAAAATACTGAGTGGAAAAATGTATTTAAATACAAATACAAAATACTGTGTAAAAAATGTATTTAAAATACAAATACAGTATTTTGTATTTTTAAAATACACAAAATACATTCGAAATTGGCCATCATCCCTTTAAGGGATAGTTCACCCCTCAGTAGAACACAAACAAAGATTTTTAACAAAAACCGGCACAGTCTACCAGCCAAAAAACATGCACAGACAAATCCAAATTACACCCTGCGGCTCGTGACAATACATTAATGTCCTAAGACACGAAACGATCGGTTCTTGCGAGAAACTGAACAGTATTTATAGCCTGGAAAAATCCAGAACCTAATCTATTAAGATTAAGGGTCTGGCATCGAGGAATGAAAAGGGCCTAACTCGATGGGCGGCACCAAGCGTGAATTTGAAACTCTCACTGCACGCAATTGGATAACGTCACGACCAATCACAACAATACACGATGTGACATATCCTGAGCTAGTGGATTTCAATGTTATAACATAAACAATGTGACAAGATTAATAACTATTAATTATGACAGCCAAATCAACCTCATAAAACAATTAGGGCCCATCAAACTATTCATTAACTATCAACTAATATGTGGATGGATGCTAGCTTTTCATTCAGCAGCGAGACATATCATCCTGTTCAAGTTAGGCTACTGTTTTACTATTGAATAGTTCCGTTTTTTGTTACAGTAAGTTTACCAAGTGCCTCTTACCATTTGTAAATGAGATGGACCTCATCCACCACAATCCCGATCAGGTTGTCCCGGTAGACCTTGTTCGATCCAATTTATCGCCACTTCTTTTTTAACAGCCAGGACTGGGGACTGCCGAATGCTATCTGGCATTGTCTGCTTCAGATCTGTTCCTCTTTGTGGTCGCACAATACGTTTAACTACCAGCGGAGCTAACTGATAGATTAAACTCTTGCCGTATCCAGTTGGCAAAACAGCAAAAACATCCTTCTTGCAAAGGAACGATTCGAGCGTGGTTTTCTGTTCCTCTGTTATATGAAAAGCCAAGTCTAACTCGTTCACTGTAGCAGCCAAAGCCGTTTCAAACAACTGGTGTTCATCTGTAGCCATCATTCAATGTTTACTAAATTATGTTTTATTAACAACGATTAACGATGATCATGAGGAGCGCAATTAGTAATCAACCTAATTAACAGACTTGTATTTATACCACAACCTCACCTCTGTTCTTTGACAGATTTTTAGCATCCCTCCACCCCTTCTCCACACTAACAACTGTTTTCTGTCCTAACGGAGGTATTCTGTGTTCGAGCCAAAATTCCGAGCTCGGAGCCCTTCCATCGGACAGCTCACCAAATACGCATAACCCATTCCCAGTTTATTATATGTAAGTGTGAACTCGTGAAATGATTTTGGACGTCGCAGCGCTGTCGTCATCAGCTTAGCTCGCCTCTGGCCCGCCTACATCAGATATACCGATTTGATTGGTTCCCAGAACTGCTTACGTATTGCAGTAACATGCATCATTGCTCGATCCCAGAGTGTTTTGCAGAGACAATTCAAATTGTGCTCTCGCAAGACCTCTGGATTTCCAGGGTACAGTTTTTATATCATTTTTTACCTTTGATACACAGCCATGTCCATCTGTCATGAGCACAAGCTTTTCATCTGGCACGTTAGATGTGTATACGCAAACGCCAGAAGGGAAAATCTGTAAAAGTTCCGGATGAGTTTGCGCAATCTTTTAGCTTTCAATCGGTTTGAATCAGGATATAGCAAGTAATTACCGTTTTGATTAACCGCTATACACACTATCTCTGTGCACTGTGTGAACAAATGAGTGTCGTATACACACGCGACAGATCGCTTCTGGCGTTTGCGTAAAATACACCAGAGCGCGTACACATGTAACTTGCCGGATGAAAAGCTTGTTCTCAGGACAGTTGGATGTGGCTGTGTATCAAGGGTAAAAAATTATATAAATACTGTTCAGTTTCGTCTCTTAGGACATCAGTGTATCGTCACAAGCCGCAGGGTGCAATTTGGCTTTGTCTGTGCATGTTTTTTTTTTTTACTTTTAAAGGTCTGGTCCCCATCCATTGCCATTATATGGCTGGCAGACTGCACTGTTTTTTGTTAAAAATTTTCGTTTGTGTTCTGCTGAAGAAATAAAGTCACCTACATCTTGGATGCCCTGGGGATAAGCAGATAAACATCAAATTTTCATTTTTGGATGAACTATCCCTAGGCTGAAATATATCTAGACATATTCTGAATGTAAAAATAAATGTAAACGATTTTGAAAAGTTGAATAGATTCACACTTTATAGCATCGCTGCCAAAAATATATATAGTTCTGTCATATCACCCAGCCCTAACATGCAATAATGTTTTAAACACATTTGACTAGCTAGTTGATAAAACAAACAAAAAAAACAACCATCCAAACGCATTGGCTAACAGGCAGCTAACGCTATTTTTCTCCTAGACGTGTCGGTGCTTGTTTATTATTTCATGTTTACTGAAGGCAAATCTGAATGATGCACCAATTTAACTTTAATCAACGAAGAATTGATTATGATGACACCCTTGCCTTAATGCAGAAAACTGAGAAAAGTGGCTGATCCAATGCTGACTCTGCTGCAGGCAGCTCACGTGCATGAGTGTTAAGGTTGAGGGAGGGGTGTGTCTGAACCATAGGTCTGAACTAAATCAGCACCCTGATAAAGAGGTTGATTGGCAAAAAGTATTTTATGAATTTTGAAAATACAAAATACTCGTCTTAAATGTATTTAAATACAAATTACATTAGATTTTTCCCAAAGGCTTTAAAATACAAAATACAAAATAGTATTTTGTATTTCAAATACGTATTTTAAATACATTTATTTAAAATACTGCCCATCCCTGCACATTTGAGTTGTTTTTCTACCAACATTTCTCACTGCAAGTGTATTTGTGGCAGTATTTTTGGTTTTTAAGTAAATGAGGCCCAAGGGCAGTATTACAGTGAATAATGACCTAAATTCTGCTCTGTTCCTTACGTAAAAGACTCTTCGTAATGTTAAACCACAAGATTTATTTTGACATTGTGAGTTACAAAGGTTTTGCCAAATATATAATAAATATAAACTGAAGCACCCTGTGGTTAATATTTACCTAAAATAATTAATTGTAGTAATTAATAGAACAAATATGTTACATCAAAATGTTTTCAGGTTAAGGCAATATGACATATTAATTACGAGACTCCACACAAGTCCTGTTTGGTCATGATTTCCATGTAAAAAACCATCAATGGTTCCTCTTATTTGCACCAGCATGGCGCCATTCCTGCTAAATGTCACGTTCGTAGTTATATCCATACCCTTGCCAACAGTTACTACTGTAGCACCAATATCACCCAATGTTTTATTAATAATCAACAATACATTCTTGGTAAAACATGGTGGGAGTACCATGACTGTAATTTCCAAAAAAATGCCATTCTATGTATATTACTTCTGATAAAATAATCTGCCAAATGTATTAATAAAAGGTTACCATCTTTGGTGTTGCCTTAAAAGAATTAAGTGCAAAAGCTTACAAAGCTTAATCAAAGCAGAATGATGTCCATCGGCTTATATTCTTACTTGATACATTTCTGCTGTGTGCTGCATGTGTGAGCGGGTGTCTTTAAACATAATTTCCATTTTAGAGACATTTTTTAAACCAAGTTCAGATGAGAGAATGACAAGTCCAAGAATAAGTCTACCTCTGCTGCAACTGCAATATTTATTCTAGTAGCCATGAGGAGCTAACATCAATATTTGTCTCATAGTGTTGACTATACTGGACATGAGCCCATTTATATAACCCATGAGTCAGCTTCTACAATTCCCTTTTCCACAAGATGTCGTTCCAGACTATTCAGTAGTATCCTCTCTGATTTTAGAAAAAAAGGAAATACGCTAAAATTCTAGACTATTTTAACAGACCTTAAAGAGTGAACTAAATAGAAAAAAATGGAAAATTATATATATAGTATATATCTACATGCACAAGACTTTGGAAAAATTTCGTTTTTTTCTTATATCAGTTTTGACAGGTGTAGGTGTCAGTGCACACCTAAAGAGGGTTACTTAAATAAAAAATAACTTTCTGCTTGAAACACGTTTGCGAAATTGACATACTACATGATGAACACAATTACAAAATTACAAAACCAACCCACCCCCTATTTACTTTAAAGATGCTTTAATCCATAGTGACTGCAGATGGAAATCATTCGAAAATTATCATACGTGCTAATGATTCATAATACAATAGTAGACTATAATCAGGGCTTTCTATTAATTATATTCTATTTATTTGCCTCTGTCAGTATATTATAGACCACCCTTAAGACTATATACTAAAGACGTCAAAGCATATAAAGCCTTTATCAATTAAATTCTAAGTGCCAGTTTGTAGAAGATGCAGCAGATTAATTATTATTCATTTTTAATTAATTTTAATTAATAATTGACTATTATTATTATTATTATTATATAGGGATTCATCAATATAACTGCAGATATTTATGATCTACTTCACTAAAAAATTGCATTTTAAATACTACAGTGATCTTGTTTCAGTCATAATCCAATAATTTTTTTAAACTATTACAGAATTGGAGAGCCTATCATTTATAAATAGTACAAATCCTTTGTTGCTAATGTTTTGCCTAAAAAATGCCTATAGTAATTTCATTAGGATTTCAGGTAAGGGCTCAGCCAGAACTCTCAGCACCATTTAACACATTTTCAAAACCCATTCCACACAATACCACAGATTTTCTCTCAAAATCAGTTCCACAGACTTAATGTCCACAGATTTCATCTGGGTCTAGTCATAATTGAGGCAATAGCCGCTTTTCCACTGTCGGGCCAGTGCGAGCCAGTGCTAAGAGCGTGCCGGGCGGGGCCAATGGCCTCGAGTCGCAAGCACTAAGAGAAGCCCATGTCTGCAGCCTGCAGATCGAGGCGGGGCTGAATCTGGGGCAGGGCTGCACGTGTCGCCCCGCCCACATGCCTTCTCATTGGTTGTAGGTAAATTAATAATGCCGAGATAACGTAACTCCCACAACTCATCTCATTGGTGGCAAAGTAATGACGTTGAAAACATTATGGAGTTAAGGGAAATGAAATAGCAGATAAAATAACAAAGGAAGTTACTAAAAATAATCAAATTGATTTTACAGTTAGTATTAGTAGAACAGAAATTAAGAGTATTATTAAAAATAAATTAAAGAAACAATGGCAACAACAATGGGAAGAAAATAGGAAAGGACGATGGTTTCATAAGATTCAAAGGATAGTGGGAGAAATAAGGTGTACAGGGAGGAATAGGCGAGAAGAGACAATAATATCAAGGCTTCGGTTTGGACACACGGGATTAAATGGAACATTACTGAAAATAGGTAAACATGGCACAGGGAAATTGCGGGCATGAAGAAACAGTGGAACATGTCATATTAGAGTGCAGGAAATATGAAACTGAAGACAATTGACCTTATGCGTGGAGCGTAATATGGAATTACCCATATAACCAAAAGATGGCAGCAGAGGATTATTTATTATGCAGCTGCCTTTTAAACTCCCTATATTTTTCAAGACGTCTTGCTTTTCGATTTATTATAAAATTACTAGTATAATAAATTGTAGTACTTTTACCGTCCTTAAGTGCAGAAAATCATTAAACTCACACACAAACAGCCTATAAGGGTGAATTATTTAAATACTAATATATAGTTCACTACAAATGCATTAAATAATTGTGGTATAATAATTAAATAATGCACTCAATACGAATCGATAGGAATATGAAATATTTAATAAAATTTAATAACTACATCTTTTAAGTTTTATCTTGAACTGTAAAATCTATTGAATAGCCTATATTTAACCAATACTTGTCAGATGTTTGTCCGGTTATTACTGCCAATCATAGCAATGAATCTAGCATATTTAGCCGATTTACTCGCCTATTTTTTTAACTGGCATTTGTCATTCTTGAAACGGTATACATGGACGTTTGGTCCTCTTAGACAAACAACATTTTTCTTCGATTGTGAGTGGATTATGTAGAGAAAACGAACAAAGTACGCTCATATTACAGCACAGTACAGTTGACCAGAACTGACTTAGCTGGCTTGACTAAACAAGGAAGTAATCCGTGCATATGGTCAATTAATAGCGAAATCAGAAGAAATGAAAATATGTTTCAATTTAGTAGATATACTTCGGGAAGTGTCAACAGATTGTTATAGGGTGTTATATCAATTTCTTAGAGAAATTATTGTATTTGAGCACAGAGGACCCAGACTGCTGTTTCGCGTGTCACTATTAGATTGGGAGGGAGAATCAGAAATAACCGTGAACATTATTATCTGAAATAAATAACAGTGAAATTCATTCATGTGTCATAAATGTTTGTATTTATAAACAACTCTGATGTTTAACAACCCTTTTCTATTTATTAATTTAATAACATAAGGATAGTGGATACTCTTGCTGAGAATTTTCCACATTTATGTATCTTATTAACAATTAAGACAATAATCAAAAAAACTGTAAATAAACATCACTGGTTAACATTTTGATTTATAGTCACGGATTGCCAGAAATGGGATAACTAAACAGCGGAAAGATGTCTTGCTTGTAAATGTATGTAACCTTGGACCACAATCTTAATTGAGATTTGTACACATCTGAAAGCTGAATAAATCTAAAGCCCGCCCTTTACACACCTCATTGGATCAAACGTCACGAAACCCCTCCCCTTTCAGCGGGGAGATTGAAAGTTAGTCAGGTAGGCCACCATAGTGTGATTATCGAACGAACTAAATGGAGAGAGCCGAAGCGGCTGTTTGTTTGCTCCTTTCGGTGTTTTCTTGGTGGAAGATGAGGCAGCGAAACCCAGATGCGAAGATGGAAGCTTATGTTAGCTGCAAGGCGAAAAAAAGAACAATACAGCGACGTAGAAATCGGATACAGCGAATGCAGAAACGCCTTGTAATGTTGGCGATGTCTGTTCTGATGCAAGAAATGCTCTGCAACAGTTGTTAATACAGCAGCAATATTTGTAATATATTACATTAATAAATCACGTGAAAAGATGCTTTGTTTTTAAGACCTACACACAATTCTTTCGTCTAACTTTGTATCACATAAAACAAAACGTTGCATAGCCTACTATCTACACCCTACTGCAAAAAAATAACGACACCTTTGTACTTCTAGTATAATCTTTTATGCCTTTATTTAGGTACAGATACAGTGTATGTTAACATGTTATCAAGGTGTGTTGGTGAGTTTTTGGGGGGTTTCTTTGGACGATGTAAATCAACTTATACATCAGATCTCATTTTTATAGGATCTTACTTGCATTTATCCAAATTTAAATAAGAGTATACTCATCAGACATGCGTTTAAATGTTTTCATCACATAGTTGTCTGTAACAACAGTTAATGGTGCAACTATTAATATAGGACCTGATTTACACAGGACACAAAAGGTGCCCCATCAGATAACCATTTAAGTAATGTGCCCATCAAAACGGCATAGATTTCCATATCAATATCTGCCTAATGTAAGTGTCTTTTCTGCATGGGCACCGCTTTGTCCATTGTGCGGTTTTTATGGCTTTGTACTGCGCCCGCAATTTGTTCAACTTGTCTCTAACTTAACTGGATAAGCTTTGCGAGTTCAGCAACGATGTATTTTATCACGTCTTCGTATCTGCAGACGCCGTCAAACTGGCATTGTACATTGTCCTCGGCCCAAATACTCAGAAGAGCCCTGGTATCTTCCACAGACTAGTACTGACGATTCTCCATTTTAAGTTTTTGAGTTCTTTGCACGACGTAATACAGCGAAATGCGCATCTTACCGCAGACACACTTTTACCTGACTGCACGCTTATTGAAACATTGCATAAACTCCGCCTTTCACTTTGACCACGCCTCAAGCCCCAGCTGGCCTGCTTTGGCCCAAGGTTTTCGTCGGGCCGAAAAACCCGGGCCATTGGCCCTGAGGAAGCACCGACGAGGCACGATCAGGCCCCGGAAGTGACAGTGGAAACGCGACTGGCCGTGGCACGCACTAGCACGCCCGCTTCTGGCCCGACAGTGGAAACGCGGCTAATGAGGTCAATAGGACAACCTAATATTTGTTGAAAATATTGGCTGACCAAGTGAAACAAGCACTGAAATATTTAGACTATCCGCATTTGCCTCAATGTTTTCACTCAAACCACTGCTGAGCGGTTGCTCTGGCAACAATCATGTAAATTCCACTCTGGCACCTATAGAAACCTTTCCCGTAAATCCTTTGAAAAAAGAAACAGCTGCAGGTTTCAGCAAGTCTTCTTCCTCTGAACTCTTAAAATACACCACCTTCAGGTATTCAATGTATTGTCATTAATATAAAAAACTAAAATAATTACAGTAAAGCTTGTAGTAAAAAAAGGAACGTACCTGTAGATGAGAAAACTAGAGATTCCAAAAATGATGAGGGCCAGTCCAGACCCAACTGCCACTATTCCAAGGACAGGAAGATGATCTGGGGAATTGAAATAACAATTACATAAAACTTTTAATTCAGTAACTGACTTGTTGGGTACACTACGGAGGATTTCACAAAGACTAAATCAGGCTTGCTGATAGCATTTTTTTTGCACTTGATTTACTTTAGAAATTATGCAAATCGTTGAACGATGAAAACATGCCCACAAAATGCAGTTGAATGCAGCTTGCACTGTTCAATTCCCGATTTTGCGGGTCTGATCTAAGTGCCAGTTTGTGGAGGATGCAGCAGATTAAACCCATCAGGCATTACTTTACTAGGACTGCAAAGCATCACTCCACGACTGTGATCCAGGCATTTGAGTCGGCTCTTTAAACTGCTGAATGTGAGCTCATCGACATTGCGCATCTGGATATATGCCAAGTTATACCACTCTTCTCCACCACTTGATGAATCACTGCTGCTGATACTATGAATAGAAAAGGTACCCAAACATAAAAAGCAATACAGTTTTGTGATGTAATCTACAGTGAGTACAGTAGTGCTTGCCCACTGAAATCTGAAAACTGCACCATTTAGAAAGTCCACAGGTGACAAGTTTTGAGTCAGTCAAAAATAAGGGTCATAGCAATTGCCAAAAGTGCCAATAAAAAGGATCCTTACCTTCTTTGCATGGTGCGAAACCACACGGTGGGTTGTCCAGGGGTGGGCAACCCTTTGGCCACTGAATTCTCTCTGTTGGGGACCAAATGATTTCCTTACTGGTCCCATTGTAGTGACCAACAATCTGAGTAACAAATAATACTCATAAGAATATACACAGTAAGTGGTAAAATATTTCAGAGCAACACTTCATTTTCCATGTCTTTGTTACATGTTACATATACAGTCATGTGAAAAAGTTAGGACATCCTACTGAATTCCATGGTTTTCTGTATGGGGACATAATAAAACATTATCTTGTCCTTGGCAGGTCATAAAATTTGAAAAATAAAACCTCAGATGAACAATAACACAAGGCATATTGCACCGTTTTATCAATTTAACAAAAATAAAGAAAAATGTAAAAGCCATGTGTGACAATGTTAGGACACCCTTACTGCTAACGCAGAAGTTAAGAGTGTAAGTAACAGTCAGTCACTGCTAATCAAATGCCTTTTATTAACTGATCATCGGCAAGTGTGAGGACCTCCATAAAAGAAGAAGTTTTGGCAGTTTGGCTGGTCTGGAGCCTTTGCGTGTGTGTTAACACAATGCCAAGGTGGTAAGACATTAGTGATGATCTTAGAGAAGCAATTGTTGTTGTCATCAATCAAGGAAGAGTAATACAGCCATTTCCAAACAATTTGAAGTCCATCATTCCACAGTGAGGACATTTATTCACAAGTGGAAGGAATGGATGTCCCAGCAAATTCTCCCCAAGATCGGACCGTGTAACGCTCAGAGAAATGGTAGACAACCCAAGAACTTCACCCATAATACACAGCGCCATATTTGGTGAAAATCTAAAGAACATAACAGCAAAAACACCTCATACCAAAAGTCACACATGCTGTTGAAGGGCTAATGGTTTTGGGCTTGTCTTTTTAGCCAGGACCTGGGCACCTCACAGTCAATAAGTCGACCGTGAACTCTTCTGTATACCAAAATATTCTAGAGCCAAATATGAAGACGTCCATCCGACAGCTAAAGCTTTGCCAACATTGGGTCATGCGACAGGACAATGATCACAAGCACACCAGCAAATCTACAACAGAACGGCTGGAAAAGAAAAGAATCAAGGTGTTGCAATAGCCCAGTCAAAGTCCAGACCTCATCCTGACTCAAATGCTATGGTGAGAGTGTGCTTAAAAATGCCTACAAACCTCAATAACATTAGAAGAGTGGGGCAAAATTCCTCTAGAACGATGTGAGAGACTAATAAAGTCATATAGAAAATGATTAATTCAAGTTATTGCTGCTAAAAGTGGATCTACAGGCAACTGAAATTAGGGTGTCCTAACTTTCTCACACATGACTTTTCCATCTTGGCTTTATTTTTGTTAAATAAATAATGACACGGTGTGATATGTTATGTGATGTTGTTCATCTGAGGTTTTATTTTCCAAATTTTAAGGCCTAGATATTTTTTATTAGGTCCTGATACAGAAAATCATGGAATTGAGTAGGGTGCCCTAACTTTTTCACATGACTGTACCTACTATAGTAATAACAGTAAATTGTTTGTAATTACAAGCAATTAACCATAAACCAAACCCTATTTCTTAACCCTAAATGCATTGCAGTACTTTTTATTAGTACTTCTATGTAAAATAATTACACTGCAACAAGGACATTATAAAATAAAGTGTAACATGTTTTAAATAAGAATACAACATATTTTATTGCAAAAGAAAAAGAAAAGATACCAAAAAGAAAATAAAAAGAAAGATACCAAAAACTGCCAATCAGGCAGGTCTATGGTTTGTGATGGAAAATATTGAAACTACATAATTATGGTATATGATGTTTTTCTGCACATGATTCACAATGTGTATTTAACATTGTCTAGTGAATAGATGAAAAGAAAGTCTGAATATGTTGGTGACATAAGGAGTAACTATAGCAACAATGAACGGATAACTCTTTGTTACCAGCTAGATCACCATTAGTTTCTTTCGTATTTTTGTTGCAACAGACCTCTCTAACTCAAACAAGCCTCCCGGTACATTTATAAATGAACAAGTCAAACTGAAAAATGAACAAAACACTTACAAGCTCATGAACACATGCTTTTGATTAGGATAGAACAGCAAGTAAAGGATTTCATTTTTAAGCAACACATTATTTGCTATGCCGAGCCGTCCAACCACAGCCACATTTACAGTAATTATGGAAAATGTGACAAGTGGGTTAAATTAGACTGTTGTTCTACATATGCTCCACCATTCTTATTTTTTGTCACCATGTCTATCAAAAAGCATCATTCATAATGTTACTTCTGATGCTTGGAAAAGCAGACATCACAATTACTATTGCTAAAACTCACGGGTTTTGAAAATCTTATTTGGCGGCAGCAGGGACTTTTTGATTCCAAAGGTAAACTACAGTATTTTGCATGCGGTTGGAAAAAATATTGTTAACAAACATTTTGTACACAGCCAATTTCTTATAACAACAGCATTAAATTTATTTCCCAAAAGAGAGTAGTTTGTCCTTATGTATGTTTAAAAAAGAATCCATCTGTTGTGTATTCATGAGTTGACTGAATTTGTGGACATTCTACTTACTGCATATTGTCCAGTTTTCAGGTTAGTCATTCCCCAAAGGCTAAAATCTGTGTATCTGGCATTGTTCCGATCTGTGCTAACAAGGCCAGTCACCCCTGTGATAAACAAACACAAACCCAGGGATCAAATAAACATTTCTATTTGAATGTTGCCTTCAAAGTTATACAGTAAAAAGGTCACACATTGTTTCCTCTTTGTTAGCCAACAAAAATGAGTAAGACATAGAGAAAATATTATTGTTGAGAGGAAACACTTCCATAGGACATTTACTAGAGTTCTGATTTGTTTTATGTATGGACTGTTTCTTTTTAAATTAAATTTAATTCTGCATATACAAAAAGAGTATAAGATACATTTAATACATTTTGGGTAGCATGGCTCAGACCTTTTGTTGTTGGAAGAATCTGATAAAAAAAAATAGAGTTCATTGTGAAATCTCAGATGTTTGATTTTGTGGACACTGGAATCTCTCGTTTGAGTAGATGTGTGAAAACTTTAATATCTGTAACACTGCTCTTTAGGAGAAGCACATACATTATGATTTGTCTTTTCTATGTCAATCTCTTCTAATTCTTTTATCAGTATTTAAAAAAAAAACATTAGGAAGCAAAATTGTGTCAAATGTTTAAAGGGGACATATCATGAAAATCTGACTTTTTTAAGTGTTGTAATTGGGTCCCCAGTGCATCTACCAACCCAGAAAATGTGAAAAAGGACAACTCAGTAATTTTGTTTTGGTAAGCTCTTCTCTGCACGCGTATGAAAAAAACGTAGCATAGGAAGAGGATCTTATTATAATATTACTGCCCCTTAATCTGCACGTTTTCACCCACGACGCCGTCATTTTGTTTTCACAAGCGACAATGGTGTACCAGTTTTAATACCATGGCAAAAGTTTGAGCAAAGCATGCTAACTGCTCTGTTGTTGCCTGCATTACTGACTTTTTGTTGTAACTTGTGTGTTTTTGACAGTTTACGTGCAATAAGACATGAAAGAGAACTTAGCTTAGTACTCAGATGCCATGTGTCAGTAATAGGTCTCCATTAAGACTTAAGATTTTTCTATGAAAACTATGAAAACAAGATTAAAAAAACTGTGTAACACATTAATACTTGTTAAATATTAGGAGAATTTATCATTAATTAGGTTTTTTCTTCAAAAAAAGAAAAAATATGGAGACCCACACATGACATGTGGAGGGAAAAAACAATGTATTGTGACTGTGAAGAAAAATATTTTAATGTACTGAAATCAAGATCAATTTAGTTGAAAAGCAAAATCTTTATATCTTAAATTGATCTCAGTTTTTTTCAACTGAGCCCCGCACATGACATGCAAAAAAAAAAAAAAAAAAATTGTGGCTACGTTTTATTAATATGGTCTCTTGTATTGGTTATATTATGTGCAGGGCTCCATAGGAAATACGCAATTCAAGATATATTCTGTTCTCTCTAAATTTATCTTATTTTAAGTATGTTTAAATATTTTACTGCAATACTGATTAAGAAAAATACTTTTTGCAGTGCATTCAGTGTTCTGCCTGGTTCTTGTATGCATTTGGCACAGTGTGTGTAGTTTCCTCCAGGGAGAGGGCTCAGCAGATGGGTTGTGTATTAGAAACAGATTTTCCATCCACAAGCTAGTTGGAACATGCTTTAAATCAAGGACTCTGACCTCTACACTCCCTGCAAGAGAGGCTGCGAGTTTACCGACATCAACCTCAGAAGAGCTCTTACAAGTCCTCTGCTCACTTTAAAAAGAATCTGTGCGGATTTGCCAAAACACTCCAGCTTGACACTGCTGTTAAAAACTAAGTTACTTGTCATCACATCCTTAACTGTGAAGGGCTTAAATGTTGTAATCTGCGATCATATTAAAATAAACATCAAATCATCATAGGGTCATATTCTGAATGCTTTTATCAAACATATATCTTTGCATTTGTAAATCAAAAACACTCAACACACCCCAGATCCTGCGGTTTTGCATTCTCACAGTTATGTTGATTCCATCATTCTGAGACACGCCGTCTGCTAACGCTTCACTGAGGGCTTTTGCATATAGCACAAAACCATCATGGAAACAGCCGGCAATAAAATCCATCTGAGGAATAGCAAAACAGAGATTTATTACAGGGAAACATCAAGAAATCTAAAACTGCATGTCATCCTGTACAGACATGGGAAGGGTAGCGTAAGATATTCCAGTTTTCTTAGGTAAAACTATGGCTGCAAATTGCTGAAAAATGCAATGGAATTATACATTTGGCAGACCTAATTTATCAAATGATATTATATGAAAACATCTAAACCATAGTAATATGACTTGTCCAAAGCATGTTGTCCAATGACACAACTTGCCTCGCTTTAGGGGTAAATTGAGGCATTCACGGTAAGATGGATTTACCTTTTCCAAGTAAAAACATAACCATAATTCCAAATAAATGCTAAGAAATATATATTCAGAGCTGCACATGAGTTTTTTAGCCTGGTTCTCATAAGAGTACCTGGATATTTGGTTTGGTCCTCGCGCAGCACATAGAGCGACCGATTAAATAAAACTAAAAAAATAAGTTAATAATAGTGAAAATAATATCGTTGGACTTTATTTATTTATTAATAAAATAAAAATAAAATTAAATAATAAACAAAATAATAAAGTGTGGTAATACTATTATGTTTTAAAATAAAAATATTAATAATACAATTATTTAATAGTAAACTTTAATAGATAATCTTTACTTTATACAATTTTTCATCGATTTCAAACCTAAATTAACAAGCTTTTATTTTGGAGGGTTGCCGGCAAGTAGGTATATGCGTCAGTATAGCGCGTCATAAAATGCATTTTTGCATTGTACTTTAAAAACAGCAGCAGTAGCCTAGAATTATGCTTTCAACTAGAATAAAAATCTTATACAGTATTATAGTTTGTTGATCTAAAATAGTATTTGTGTATTAACAGCTATCAACCATGTCGGTACACAAATGCATGATCTGAACTTATTTACACAGCGCATTTTTTTATTTTGCGGACCACTTATGTGCACCCCTGTATATATTCATTTTTATCATTAAAAATACTGTCACATTAGCACAAATGTTCACTCCGACATACAGTGACCCCAAACAGTATAAGCTGTATTTAAAAGTTGTAATGCTATTGCATTAGACAACGAAGAGAAAGTAAATTAAATTCATATGAAGTTAGTGACATTTCTAGTTATAGAGCAACCGATTCAAAATTCTTCTGTGAGGACACCTCTGTGTGATCTAACTTTGTTGATCTACTAAAAATTAAGCTAGTTAAAAGTCATTGCAAAAATAGCTCAGTAGTCACATTGAGATATTTTAAGAGCTTATGTGTCTAAAATATATTTTGGAGAAGCTGCGAACATCCATTATAGACTGGATAGGTATTATAAAATTAGTATAATTATTGTTAGCAGAAATTTGATTTATAACTTTCTCATAATTGCAGTCCATTTTAGTATGTACTCAAAGACTTCAAGGATTCATTTCCTGAATGTTTTCACTTGGCAGCTACGTGTGGATCTAGGGTTTCGGGGAGTTGTTTCCGACTTTTGTCAAAGGGTACAGCTGATTCAGGAAAATGGGACTGACATGAGGAAGCCAAACTTATGATTCAAGCGCTTTTAAGTGTCATATCTGATCTTGCGGTAAAATGAAACACAGCTTAGCTCCCGAAAGCCTATAGAGCTGAACAGAATGTTCAATATTTTCAAGAAAGTGATAGAAGGCCAAAAGAGAACTACGCTAGTCTGTACAAATGTACTGATTAAATCTGATGTGACAGATGGCTGTGCATAAATGCCAAAACCTGATCTTGTTTATGAGCAACTCACCATTGAGGGTTCCAATTTTACATTAAAATCCTGCATTGCTCTCTTGTGGAGTTCTTTGCGAAAAGCGGTATACTCAGGGCTGTCTGGCTCCCGGTACGTTACAATGAACACGGACTAGAGAGATGGAGAAAAAACAGATTGCTAAGAGTCATGAAAAGAACACATCATGATTACTCCTACACTTTTAAAAATAAAGGTGCTTTAAAAGGTTCTTCAAGAAATACCATAGAAGAACCATTTTTGGTTCCACAAAGAACCATTCAGTCAAAGGTTCTTTCAAGAACCATCTCTTCTTTTGCCACAAAGAACCTTTTGTGAAACAGATGTTTACGGTTCTTTATGGAACCATTTAGACAAAAAAGGTTCTTATATGGCATCGTGAAGAACATTTATTTTTAAAAGTGTAGGCAAATATTCACTGAGACATTAGCCAATTGTGTTTTCAAACTTAGTCATACAACTGACAAAAAACTTCTTATAAGGATGTTTCACCCAAAAATGTAAATTATGTCATAATTTAATCACTTTCCTTTTCAGTTTTTAACCTAATCAACTGATTAAAAAAATAATTACACATTTAACAACTTCAGTCTGTTTTTCACAAGCTATTGTATGTCTTCAGAGCACTTAAAGTATAGCACACAAGACCATTTTATGAAACCTGTATGGTTTTTTTTATCTTTTCTCTGTTCATTGTAATTGTATTGAAAATACACCATTCAAAGTGTATCCCTCTGTCTTCTGTCTGCATATTTCATCTGGTCACACTTTCTGCGTATACTGAGACTTACGTGTTACATAATGTGAAGCTGTTCCTTCTACCAGAGATATCTTGTATTAACATTTTTCATTTTCAGTTTGCATGCATTCAGTTCATAAACAAACAAACAGATGAAGGATATAAAATGACTAATGCTGTGATGTAAGATTTTGGTCATACCATCCAACACTAGCATGAAGTATAGACATTTATTCTTCACCGCATTATGATATTGACATCTTGACACTACATACACATGGTCAGTGTCTTTTCATACTCGACTTTGTTAAAGTTTTCAGTTTCAAAACACTAGTGAGTCATTCTGGAACATAAGGTTCAGACATTGAATGCTCCATTAATGACAAACTGATGTACTCAAAGACATGTGGTAGCAAAATACGGGAAAGTGCACCCTTTTGTTCATGTTCGAAATAAAAAACTATTTTTAATATACCCTTATTAATTTTTTTTTAAAAAGATCAAATATTTTACTGTACTAATGTTAATTGACTAAAACTGTGGAATGCTAGTTGGTCCTTACTATTTAAAACAATGAAAGTCTGTTCAATAAATGTCTAGCAACAGCATTCAACCTAAAAAATTATAACTTGCTAATGCTGTGTAATGCACATTAAACTGGCAAAGGAACAGCTCCAAATCAAGTTTAAAAGTACTCAAATGGTCCCTAAGCTGTTTGACTCAATTATCTGTCAATAAAAAATGTGTAAAGACTAAATTTAAAAAGCATGACATAACAGGGGGACATTTAATGGCACTCAATTATTTTGATGGCAACTTTGAAGATGGTTTGATTTAAAAAAAAAAAGGCAAATTACAACAATTAAAAAACAATCAATAAATGTGGTGCTGATGTTTACGTTTACACCCAACAATATGTATTCTCTGTTGATTTAAGTGCACGTATAAAAGAAAATATAATGTTACACATTTCTTTCATTGCCAATTTCAGTGACATAAGGAAGAGTTGGTGAGGGATGAGTGGCCCCAAAGACATTTATGGGCCTCATTGGACCACCCAAGCCACCAAAAGTAACTTGGTTTTATCATGCACATTCAATATTATTGTTACTTCCAAAAGTAATATTTTATATACCACACATTTCATGTTTCTTCAATCTAGCTGCATTAATCAACCTCAAGAGAAACGACTGTAAAAACACTAATTTAAGTAAATGGAAGCCTAATGGATTATTCACAATCAAAGCAACCATGAAGGCTTTTCAACTGAGTATTAGTCAAATTAATAAAACCTGTCAAAACAACTTTGCAAAAACCTTCCAAGTTAATTCTGCATTAAAGAAGTACATTAACGGGAAAAAAAACCTTGAATCATAATGTAAGGTAGAAGACAATTTAAAGTGTTAAGCACTTGTTTAATGCCACTGGTGCTGTTATGCCAAAGCTTGGTAGTTATTTTAATATTATTTATTATTATATATTAATTATTAAATAATTAATTATACCTGAAATAGTTTGACGGGGTCATTCCATTGTATCGCTGAACCCTGCCAGGGCACTGGAACATCGCCGCTTAAACTCTCTGCAAACACATCAAGATAGAAGATGGCATAGTCCTCTGGATTCTTCACCTCATCCTCAAAGAGCTTCATTATTTGGAAAAACGTCTGTAGAGGCCCACAGATATACACAACTATGGTAGAAAAAAAGAAAATCAAAAAAGATTGCTGTTACAATATTGATAAATTTTTTAAACATAAATATAACTGGTACTCTTATGATATGCTAAATCATTTACATTTCTGGGCTCTCTCCTTCAGTGTAAGTATATGTGAGTTGCCAGTTTCATTGCAGTTCAGGGAGAAAATTTTAATTTTGATAATGTCATTTAATAGCAATGCCACAGTTTGATATCCCATCATTGTCTGCAACACAAATGGTGCGGGACAAGTTTCGCCAAAGTTTAATACTTTTGGGGTTTCTTGCAATTATTACCAAAAGTATGAGCAACAGTACACTGTTGAAAAAAACAACAAACGGTAAGCTCTAATTTAAGCTCTTTAACCTCAAATGCTCGTTTTGTCTCGTCTCTGTGATGCACATGCGTAGTCTGTGCGGGGGTCAATACAGTTAGGGTACCTGTATGTCGAAAAACTCCCATCTTGTTTACTTCCTCAACTTCAAAATCATCCTACATTACTGCAGAAGTACTGACCTAGTGTTTACAAAGTGAACATACAAAGATCAAATGCCCTTTACAAAAAAAGGTAAAACACCGTTTTGAGGTTAAAAAGTATATAAATTGTCAATTTGTTTCGAAAATAATGATCGTTTCGCTAGATAAGACCATTCTTCCTCATCATTTAAATGATGCTGCGTTTAAACTGCATTTTGGAAGTTCTAACTCGGGGGCACCATACATAACAATTATATGGAGAGAAATCATGAAATGTTTTCCTCAAAAAACATAATTTCTTTACAACTGAAGAAAGAAAGACATGAACATCTTGGATGACAACGGGGTGAGTACATTATCTGTAAATTTTTGTTCTGGAAATGAACTAATCCTTTCAGAGCATGGATTGAAGCACAGAGGTGGACTCTTCCTCGCTGCATGGCACCATATTGATGCACACGTGAAATCTTCTACATATGTGTGTGTATGTTTTCCTTGGCGTCTACGCTATGGGCATTATTTCCATTAGCAGTGTCTTTCAGTACTGCTTCTGCCAGCTCAGGGGCCAGACTCCCAGTTAGCAGACATTTCCTTAAGTGCTAGACCAAAGCCGGCCCCAGTCTGCCTCTCAGCCCCCAAATCCTCAGCTCTTCCAGCATAGTGTAGACAAATGCATGCCAAGTAGTCCTGCTGTCTCCTGGATGTGCTCCAAGACAAATGTACAAAAAGGGCAAGGAAAATGTTCAGCGGTGTTATAGAATTTATAAGGATCTGCTTGAGCCTGGCTGATACAAAGCCCATGAAAACTGTTTGAGAACATTTTGTTTCAAAAGAGTCTATCATGAGGTTCTGAAATGTGATGTGCGGTTTTTGCGATTTGTTGCATGTTTTCACTCGGTCATTTTGTTAGTCATGCCAAAGTCATTTGTTTATTTTTTGCACTGCACAAAAGATACTCGGTGCTTTGTTTATTCAAAATTGTCACAACTGGTGGCAAACAAGACTGACGTCACTGTTTTGAACTCTTTGAAAATATGCTAGGAATATAATATGTGTTATTGATTCACCCTATCATCTCAGACATGTCTGAATTTGATATGCCGTGAGTTGGATTTTTGAAAAAGACTGTATAATTCCCTTAATTGCAGTCTTTTCAAGTGTGAAACATGCACACTCTGGTCTATTGTTTGTGCGTTAGGTGTGTGTTTGGAGCTTGTGTAGCACCCCGCATCTGTTATAGATCGTACAAACGTTTGAGCGACCTAATGCTTCGTATTTCATATGCACACAAACACACACACAAACACAGTTTGGCATTGTCTCCTATTCAGCTATTGGACATTTGGTTTTCATTTGAGAGGCAAAAATATGTAGGTTTGAGAAATGTAACCTTTAGAAAATCAGAAATGTTGAAATCCAAAATGTTCTTGTCAAGGCCTCAATGATTTTTGACATATAATTGTCGGAATTAACCTTTTACCATGATAAAAATAGATTTTAAATTATGATTCAAAAACAGATTAATCAGGAAGGCATCATTACTATTACTGCTCATACTGAAGGGTAGACATTTGAACAATTAAAAACTGAATGATTGTAACAGCATTGGAACATGCTAAAAAAGCACTTTCGGAAACCATTGTTCCTCAACACAATAACATGGATTCCAAAAGTGTTTTTTTAGGGCCAAAATTTGAGTCTTTATTCAGGAATCTTTGTCTAAATAGCAACCTAAACCACAAAATTAAACCACCTGCACTTACTAAAAATGAAACATTTTGGCCCCATATGAAGATGATATGCACGATATGCACATCTTCATAAAGTGGTTTGGATTTTTAGTGATTAGCAACTAAAAGACATGTCGCCAGTACTTCCATATTGTACATTTCATTATCTACCCAAGCTTTAAAAAAATATGTTTTTGTACCTGTAAATGTTATGTACAAATATATTTGTATAAATAACAATGAGACCAAGCTAGACAAAAGCCTCTGTATGTTTCCCACATCTAAACCACAAGAAAGAAAAAAAATGCTTGTGCTCTGACAAAACGAATTGTGGTGCTTATGTGGGCAATTCGAGTTTGAATCCAGCTCGCAACATTTTCTGATTCCATTTCCCCATCACTTCCCATCTAATTACTGTGTCTAACCAATGAAGAGGCAAAAAGGCAGGCCACAAAAACAAAAAAAAGGAAGACGAAAGGGTTTGTGATGACACTTCACAGCCTAGAGCGGATCATTATCTCATCAATGCATGGAATGTGAGTTCACAAACGGAGCAAGCCCAAACAACAACAACCAAAAACATGAATTAACCTGACCTCGGGGTCATAGCAACTAAACTCATTGAGGAATAATGGGAGAGATACATTCTGACATCTTTGGACGTAAGCCACTGTTATTTTGAAATTGATTTGCAATCATTTAACAGGGCTTTTTACAGTACTCTTTAAGATCGTCAGCACATCAAACAGGATTAGACTGTGAAATGCTGTATTATTGAAAGAATAAATGATCATCCACTTATTGAAGGTTATCTAAAATGATTTATGCTTCTATACAATACATATAAGTCTATATAAGACCAATATATAAAAACCACACACTTGAGACTGTTACAGTGATTTTACCTCAGGTTCTTACACACTAAACCATGCTTTTATAAAACACTGCAATGACAATAATAAAAAAAGATACTTTCCATTCCGTTGAATAAACAGGCAAGTATATTAATAGTAATCAGAATAAACAATTCCAAGTTATAAAGCTACAATTTCCCTTTAACAAAGTTCATCAACATGTGCAAGTGGAAGGGTGCATTCGTTAGTACAGCTTTCAATCTCCAATTTTGTAAAAGTCTGCTGTTTTTATTGATGGTGTGTGTAGTAATTAGTTTTATGGCTATTATCAATCAATGATATTTTAGTACACAAACAAAATAAATATCGTGAAAAATCACTTCATTTCAGCATCTAGTTTTTGTGTAGTGATGAAAAAAGTAGAAGGCCTCTCTACTGTACTCAGTCTACCCTACAAGACATGGCTAATCAGGATCTGCGAGCAGCCAATCAAGCTAACAGTAAAACAGCAACTGCAAGCAATTAGCCATAAAAGTGTTCGAAATGTTCCCACACCATAACAGGGTAGTTAAATGTCAGAACTATCTAGGTATGTTGAACTGCTCACCAAGACTACTAAACGATATGGTAAATGTTATCAGATAAAAGTCATGTGCTGATGATATCGCTTATATTTGTGACGTACCTACTTTAGTAAACAGGCTACAGCACTAATAAAACTAAACATGAGAGAGTGAGGTTATGATAACAGCAGAAATCTGGGGGCAGTCTAGTCAGAGTATAAAATTAAAGTGACTGTACATCACTGTAATACAACCTTCTTTCATTTTAATCTATTGATGCTGAGGAAGCATATTCGAAGTATTCTTTATCAAACACTGCCAAAGACATGGCTGTAAATGACGATTAACATCTTTGTGAAAAGCTGTAAGCAGCGTGGGGCTTTCCTTTGCCTTGCATGTTCAAATGAGACACTAGGAAACATGGATTTGTGTTGCCATGGCAGTGTGGAGTTAGCAACGAAAGTCATTGATCTGACTTATTTAGACTAAGCGATGAATACTCCCAAACTCACATAAATACTACACTTTTGATGAAGACATCACTTGGCAAAGAACATTAAAACATTCTTCTTGTGACTGGATTTGCAACATTATAAAGACTTAAACTTAAGGCAGCCATTTATGTTGCGCAAACCTAGTCCGTAAACTATGAGGAATTCCAAATCATGAATCATTCAGACAATCATTTTAAAACAAGTTCATGAGTAGTCTGAGGTTGTGTTTAGGTCAGTGCATATCAGTCAGGCTGCTTTTCCTACATCTGATATTTCATGGAAAATGACTTTACTGTGGCAAATACAATGTAATGTATTATAATGTTCAGTCAATTATTCACAAAACTCATATTTAAGGCACCTGAAATACAAAATGAAACAGTGAGACCATCTAACCAGTAAATGCGGTCTGACCGTACTGAATGGGCTGCATCTTGCCTGCCAGCTGCAGCTGTTTTCAACCTCTAACCAGACAAAATCTTCTATTGATTTTATGTGTCACAGAAATCAAAAGAGCTGCACTGCAGAGATAATAAACTTATCAATATGAAGTAACACTGGTGACCCTGGACCACAAAACCAGTCTTAAGCAAGGGTATATTTGTAGCAATAGCCGAAAATACATTGCATGGGTCAAAATGATAGATTTTTCTTTTATGCCAAAAATCACTAGGATATTAAGTAAAAATCATGTTCCATGAAGATATTTTGTAAATGTCCTATCGTTAATATATCAAAACTTAATTTTTATTAATAATATGCATTACTAAGAATGTCATTTGGACAACTTTAACGGCAATTTTCTCAATATTTTGATTTTTTGCACCCTCAGATTCCAGATTTTCAAATAGTTATATCTCAGCCAAATATTGTCCTATCCTAATAAACCATACATCAATCGAAAGCTTATTTATATATATAATAAACCCTCCAGGTTTGTGGCCCAGGGTCACAAATCCAATGCATGATGACCCATTTAGGTTATCAGTAATAATGGCCTCAGTTCACAATTGTTCTGATACTGGGAACAAAAACTTTAATTACATCTGATAACCAGGAGGGGTAAAAATCATTTCCATGCCAAAATTAGGTTTAGAAGACCAAGGCAACTTTTTATGTATGCATATATTTAGCAAGAGATATGAGAAAACAATAGTGAAAGAGATACATAAAAGTCTAAATGTGAAAATCTGTTTATTTGTTGCAACACTCCTTTATTACCGAACGCTGCTTCTTCTGTTCGAGAGCACTCTCATCTAAAATATTTTTTGTCTAAACGAAAAAAATAAAAGGACTTAAGTAACCGTGATATCATCATTTTAGACTAATAGCATTTGGCCTTTCTCAACATCCGCATATAAACAAAATCTAAGAAATCTGGAGTTAATGCATCATATCCTTCAGTATCGTTACACAATCATTGTTTTTACGAACTACAACTCAGTGACCAGCTGTGTGCTCTCTTATTTACTATCAAATATTTTTTTATAAATTAGATTAACGTGCATTAATATATTGTATTGTTTAACATAGTGTGCTGTGTGAATCTTCAGGGAATTAAATAAAAATACGACACAAATATCCAGAGTGTAGGCACAAAGACCTCAGTGACATACACATTATGTGTTCTCCTCATTCCATGCATTATTGCAGCCCTGCCACAATAATTGTGTTTGACAGCTCAAGGGGTTATGAGAATGTCAAGCACTGTAACAAAGCAAGGAATCAAGCCACACTCTTGAAAATAACGAATTTCAAGGGTTCTCTGCAGGCCCTTAAGTTCAACAAAGAACCCTCTTCTTAAAAAAAATCATTTGTTTGAATTAACGCAAAAGAACATTGGAATATTGATTTCTGGTGTCTTTGAAACACCATTTCATGAAACACCATTTTGAAAAAAAAATCGTAAGTTATTCTATTGTCTAAGGAGTTTTTTGCTAAACTGTATCTTCTGAATTCTGTCTACACATTTTTAATCGGTTTAAGTTAAAGAAATTTTAAAGAACTGTAAAAAGAAGTGTTTGGTAGGTACACAAGGTGACTGTCCATAGACATTGACTACATTGCTTAACAGTGAATAGGGTGCGTGCCCTCCTGTTTTGGTGGTGCTGTAAATAACTCGCACCACAGGGCCAAAAATACTGCCCGGGGGAACACAGGTGGTGTCAGTCCTAAACCAAAGCTATCAATGCCTCATTGTATTCTTTAGATTTTAGATGCATTGGATCAAGAATATCAATGTGGTTGATGTGGAGGGATGCTTCACGCAAATACACAAACATGTTTTATTGATAAAAGAAGGTAAACCGTGTGTGGGCGGGAGGGGTAACAATGACTGAACCACATAGTAATATTGTGGTGTTTTGATATACGCTATTTTCCAAGGTAGTACCCATATGGTAGTACTATTTCTTTTAAGTATCAAGTGATGTACTAATGTACAATAGCAGTATGAATATGCAAATAAGTTTAATCTAAATGTATATTTTTATCTTTATAACAGAAAGTTGAGATAATTTCTGTATGAATAAAGCCTTATTGTAGAATTCTGAATTTTACACTATAAAATACATTGTAAGGTAACTTAAAAAAAAGGCATGTAACTTTATGTGGTAACCTTTATGTGAAAGCGATTTCCTAACTGTCAGTTTGGGTAGAAATAAAGTTAAAGTTAGAAATAAAAAGCACATTTTGTATATGTGACCCTGGACCACAAAACCAGTCCTAAGTAGCACAGGTTTATTTGTAGTAATAGCCAAAAATATTTAACATAGGTCAAAATAATCATTTTTATTTTTATGCCAAAAAATCTTGTTCCATGATGATATTTTGTAAATTTCCTACCTTAAGTATACTAAAACCTAATTTTTGGTCAGTAATATGCATGGCTAAGAACTTCATTTGGACAACTTTAAAGGCGATTTGCTCAACATTTAGATTTTAGACACCTCAGATTTTAGATTTTCAAATAGTTTTATCTCGGACAAATATCATCCTATCCTAACAAACTATACATGAATGGAAAGCTTTATTCAGCTTTCAGATGATAATATATTGTGTTTATGACTGAACATTTCAGTGGGGTACCATGGGACAGTCTACATCAGATGTATTTATTCATGTACCATGGTATTTTAAATAACATCACCACCGATTTGTTTTTTGTTTTGTTTGTTTGTTTGTTTGTTTGACTTGGCCATTGTGTATTTTAAAATAGCTACATTGATTGGAGTCGAAAAAAGAAAAGTAAAAAACATTGTATTGCAATGATTTGGATATGCATTGTGGTAGTACCATGATAGTCTTTTAAGCACTTTATAGTGAAAAGTAAAGACCATGGTATATGAATTCAGTACCTTTACATCAAAGAACAATGGTACTTTTCTATTTTAGTGGCTCGAATCAATTGTTGAACTGAATCTAAACTTACTTCTCCCGTTGTCCTTTATAAATGTGATGATGTCTTTATAACTGAAAGTCTGTGGATCTTCGTAAGGGAAAGCTTCCACGGTGATATTTTCCTCTCGCAGAATCATGTAAATGCCCTCGGAAAGGAAGTAATGAGGCCGGTCGTCTTGTTTGAGGTCGTGATAGATCATCAGCGCGCGAGTGCTCCAGTTAAAATGCGCGTGCAGATAACTGACAAAGTCTCCGAGTTTCGTGGTGGTCGGGCCCGTCCTGACAATAGTTTTAAACTCCTCCGAGCTATCAAAACCATAAGCTGGTCCTCCCGCGGTTATCAGTGGGAGTTTCCAGTGGGACGCGAACCGTCCGACGGACGCGACTGAGTACGTGCAACCGGGTCCCATAAACGCATCTGGCGTGTTGTAAAGTTTTGTGTCCACGGCGATAATCTGTGCCTCGATTTCCGAGCAGGAACCGGAGGAATCCTCTGTGCTGAAGTTAAGGAGGTTGATCGTGTGTCCCCTTAAAAGTCCGCTCTTCTGAATTTTCTCTTGCGCCATACGGATCGCGGGGAGGACGCGCGGCGATGCCCACGAATACTTAAGATTGTCCGGCAGCATCACCGCTACAGTTATATTTCCCCTTTCTGTTCTGCAACCCGCTATGAGTACGTATATAAGCAGCACAGTGAAAAAACTATATCCCATCCTAAGTCCCGATCCCATCTTAAGTTGACAAACAAATCCTAATGTGTGCGCGGCAGGTAATAGGATTTATTTTTCTCAAATCAAACATCAATGAGAAAAATCTCCTTTTAAATAAAGAGTACAATCCATTCGTGACGCCTTTCCTCCTTGTAGCCCAACTAAATTGCTTGACAGAGTCTCCTGGTGGGTTATTTGATGGACTTCTCCAGTCCGACTCCTCATGAGACTCGGTGCGCGTGTGTACGTGTGTGAACATCCAGATGAGCGCAACTTCACCGCTCGCGGCCCTCGCACTGCCCCTACACGTCATGACAGATACTAACTGATACTCTAGTTAACGGCTCCCTCTGTCTGCGGGTCAGATATTGCATTGCAGTCTATGGAGTTAGTGTGAATTTTAGGGGTTTTATGACTGTAAGAAATTTTAATTGGTAACAATTATAAATTCCCCTAGCTTGACCTATAACGTAGGCTACTGACTTAGTCGCCCAGTTAAACAAACTGCATGTTTTTATGTTGTTATGATATATGTGATTATATGTTAGTTTTTTCTGACTCACCAATAATTCATTTTTTTTTTAACATGTTTACCATGGTTAATTAAAACGTGGTGGTAAAATATGGTGGTTTGGGGTGGTGATGGGCGATGACATTAGTATCTTATATACTGGGACAAGTATATTTGTCACCCTGGACCACAAAACCAGTCATAAGGGTAATTGTTTTCTGAAAAAATCTGAAAATCTTTAATCTGAAATCTGAATACATAAGCTTTTCATTGATGTATAGCTTGTTATGATAGGATAATATTTAGCCAAGATACAACTAATTGTATAATTACTGATCAAAAATTAAGCTTTGATATATTTACGGTAGCAAATTTACAAAATATCTTCATGGAACACAATCTTTACTTAATATCCTAATGACTTTTTTTTTTTGGCAGAAAAGAAAAAAATTATAATTTTGACCCATGCAGTATATTTTGGCTATTGCTATAATATATATAATAATATACTTAAGACTGGTTTTGTGGTCCAGGGTCACATTTGATTACCACACAAATGCATGAAGAAAATGTAAACTTATGCAGAACGTTATCTTAATGGTTATTTTAGGTTTTAATTGCATGGTGACGAGGTAACAATTTGCAACAAAACTAGATCAAATCCCTGTTGAACAGTTGCCATTTTATAAACTGTCAATAGAGATCAGACAAGCTCATTTGTAACTACTGAGGACTATTACCACCACACGCACACACACCATCCAAAATCTCAGAAATAATTATCTACATTAAAATAATGCATAAAAAAAAAAGAAAGACTACTAGTTAGATCACTAGTTCTAAATCAACGTTCACGGATGGATTAGACACTTCACATTATTCTCATGTCTTTTAAAGAATTAAATAGCACCTGTGATCCAGAATCAACAAAAACTCCATTGAGCTACAAAGAGCTAAAAAACTGCAGCATGTTTTTTGCCACGAATCCACTTTCATCCAAGGCCAACCCAGATGCAACCTGGTGTCAAGAGCTCAATCTTGGACACTAAGCAGTGGAAAAAGCACTGTGGTCTGATGAGTCAGCTCTCATCCCATTTCATATGTTAGGAGAAAATCATAAGAGGCCTTCGGTTCACGTGCGGATCATCTACTGCTGCCCCAAAAATCACCAGATTACAACATTCTTCACAAAAGATTTCCCAGTAATTGAGGGAAACATTAATTCAGCTTGTCTTCAGGATCTTCAGTCTGCACGTTGAAGCTCAAGTGCAACTGGATTATGTAGCAGGACAATGATCCAAAGCAGGAGAGAAAGTCTGATGAATTGCTCCGAAAAAGCAAAATTAAAGTTGCAGAGTGGCCTAGTCAAAGTCACGACTTGAACCCAATTGAAATGCTGTGGCAGGACCTTAGATTCATGCTCAAAAACCCAGCTGTGTCTGAACTAGAGCAGTTCTGCAAAAAAAAAGTGGGCCAAAATTCCAACACAGCAATGTTAAAGACTTATCTTCAGTTATTGGAAGCATTTGGTTGCAGTTATTGCTGCTACAGTAGCCACAACCATGATGATGCGACAGCAGCAAGTTGAACCAGAACGCCCACAACACACCAGCATATTGGTGGAGATGAGACAGAGTGATGAAGCCAATCAGTATATATGGGGATGGTTAGGAGGCCATGGCGGTCTGAGGGCAATGGGGGAATTTGGCCAGGATGCCGAGGTCCCCCCCTACTCTTTTTTTTTTAAAAGACATCCTGGGATTTTTAATGACCACAGAAAGTCAGAACTTCGGTTTAACGTCTCATCTGAAGGACGTTGCTTTTTGACAGTATAGTGTCCCCATCACTATACTGGGCTGTTAGGACCCACACAGACCACAAGGTGAGCACCCCCTGCTGGCCTTACTAACACCTCTTCCAGCAGCAACATAGATTTCCCAGGAGGTCTCCCATTGAGGTACTAAACAGGCTCAACTCTGCTTAGCTTCAGTGGGCAATCAGTCTTGGGCCTACAGGGTGATATGGTTGCCGGTCACCCAAGAGCCATCTAACTCTTATCACAATTGAGGTTTTACTTTGTATTCCGTTTGAAGATCAAAACTATTTATTATGAATGAGACACAAAAACAGAAGAAATCGGGATGGTGGCAAAAAAACATTTTTACAGCATTTTACACACTAAAAAGACTGCAAGATGTGATTACAAACTCATTGTTTTATTATTTTGCACAATGAACAAAAAGGATAATTTGTGTATTTGACATGAGATAATAAAGTTCATTATCACTTTTCTAGTTTCCACTCACTAGTTTCTGACTATTGAGTAGTCTTGGGTAGTCTGTAGACACCAGTGGACACAATAAGCTGGTGGGCTCTGACTTTCTTCTGCAGGAAAGCCTGCAGCTCATTCACATCCATCTCAGTGACACCAGATCCTGCTGCCACAAACATTCGCAGCATGGAGTGGATCCTCTCCAAAGTCATGCTCTCCAGGTTAGTCAGCATGGCCTGAATATAGGCCCAGAACAGCTGGGAAAATAAGGGAAAACAGTTTAGCATTGTCTTAGCATTAAATGGCAAATAATGTCCTGAGCAGTGTTGCATTACTGTTATGACAAGAGTTGTAAGTGTATAAATAACCTGTAGTTTCTCTTCTCTCTGCTCAGACTGTGTTGCAGTGTTGGAGTCTCCCTCCTCATCACTGTCTATAAGCATGACACTTCTGTCAGACCTCTCCCTGCAAGAGCTCGTCTCTTGCACAGTATATCGACCTCCGGCTTCCTCCCGCAGCACGCCCTGCTGCTGCCAAAGCGCCAGCTTCCTGCGCACCATCTCTTGTGGTACGCCAAGGACACCACTCAGCTCTTCCAACGTCCATGTTCCTAATGAGGGAAAACAAATAGTATTGGAACTTCAGGCTAACGAATAATCAGGATTGTCATTCATTTGCACTCTAGGTAGTGCACATGCTCATAATGCATAAAATGCTGCAAATATATTTTAATAGGTCAAAACCTGGAAACCAGTACAGAGACATTAGGTCTGTGGTTAACAGAATATCAAAATATTTTCACAGTTTATTCAACTACATCAAACACAGCAGTAATAATGTTACTAACAAGGCTTAATGGAACTACAGAGGTTGTCAGGGATATTAAACATCATCACACCAAACATAAAATGTCTACCCAGTTGTCCACTTTTACACCCTTTTTGTGTTCAAAATCATGGTTTTGCAAACAATTTTAACTAAGACTTTTAGGGCAAATGTTTTTGAAACAATGGTCGAAAGCTTAGTGATGGTGACATCAAAAGCAATTGTATTTAGGCTTCAAAATTTATGTCAATTATCATGAAAAAAAAAACATGCAAGAATCTTGAACTTTTGTAGGTCACAGAGCTAATAAACCATATTGGGTTTTTTGTTGAGAGACCCAGGATCGGCCTACTAAGGTTTCAGACTGGTCTGTATCCGGATTGATTGATTTCTCCCAAGTAATAAATAATAACTATAAAAAAAATAACTATTGTTGTTCATCCAAACTTTCAAAAGATTTCAATGAATAATAACTTTCTAGTCTGTTCTTCATACAAAACCTTTAACTTTAAAAAACTTTTATAGCACTTCTTTGTCATTTTTGGATCTTGACAGCCAGAGTTGATTTTCATTTTATGTGGAAAATTGCAGACATTTAGGTAAGTTACTTCTTTGTGCTCCACAGAAGAAAGTCAAACAGATTTGGAACAACCTAAGGGTGAAAAAATGATTTTGGTGAACTAATTCTCCACACCTTTGTCTTGGAAGTGTAAAATAATGGCAGCGTGAATGGGAGTCACAGTGAGGTTTGCAATCGTTCTGTCTTCCAGCTCCACATCCAGTGTAACAGAACCCAGGTGAGGCTTCCACCTCAGAGTCCTCATGGCCTGCAAAATAAAAAGAAAAAAAAATTGTATTTTGAACAGAACATTAGGATAAAGAAAAATCAGCCATGTATTATCAATGGCATGATTCAGAAATCATAAAGAACTGAAGAATCTAAACAAACTCTTGCTAATGTGCAGTGGAGGACGAAGTACACAAATCAAGTACTTGAGTAAAAGTACAGATACGTATAATAGAATATTACTCCAGTAAAAGTATAAGTACTCCTTTTTCAATTTTACTCGAGTAAAAGTACAAAAGTACTACATTTTTTGTGTACTTAAGTAAAAAAGTACTGAACTATTTTGCAATTTTATAAAGGCTACTTAATTTAATTTTATATAAGCATAGAATTTTTTTTATAATCCTACTGTTCAATTGAAAAAATCGACGCAAGACAGCGAAAACCTCTCCAATCTGATTTTGTGGCAACTTGGAACTCTTGCATCTACATTAATATTAGTCTGTTTGTTTCTTATTCCCAGGTCACCATAGCCACCAGATCCAGTCAGTATCCAGATCAGATGGTCACTGCAGTCCCCCGGATCCAGTCCAAACCTAGAGCAGATGGTGGATCAACACCTACAGCCGAATGTCAGCGGATACCGTGTCAACTAGATGAGCCCCAGAGACAGATCATCAAGAAAGAACTCCTACCCTAAACGGCCACCGGCACAAAGCCATGGGAGCCAGATGAGTCCTCCCCAATTTGACTTTGTTGCAATATGGAACTCTTGCATTATTATTGACATTTTATTTTATTATTTTAATACTGTAAGGTTGCTTTGACACAACTTGTATTGTAAAAAGCGCTGTATAATCTTGACTTGACTTGACTTGACTTCAAAAAGCCTTGGATTTTCCCAATATAACCACTAGCCTATATGGAGTCAAGATAGATTTTTGTTGTTGATATGGACTACGTTGACAAGAGTGATGTTCACTGTGAAGCTTACATTGCGATGCACCTGAGAGAAAACTGATTTGACCATCTCATTTTCACCAGTAAGAAAAGAGTCGTAAAGCTTGTTATTTTGCAGAACGTCACAGTTATACATGATATGAGAATAAGGCCTGAAGTAAGGAAGAAAAATGTAATTATATTTTCATAATATTTTTCTTTTTTCTCAAACATTGTCTGTGGTGTAAAAACACCCCTGGCCAAATGCCCCCAGAGGGCATCACTTCCCACTTTGATAATTACTGTAGTTAATTCTGAACATCACATCTTTTCTTTTTCCCACAGATGTAATCTGTCTAGGTGGTTGATTATAAATATTTGGACTTCATATCTGAAAACTTGTTAGCTAGACAGTTAGCATTAGCTAACAATTTTTACTTATTTTCAGTATAGTTATGAATAAACATTTATATCTGTCTACTAGGCTAGTCGATCCAAACGATATAAAAACAGATGTCACATAGGGCTAAATACGTAGCATTTTAATAAAACTGTTAAGGTTACAGCATCGAGGAATATGAACGTGCATGAGTTATTTTATTTAATCTGTGTTATGTTAATGTTTTCGTTTTTTGACCTAAAAAGAGACAATGATGTTGATGTACCTGCATTCAAGCATTTCAGAGGGCTTAAATACATCACCCCTTTACAGCAGATTTAGTTCGCAAACAACTGACAGTTACAATAATTAATCCTAATTAACATAACTTACTTTTCGCAGCATCACTCGCGCGCGCGCTCACAAGATCTCCCGGTTCTTATTTGTGAATCCAGTTGACTGGAGACTCGCTCTAAACGGCTCATTTGAATCAGCGAGTTGTCAACTCGAGAACAGCTGCAATTGGATCAGTCCAATTCGTGAATGAATCGTTAGTTGCGTTTTGCGAACCGATTGAAAAGAATCAGTTTGTTCATTAATCAGACACCGCTTCTGCGTCTCGGAACACGTGATATATTATAAGGAGTAACGACATGTTTTATGAATGTAGTGAAGTAAAAAGTACGATCTTATGCTTTGGAATGTAGTGAAGTAAAAGTAAAAGTCACTCAAAATAAAACTACTCCAGTAAAGTACAGATACTTGAAAAATGTACTTAAGTACAGTAACGAAGTACAACTACTTCGTTACTGTCCACCACTGCTAATGTGTTGAGTAAACACACTTGGGTCCTAAAACAAAACCACTGGACAGGAAGTACCTTGAGTTTTTCAAAGCGGTGTGTGTAGTCCTCCATGGCTTTAGATATGACCGTAGGCAGTTCCATCTTCTCCTCCTTCAGCTGTGGCCAGAACTCAGATGAAATGATCATGGCAGACAGCGGTAATGTAGACTGCTCCTCTACAGGAAGACGACTCTCTTCCTCACGAATATTAGTGTTGATCCGCCGAGAGTCTGCTACATCCTGCAAAGAAAGACAGACAGATACGTTCAATATAAATAGCTCACATAATGGAACTAAATCCATTTGAGGTCGCATATTATCATAACAGGATGACTGAACTAAGGGAAGTACATTTGTCGACCAGAGTTGAGAAGAGCCCAAAGCATACCTTTAACATCACCTCACAATAATGCATGTGGGACTCGCCAAACCTCAGTTTCAACAGCTCTACGTTGCGAATCTCTCTATAAACACAAAAAGGAGGGAATTAAAGTACATAAGTACTGTACATATTAAAAACCTAGTAAACAAACAGCACTCTCCATTTTACTTTTGCTTTAAAGTGTCCTTCATCTTTTGTAATAGATCATTATACTTTGCATATGTCAATAACTCAAAACTTACTGCCCAACATTTTAACTAGGCTGAAGCAAGGTTGTAAAAATGAATCGGTTTCTAATTCTGCAAATTTCTCACTAATACATTTACATTAACATTTGAGAGATTTTTATCCAACATGACCTAAAGTACATTTAAGGTATATATATGTTATTAACATTTAACAATTTATACATTCATACAATTTATACTTTGGAATTTGAACACATGCATGTGCATCATCAATAACAACTACTTTTATTTCTCAAATTAAATAAAATAATTTCCAAACATTTCTTAATATTCAAAACAAAAAACTGTATAAAAAGAGACCCTATCAACAGTCAATAAAATGTTCAAAAGCAAAACAAAAAGAAGTTCTTTACTCAATGTCTTTAAAATATTGATATTAATACTCAAAATATTCAATTTCTTTTTTCTTAGTTTTATATTTATTAATACTATTTATTTATTTATTTTCTGTTTGTAGACTGTTTATAATGTTTTAAATATTTGATCATCACAACTGTATGCTTTGTAAAGAGGTTGTTATTAATGGATGGAGCTTGTATATAGCAGTATAGATTTACTGTCCTCTGAAAATAACTCAACATATAGCCATTATTGTCAAAATAGCTGGCAACAAAAGTGAGTACACCCTAAGTGATAACATCAGTATGTTGTTTAACCATGCAAAGCCACATGTCCCATTCATCATGTATATGTTTTTTTTCTGCTTGACAGGACCATACAAAGTTGTGTATCTTAGATTAGAGCAGTTAAAATTATGTGCTTTAAGTACAATTCTCTCATACTGACCACTGGATGTTCAACATGGCATCTCATGGCGAAGAACTCTCTTGAGGATTTGAGAATTAGAATTGTCCACAAAGATGGCCAAGGCTATTAGAGGTTTAGTAGCACCCAGAAACTGAGTTACACTACAGTGGTCAGGGTCATACAGAGGTTTTCCAAGATGGGCTCCATTCAGAACAGGCCTTGTAAGGGTCGATCAGCGAAGTTAAGCACTCGTTCTGTGCATCAGGTGAAGAACCTGGCTTCAAAAAACAGACACATGAGTGCTGCCACCATTGCTTTAAAGGTTGCAGAAGTAGAAGGTCAGCTTTTCAGTGCTCAGACCATATGCCGCACACTGCAACAAGTCGGTTTGCATAGGCGTCATCCCAGAAGGAAGCCTCATTTGAAGCTGGGTCACAAAAAAGCCTGCAAACAGTTTGCTGAAGACAACCTGTCCAAGAGCATGAATTACTGGAACCATGTCCTGTGGTCTGATGAGACTATAAGATAAACTTGTTTGGCTCAGATGGTGCCCAGCATGTGTGGCGATGCCCTGGTGAGGAGTACCAAGAAAACTGTGTCTTGCCTACAGTCAATCATGGTGGTGGTGGTAGCATCATGGTCTGGGGCCGCATGAGTCCTGCTGGTACTGAGGAGCTTCAGTTCATTGAGGGAAACATGGATTCCATTATGTACTATACATTCTAAAGCAGAACATGATGCCTTTCAGGGGCAGTCGTGGCATAACGGTGAGAGAGTCGGACTTGTAATCCAAGGATTGCGGGTTCGAATCTCAGGTCCGGCAGGTGAGACTGAGGTGAGACCCTTGAGCAAGGCACCCAACCCCCAACTGCTCCCCCGGGCGCCGCAATATGGCAGCCCACTGCTCCAGGTGTGCGCACTTGGATGGGTAAAATGCAGAGTACAAATTCCCTTCCCCTTTCCCCTTTTAGGGGGCAGCCGTGGTCTAATGGTTAGAGCGTCGGACTTGTAACTCAAAGGTTGCAGGTTCGAGTCTCAGGTCCGGCAGGGATTGTAGGTGGGGGGAGTGAATAACCAGTACTCTCTTCACCCTCAATACCACGACTGAGGTGAGTCCCTTGAGCAAGGCACCGTACCCCCAACTGCTCCCCTGGCGCCGCAGCAATGGCTGCCCACTGCTCCGGGTGTGTGTTCACGGTGTGTGTGTGTTCACTACTGTGTGTGTGCACTTGGATGGGTTAAATGCAGAGCACAAATTCCTAGTATGGGTCACCGTACTTGGCCTCACTTCACCTCCTTTCCTTTCCTTTCCTTTCCTTTCCTCCAGAAACTAGACCGAACGGCAGTTTTCCAACATGATAATGATCCCAAACACACCACCAAGATGACAACTGCCTTGCTGAGGAAGCTGAAGGTGAAGGTGATGGGGTGGCCAAGTATGTCTCCAGACCTGAACCCTGTTAATCACCTGTGGGGCATCCTCAAGCGGAAGGTGGAGAAGCACCATGTGTCTAACGTCCAGCAGCTCCGTGAGGAGTGGAAGAGGATCCCAGCAACCTGTGCAGCTATGGTCAATTCCATGCCCAGGATGATTAAGGCAGTGCCAGATAACAATGGTGCTAACACAATATATTGACACTTTTGACAAGTTCACTTAGGGTGTACTCACTTTTGTTGCCAGCTATTTTGACAATAATGCCTGTATGTTGAATAATTTTAAGGGAACAATAAATCTATGCAGCTATACAAGCTTCACATTGACTACTTTAAAATACATGCATGTTTCATTTCTACAGTATTGTCCCTTGAGAAGATATACTAAGATGGTTGCTGAAATATGAGGGGTGTACTCACTTTTGTGACATACTGTATATTATTTCACATGTCAACGAATCATTACAAAGGGTGTTCGCATGTGTCTTAAAGCTACAGCAGTAAAAACAATTAGAGAGGATGGTAAACACAAAACACAAAATGTAAAAAGTGAAAAGTTGATTCAGGAGCGCTAAGTGAAGGATTATAGTGGAAGCAGTGTATTATATGTTTGGGTGTTTAAGGTGAGTTACCTGGCTGTGTTGTAGTTGAGCTGATGCAGAAGTCGGTCAGCCAGTACAGTCTTGTACTCATTAATGAAGATCTCTTTACTTCCATAAATGCTGACCAGAAGACTGATGATGTCAGAAGAGCGCCGTTTAGAGCCGGTTTTATCTACAGAGAGAAAGGCAGTGAGAGAGTTGAAATGTGGATTACCTGTTAGGACTCAAATTTCTGTGACTGCAGACTGTATTGACTTGTTTGTATTCTGCATTGACTGTATAAATTTGACAGAATATTACACCAGAAATATCCTAAACTGGCCATGAAACTCGATTTAGCATTATTTACTTTCAATATTATTATTATTAACATTAACCCTAAAAAAGTTGGCAGTTTACACTAACCTGTGAGAGCATCAGTGGGATCTGGGGTCCAGTCCTCTGGATCACTTCCCTCATCTTCACTATCCTGCGTCTCCAAGGTAACAGGGTCAGCTCGAGAGAGCTCATTGGCTAGATCAGTACACCCCTCTGCATCACCTGTCAGACTGCCCACTATCTGACGCACAGTGTCCTCACGCGTTCTGTAATTTCCAACATTACAACAACGGATTAACCACCTCAGTAATGGAACTGGTTTAGTGCAGTGACGTAGACAAACCTGAGATATTTGCGAATGGGTTGGCAGGCCACTTGCAAGATCACCATAGAGGGGTCAAGTTCTCTTAGAGCTTTGATGGCAGAAATATAAACAGTGATAATGTCAGATGTGTGGACTCCTAAAGTGGAAAAAGAAAACATGATGAAGGTCAAAACATTTTTACACTTGAGTATTTAGCGATTGTGAAAACTGATTGAATCACTGACCTGGATGCAGCAGTCGTGTTTCAAAGGCTGATTTGAGGGAGGCAAGAAGCTGCTGCCTCTGATTGGTCCGTTCCAGACAGAACTTAAGATCCTCAATGGCAGGAATAGACTCTGGAAAATCTGCAACAATTAAGCAGAAGAAAAAAAAATTCCCATGAAACAAACCAAACCAAAACCAAAATGAGATTACACATAATATGCTACATAAATGGAGTTTCATTCTCACCTCGTATGATGCTGAAGAGCTCTTCAATTCTCATGTTTACGTAGATACGGCAAAAGAACTGGTGCATGTGACAGTGCCACCGCTGGAGGAGAGCATTGGTTGGCTGACCCGTTGTGCCATCTGTAGGTATGGCATTGCTCCCTACCTCTTCCACCTTACTGGCAAACACCCTGCTCAGCCATCCCAAAACCTTCCCCAACCACTGGAAATACAGTGATTTATTGGTGTTATTTAGATGAACATCCATCAATAAGACTTAACACAATTTCTTAATTAACATTACTTTAAATGGACACTTTAAGCTTGAAAATTAAAATGTAAAAACAAATCCACCATATTCTTAAAGCCAATTAGCTCAAAACTTTGCTTATGTTCACATATGAAAACAAACATTTAATCAATTTATTTTGTACGTTTGCCCACTAAAAGAAATGATCAGTCTATAATTTTAATAGTAGGTTTATTTGAAGATTGAGAGACAGAATAACAACAAAAAATAATCCAGAAAAATGCATTTCAAAAAAAGGATTTGCATTTTAATGAGTGAATAAGTATTTGACCCCTTTGCAAAACATGATTTAGTACAGCGGTTCCCAATTCCAGTCCTCGCGACCCAACGCTCTGCACATTTTGTGTGTTTCACGCATCGCTTCCGACGTTTGTTCTATTCCAACGTTGCTGCCCTTCGAAGTGGACATCACAGGATATTCCGCCATTATTCATTAGTTCGAAGTGAGCGTATGTGTTCCATTTGAAGTTAAATTTTAATTTAAATAAATTTAAAATGCATTTATTTACAGATGCACTTATGTCACACTTCTCTAGTAAATTTCATCTGTGTGTGAAGACGCTACATGCGGTGGAGTAGCGCAAATATGTGAATGAATGTTTGGAAGTATAGTAAACAGATTTACCCCGCTTAGGGAGCAGGGAGCAATGAACACTTTTGCAGGGACCATGTCAATCGGATCGCAGTTCCTGCATGGACCTCACTTCTAATGAGCTGGTTATCTGAATCAGGTGTGTTAACTAAGAGAGACATGCAAAATGTGCAGAGCGGTGGGGCGCGAGGACTGGAATTGGGAACCGCTGATTTAGTACATGGCGGCCAAACTCTTGTTGGCAATCACAGAGGTCAGACGTTTCTTGTAGTTGGCCACCACGTTTGTACACATTTCAGGAGGGATTTTGTCCCACTCCTCTTTGCAGATCCTCTCCAAGTCATTAAGGTTTTGAGGCTGATTGGCAAGTCGAACCTTCAGCTCCCTCCACAGATTTTCTTTGGGCTTAAGTTCTGGAGACTGGCTAGGCCACTCCAGGACCCTAATTTGCTTCTTCTTGAGCCACTAATTTGTCATGCTGGAACACCCATCCACAACCCATTTTCAAGGCCCTAGCTGAGGGAAGGAGGTTCTCACCCAAGATTTGATGGTACATGGCCCCGTCCATTGTCCCTTTGATGCGGTGCAGTTGTCCTGTCCCCTTAGCAGAAAGACACCCCCAAAGCATAATGTTTCCATCTCCATGTTTGATGGTGGGGATGGTGTTCTTGGGGTCATAGGCAGCATTCCACCTCCTCCAAACACTTTCAGCCAGTTCTTCTCTGTATCATTCAGATGTTCATTGGCAAACTTCAGATGGGCCTGTACATGTGCTTTGAGCAGGGGGACCTTGCGGGCACTGCAGGATTTCAGTCCTTCACGGCGTAGTGTGTTACTAATTGTTTTCTTAGTGACCACGGTCCCAGCTGCCTTGAGTTCACTGACAAGATCCTCCCAAGTAGTTCTGGGCTGATTCCTCACCGTTCTCATGATCACTAAAAACTCCACAAGGTGAGATCTTGCATGGAGCCCCAGACCAAGGGAGATTGACAGTTATTTTATGTTTCTTCCATTTGCAAATAATCGCACCAACTGTTGTCACGTTCTCACCAAGCTGCTTGGCAATGGTCCTGTAGGCCATTTCAGCCTTATGTAGGTCTACAATCTTGTCCCTTGGACAACTCTTTGGTCTTGGCCATGGTGGAGAGTTTGGAATCTGATTGACTGATTGCTTCTGTGGACAGGTATCTTTTATATAGGTAACAAACTGAGATTAGGAGTGCTCCTAATCTTAATATAATTTTAGCCTGTTACCTGTATAAAAGACACCAAGGGGCCCGAAATCTAGCTGATTGATAGGGGATCAAATACTTATTTCATTTATTAAAATACAAAAACATTTCTTTCTCTCACTGTTCAAATAAATCTACCATTAAAATTATCTGTTACATACTTCTACTGCTTATACTTTGGGTTAGGAATCTACTGAACATCCCCAAACCCCCAAATAAAAAAAAATAAAAACTGTAGCGCTTTTACTCTTGTATAACTTACTTTTCAAAAGATAAAAAGTGTATGTTATTAAATAATTTATCGTTAAATAAACCTGTCAAACGTTAGAATTTGCAAACTAAAGTTTTGTGTTGACAAATAAAACTCATTTCAAATCTACATGGATCAAGTTATACATTTTGGACTCTTAATGGAATTTCTACAGAAGTTTAAATCCTTGTGATTAAATCTAAGCATCAACATTCGTGTCAAATTGAATTAAATGTGTGTACATCATTGAAGTCGGTGAGAAAAGAACTCTCGTATTCTCCCCTGCAGCGCTGCTCCATCCTCTGCTCTATCAGCTGGTGTAGGATGCTGGTCACGGCCTCTGAGCTCACGCGTTCCAACAGCTGTAGTCTGGAGCTGAAATTACAAAAGACATTTATGAAGACATTATATATCCTATTAATCCACCTTTCCAACAAAGTCACATTGGGATGTTTGGAAGACAACCATACTGCTTGTGTTATTTTTAAAGTATGCATCACACAACATGCAAGTATTTCTGAGGGAAGTAATCTCTTTTGACTCATCTGATCAGACTTCCATAACATTTTTACCAAAATAAATAAATAAAATTGGATTAAAAGTAGGTTCATATAATATGTATTTTTTTTACAATAATCACTCATCTTACAAATAAATAAATAAATAAATAAAACATGCCTAGAGAGTACACACTTTCCCTGCGTGATGTATTCGGTATTCTTCCACGTTGTCTATGAATATTATGATGTTTTATGCTATTGAGTATACAAGAATTTTACAATACCTATTGTTATCAGAATGGTACTTCTCTTTAACTCACAGTATGTGGCTGAGCTCTTGAAGCTGCTCCAGAGCTTCCTGACACCAACACAGGTGAGGTAGGCTGGCACAGCCTGGGCACAAACCGCCTTCATCATGTTCTGCTGTGCCCTCCTCAGACTCCACAGCTTCCCCTGCGTGACTCATGTGCACAGAGAAGGTGCGGCTGTAAAATTCCAACACATGCTCTTGCAGCACAGGTGGAGGGGAAAACAGTAGAATGGCACGAATGACAGAGAAAGCTCTCTCAGCTAGACCACGGGCCCCTGGACCAGACAGACCCCCACGGCTCTCATCCTGCCATGAGCCCAGTCTTTCAAGACCATCTTGAGAAACAAAAAATGGAGAGTAAGATTAACAGAGTAGATTTACATTATGGAAAAAAAATGAAAGGAACACAATATGTCTAAATATCTAGGTGAAACACAATGCACCGTTTTAGCAATCCTTCTAGCGATACAACTTTCTGCAGATGTTTTATTCATTTTACAAACACAATAGCTAAATGTTTAAATAGCTCTGCTCGCAAATACTACAAAATGGAAAAAAGTGATGTTCTTCCTTAGTATTTTTGTCTTGTTTTCCAGCTCAAATGTCTTAAATTAAGATATTTACTTGTTTTCAATCAATCGAATTTGATTTAGATTTCAAGTTTTTATACCCCATTGCCCAATACATATGTTCTAGTTTTAAGCATAAACTCACTTTTGTTGTTTCTTACACTGTAAAAAGTTTTCACCAGTTTCTACTTAAAAACTTAAGTTCAGCAGCTGCCTTAAATTTGACGTAAAAACAACTTAAGTTATTTCAACTCATAAGTTAAATTAACTCATTTTTATTGTAATAAGTTAAAATGACTTGTAGTTTTAAGCTGACTTAACTTAAAATTTTAAGGCAGCTGCTGAACTTAGGTTTTTAAGTTGAATCTGGTTCAAACTTTTTACAGTGTAGCCTTCATATCTTTATTTTGCGACTCAAGTAAATGTATTTTGATTTAAGGATATTTAGATATTTGTTTTTTAAAACAAGATAAAAAATGCTGAGGAAATATTTATTTTTTGTGTGCATACAACATTTAATGCCATGAATTTTTAGAGCCTTTCAGCTCTAATTTGTCCTCAATAACAACAGTTTTTTTTTTGACAAATGTACAGTTCTTGAAACATGAAGTGAATTGTGGCTAATTTAGCTGTTAACACTCCCAGGTTGTCAATAATACTTATTACATTATATACGTACTGTATATATACAGTAGTCAACATTTGAAGTGAATCAAAACCTTTAATCAAAGTTGTCCTAAAACCAAAACAATACCCATTTTAGGACAACTTTGATGAACTATTTTGATTCACTTCAAATGTTGACTACTGTAAAATTATTCAGACACCAGATATAATTTTTGATATCTGTTACAAGTGGGTGCAAGACACTATAGTTTATTTATGTAAGTGAGGATAGCAAAATAAAGTAAACTGTGACATATTATACCCCAAAATACTTCATACAGTGGACTACCAGTAAAATTGATAAAAATTTGGGATCAAAATTATTCTGACACTTTGACCTAAATCTTTTTGTTTAAGTGTTTTTTTCTTGAACTGCTAATGTGAACTTTTTACACCACAGACTGAACAAAATTAACTATTTCTTTGTAATTGGTCAACAAAGTAATGATAGTTGCGTAAATACTGTCATACTAACAGTTCCAATCCATTACATACATTTCTATCAAAGTTATCTGACATCATCAAGACGGATTTGTTCTGACACAGTTTATTATATTTTATTACCATTTTCTAAACTATAACTAATTAATTGTAATAATGTGAGAAATGTTGAAGGTGTCTGAATAAATTTTGGTTTGAGTCCGAAAGGTTGACAACAACTATGCTAAAGCATCTTGATTAATGCATTCCAACCACCAACAAACAAGTGCATTTTAAACAGTCCAATAGTTTAGTGTAGTTTTACAGTTTTTCTAATTAAATTCAGCTACAACACAACTGCCACAATAAGTACACCCTATACCTGTCTAATATCAGTTTTTCAGATACACATCGGCTGTTAAAATGTAACTAATACAGTTGCCATCGAATAGGGCATGACATACCAAGGAAAGGCTGTAGCTCTTGGAAAAGTTTTCTGAAGGCTTCTAGTAAAGCCTTTGCCCCGTCCCTCTCCTGTGACTCCCCCTCTGGCTGCTTAAGCCCCGTCCAGAACTCTGGAGCAACAGAAGTAGTCAAACGCACCTGCAGAGTCTCTAGTAGCCAACCCTCCACATACTGACCCAATCCATGTATACCCAGCAGCGCCAAGGCTTCAGAGAGAATCTCATCAGTTGAAGCATTTGGTGGCACAGGAGACACCTAAAGAGTCATATTTGGATTCCAGCTTTTGAAAGGTACTTCAACAATGCTATTAATCATGTCCAAGTACCAAGGTACTCGTTTTGTTAATAAAGCTACCATTAGAAGCTGGATTACTGCCTAGTTACTAGGCCTGTCACGATAACAACTTTTTGTTGTGCAATATATTGCCCCAGAAATAATTGAGATAAGCGATATTATTGCCATTTTCAGACCATTTTATGCCACTGAATATATAATCATAATATAACAGCATTATATTGCAAATGCCTACAGCTACACACTTTCAAATGACAACAAACATTTAATTCTTATAAATATTTTTATATAATGAAAATTAAGTATGAAAATATTAGATACCTAATAAATAGTAAATAAACATTTTCTAACAAAAGTGCAAAGTAACAAGTAGAAAAAAGAAAAATGCACAACGAACTTGTATGGAGATTTTTCTCTGTAAATTAATAGTGCACACTATTCCTGATAAACACAATCCCTACTTAGCGGTCAGATGTCCGTATGCACAAAGGCACAGATCCCTAAACAAGGCCATATCTGCAGATGAATGTTTTTGTTTTTTACATTTGAACCAACACCTAATGACTACACCACGTTATGTACGAGATGCTGCAAAAGGCACAGGCGCAAGTGGAATGCAAAAAAAATATAGTGACATTAATGGGCAATATATTGCGTCACCAAAAATGATTGAGGTCATGTACATATATTGTGCGATAAGTCGATATATTGATTATTGCGACAGGCCTAGTTGCACCGTAATATGTCAAACACTCACCAGTGCAGATGTCACTGTGTCCCAGGCTGCTGAAAGTCCCTGTGGTATTGACTGCACGTCGTTCATTCCGTCTCAGACTTTAAACAATACTCAAATACCCTGGGTTAAAGGTATAATGTTCTGTGCCGTTACCATACGTGGATTTTCATTTTACTCCGTGACTGTTTAATCCAAAATCATATGATCAAAGCCATTTATATCTTCTTTATTTATTACGCCGACAAATTATAGCGCTTTTCTTTAAACAACTGTCGCGCGCCGATGACGACACGTTGACGGATGTCGATAATCATGTAAATTAAAAGTTGTTCGTAAAAATAATAAAAGTGGTAGCAGTAGTAGTACTAGTAGTAATATCAATAATAATATTAATAATATTGTTGTTGAAATTATTTATAATAATTTTATTAATAATGAAAACCATTTTTATACAAATGTATCCTAAATTCTAAAATAAAAGTCTAACGGAAACCGTTGTGATGACTCCTCTTAAACGTTCCCTTGGAAACAGGAGGGAGACTTGACTTAACCGCTTGTGGGCTTCTGGAATGTTTTCTTTAAAGTTACTCCCCTCGCAGATGTATGCCATTTAATACCCGGTAAAGTTCGTGGCTTGCTAATTTAAGCAAGAATCTGACCCAGAAGGTACAACCAGCAAACAGACTTCACTGCTAAGCTGCATGAAACGCTTTTAGTGATTAAACTAGTTCAGACGGGCCTTTTCTTGTAGTTAGCGAGCTAGCCTGCTAGTCAGAATGACCCAGCAAGGAGCTGCACTGCAAACCTACAACAATGAGCTTGTCAAGTGTAAGTAGCTATCGACCAAGATGTGTCATTTTGCTGTCGGGGCAACGTAGAGTTTCTTTTTGATATTATTTTCTTCTAGTTGTATGTACTTGTTGTGGATAGTTGGAAGAAACTTGTATGGAGCTAGTCTACGATGACATTAGTAGTCATTATACTAACTTAGAAATGATTAGAAGACTAGTGTGACACCTATCAACCAGTGTCTTTTTTCCTTCCCTGAAAGAACAGCTTTAATATCTGCTTGCAAAGAAGACGTGTGTTTTTGTGAGAGACATAAATATGATGTCCTTTCTGGAGAAATGCAAAGAATTCTTTAAGTGGGTTTAAAAAAGTATTTGGACAGGTGCATGCCAATGTCACTGCATTGAATAAGTCAGTCAGATCACAAGTCAGTTGTCTTTCAAAGTTGATACAGGCTCTCAGCAAAGTAACCACAGGTGTGTAGATCATCACAATAAGTAATAACATGATTCACCAACATATGACAAGCTTTTTTTATATTGGTTTTGAACATTACATCTGTTCTAGTTTAATTATTTAAAATAAATAAATTAAAATACAAAAAAATGTTGTTTTTGAAAAAAGGGTTCTTATGCTATTTGTCCTATTTGTCTTAGTACAAACAGTATTTGTATTTCATATTGATTTTTAAAAGACGTGTCTTGTGCTTATGGTGGTTGCATTTATTTGATCAAAAAAAAGAATACAGTAAAAACTGTAATATTGTGAACTATTACAATTTATTTAAAATAACTGTTTGCTTTTTTAATATACTTTAAAATATAATTTATTCATGTGGTGGCAAAGCTGACCTTTCAGCTTTTCAGCCATTATTACAGTGTCACATAATCCTTTAGAAATCATTCTAATATGCTGATATATTGTCAGTGTTGGAAACTGTTATGCCACTTAAAATCTTTATTGGAAGTGGTGACACTTTTTGAGGGTTTGTTGATAAATAAAAGTTTAAAAAAAACTTACTTTACTTATTCTTCTATAAAATGCTGACCCCAAGCTTTTGAACAGTAGTGTATATTGTTACAATATAGTTACATTTTGAACAAATGCTGTTCTTTGTAACATTTTCTTCAGCAAAAATCCTGAAAAAAGTTTCACTGGTTCAAAAGTATTAAGCAGCACTACTGCTTCTAATGTTGATAATAAATCTGCATATTGAACACTAAAGACTGGAGTAATGTCTTCTGAAATTTCAGCTTTGCCTTTATAGGAATAAATTATATTTTAAAGTATATTAAGATTATATTAAGGTTGTTTGAAACGGTAACTTTTTTATACAATATTACAGTTTTTATTTTTATTATTTTTAATTAAATAAAGGCAGCATTGAAGAGCATAAGAGACTTAAAAAGTATATATGCACACACACACACACACACACACACACTGTAGGGCCTTGGGCCACAAGTTGGGAACATTTTTGTTTCACAATCACTGAACATGATGTATTAAAATTCACATAGAGTTACATGACTGCTTGAATTAGTGGTTGATAAAGTCCTGCACTTTATTGCTCTAATTAGTAGGAGGAACTGCTGAGCAAGCCCTCATCTGCAACTTATACACACTCCCTTTCAGCTATAACAACATGAATGTAAAGAAATGCGAGGAAAACACTGTCAAGACATTTTTGGCATGTGCCTGAGACAGCCTTTTAATTTTTTTTTTAATAAGTGGCCCTTTTAATCCTTCTTGTCTTGCTCAGGTATAGAGGAACTGTGCTCTAAAAGAGAAGAGCTGAACCGGCTGATCCAGCAGGAGGAAGCGGAGAAAAGTCGCCTGCAGCATGATATCCGTGTGCTGACAGAAAAGCTGAGTCGTGTGAACGAGAGCCTGGCACGCCGCCTCGCTGCCCGTGCTGACTTTGACCGCACTATTGCGGAGACAGAGGCTGCATACATGAAGGTAAGGACACATAAATGTTTTTGTACAGGTGAGAATTTTACAGTGGGAGAGGATTTAAAACTTCATGTATTTAAAAAAAAACACTTGTCTGAAACCAAATACCTTTAATGAAAATTTTAAAACATTTCTACAGTTAATTAATTGATTTACTTAAAAATAACACAGTACTAATGTTGGCTAAGCATTATTATTAGCTGATTATGGCCACGTACACTAAATTTTGTTGTTAGTTCTCTATTTAGTGCTTAATCGTGTTCTGCACACACACAGTTAAGTAATTTATGGGAGCAAATTGACCCAAAATTAAGGTAGTGACAACCACATTTGCTGTGTGTATGGAACCGTACTGAACAAATACTTGTTAATAATGTATTTAAATTAGGGCTGCGTGATGTGGCCCAAAAACTATCACAATAAAATTTTGTCAATATTGAATTTCTTATAATAAGTGCTCCTATTATGCTATTTTAAAGGTTGTTCATTTTGTTTTATGAGTCACCTAAAACAGGTTTACATGTATGCAAGGTCAATAAAAAACATTTTTTTTCTCCAAAAATAGATTTAATTTAACATCTGTAAATATTGTAACAACCTCATATTTATAGGGTAAAATCAAACTATGCTTATTGAGTTAGGACTCTACTTTTATTAAAATTAATCTTTGGTCATCTATAGTATCACACAATTAGATCACGATAACCAAAGGTAAAACCACACATAGCACCTCATGTAACTATATGGTTTGTGTGGTATTTGTATGAAAAACAGTAGCCTAAATACATATGCACAAATACAGCTTAACAACCATTGCTCCTTCAATACATTATATATATATGTCTACATTAATAATATAATAAAATGTCTTATGTATGCTGCTGTTCAAAAGTTTGGGATTAGTAAGATTTGTAATGTGTTTTTTTTTTTTTTTTTTTTTTATAATTCTCTTATGCTCATCAATGCTGCATTTACTTGATCAGAACATTGTAAAATTACAGTTTAAAATGATTGTTTTCTATTTTAATATATTTGAAAATATAATTATTTATTCTTGTGATGCAAAGCTGAATTTTTATCAGCCATTACTACAGTCTTCAGTGTCATATGCTGATTTTTTACCTTTATTATAAATGTTGGAACTGTGATTTTTTTTTTTAGGATTCTTTGATGAATAAAAAGTAATAAAAAACACAGCATTTATTGAAAATAGAAATCTTTTCTCACAATATACGTTTTTGCTATCACTTTTTTATCAGTTTAACACGTTTGGTGAATAAAAGTAATAATTTCTTTCAAAATAAAAATAAAGAATAAAAATTTACTGACTGCAAAATTTTACATGGTGGTTTATGTTGTTACAAAAGATTTCTATTTTAAATAAATGGTGTTCTTTTTAACTTTAACTTACTTTATTTTAGGAGTCTTTATTAAATATCACAGGTTCCAACAAAATATTAAGCAGCACAACTGTTTTTAACATTGATAATAAATCAGTATATTAGAATGATTTCTGAAGGATCTTGGGACACTGAAAACTGGAGTTATGATGCTGAAAATCCAGCTTTGCATCACAGGAATAAAATATATTTTAAGTATATTCACATAGAAAAGTTAATAATATTCCACAATATAACAGTTTTTTTTTTTCAGAATTTTTGATCAAATAAATGCAGCCTTGATGAGCATCAGAAACTTCTTTAAATATCAAAAGTCTTACTTATCCCAAACTTTTGAATGCAAGTGCTTTGATGCATTTCAAACACTGCATAAATCCAAGATGTGGGTGACTTTGTTTCTTCGATAGAACATAAACGAAGATTTTTAAAGAGATAGTTCACCCAAAAATGAAAATTTGATGTTTATTTGCTTACCCCCAAGGCATCCAAGATGTTGCTGACTTTGTTTCTTCAGCAGAACACAAACAAAGATTTTTAACTCAAACTGTTGCAGTCTGTCAGTCATAATGGCAGTCAATGGTTACCAAATCTTTAAGAGTAAAAAAAAATATACACAGACAAAACCAAATGCGGCTTGTGATGATACATAGGTCTTAAGACACAAAACGAGTGCAAAAAACAGAACCGTATTTATATCATTATTTACCTCTGATCCACTGCAACATTCTACTGTCCTGAGCGTGTTCACCCAGCCGGCACGTGATGCGTCAATGTGATCTGCCGTAGTAGATGCATGCGCGGAAGCGATCTGTCACACATATACGTCACTCATTGTTTACATAGTGCATATTGGCCTCTCAAAATGTTAATTACTTGTGCTTATCCTGATTCTGGCAACCGATTAAAAACTAAAAGATTACGTTTCCTTGTGCAAACTCATCTGGGAGTGTTGACTTTTCACCGACTACATTGCCAGAGCATGTTGATGCGTCATGCGCCGGCTGTTGTGAACGTGCTCCATACAGCTGAACGTTCCGGTGGATAAGACGTAAAAAATTATATAAATACTGTTCAGTTACTTGCACAGACCGATCGTCATGTATCTCAAGACCTCAGTGTATCGTCACGAGCCACAGGGTATAATTTGGTTTTGTCTGTGTATGTTTTTTTTTAACTCTTAAAGATTTGGTAACCATTGACTGCCGTTATATGATGGACAGACTCCAATGGTTTGAGTTAAAAATCTTTGTTTGTTTTCTACTGAAGAAACAAAGTCATCTACATCTTGGATGCCCTGGGAGTAAGCAGATAAACAAACTTTTAATTTCTGGGTGAACTATCCCTTTAACTCAAACAGTTGCAGTCTGTCAGTCATATAATTGCAGTCAATGGGACCCACGGATTTCAGAGTCAATAAAACATATACAGACAAAACCAAATGAAACCCTGCGGCTCATTGAAATCTTAACACACAAAACAATCTGTCTGTGCAAGAAACTGAACAGTATTTGTATCATTATTTACCTCTTATCCACCGCAATGTCCAACTGTCCTGAGTGCGTTCACAACAGCCTGCGCATGACGTGTCAACGTGCTCTGGCATAGTAGACACATGCGTGGAAGTGATCTCTCTGTACTGTGAATACGCTTGACAGATCGCTTCCTACTATGCCAGAGCACGTTGACGCGTCACACTCAGGAACTTCCCCTTTAACAAACAAAACTGGAATTGGAAAATAGGAAATATTTTCTTTGAAAAACTAAAATTGGAATTGTTATTTTGCTGAAATTCTAATGATATGTCACTTGCATAATAATTGAAAACACAGCCTATGTCCCAATGTGTATACTATCCATCCTAAATTTTGTGTGATAGTAGTCATTTTCTATACTATTTAGGGCAGATGGAGTAGATAGTGTGCACATTGGGATGCAGCGATAGTGTGTGTAGTAGTAGTAGTAGTAGTAGTAGTAGTAGTAGTAGTATTTTTTGGTTTAAATGTACCTTTTCTAGCATTTGCTATATTAATAAACCCCAGCCTTTTTATCTATCTGTGTGGTGTATATCTATGTATTGTTTGACTAAACCTCTCCTCTCTGTCTCTCTCAGATTCTTGAAAGCTCTCAGACACTTTTGAGTGTTTTAAAGAAGGAAACAGGGAATCTGACTAAAGCCACTGAACCAAGAAGCAGCAAAGATCATTGAATAATACTGAATGTTCCTATGTGTCTATATTCTATTCTTCTCCTCTCTCACTTCTTCTTTCATTTCTACCAGAATTTCCCTCTTGTAATCACCACACAAAATCAGAATGTAAATTCTCGTTCCTATTTGGAAGGTCTGTATGTAATGTATAGGTTTATAAAATGTTTTGATACGGATTAGTGTTTAATGCAATGCTTTTATTTAAATGTAATGTTTTAATAAAGATATATTGTGAAATTGTTTTTATACGGTATTTCTGCATGTAAATATATCCTCAATTTAAACTGTGAACACTTCATAGCCTTAATTTCTTTATTGAACATTTCCTTGTGTTTGACTTCCCCCCCCCCCCCTCTAAATTCATCAAAACCAAATTGTACATTTAAAGAAAATAGAAAGGATGAGGAAGTTTTAACATACAGTACATTAACCACCAGAGCAATGAGCAGCTTGACTAGAGTTACAGGAACTAATAAGCACTTGAAGTGGCATTACATTTTAAGACACAAAAGCAATAGTTCCCAACCCTCTAAACGTCTAATATACTTTCCTCAAGAATATTTCGTTTGCAAAGAATATCCAGAGGATCTATTGTATACTGGGACGATAAGCCAAGTGCTAAAGTGACATAGTTAGTATGTACGGTAAGACTTGGTTGAATTCTAACACTTGGTGAAATATCCTTATTAGAACATTCTCTTGATAAAATTTGCCCTTAATTATGTGACATACACTCTTAAAAATAAAAGTGCTTTGCGATGCCATAGAAAAAACCTTTTTTTGTTTAAATGGTTCCACAAAGAACCTTACCATCTGAAGAACCTTTCTGTTTCACAAAAGGTTCTTTGTGGCAAAAGAAGGTTCTTCAGATTATAAATGGCTAAAGAGATGGTTCTTTAAAAAACTGACTGAATGGTTCTTTGTGGAACAAAAATGAGTCTTCTATGGCATCGCTGTGAAGAACCTTTTAAAGCACTTTTATTTTTTAAGAGTGTACAGTATAAAAAAAACTGAGTTCAAAGGCTTTGTTCAGACAGGCAGCAATACAAAAAATGAAAATATCATTGTTTTTGCAACATGTCTCATACTCACCAAGGCTGCATTTAGCAAAAATACAGTAAAAACAGTAATATTGTGAAATATTCCAATTTAAAATAATCATTTTCGATTTTAATCTATTTCAAAATGTAAAAAAGATATGAGAAATAATTTATTTATTTCTACAATGGTAAGGCTACGTTGTCAACAGATAGTTTAAACAAATATCATTAATTTGAAATACACATTTATCTGTAACAATGTTAAAGTTTTCACTGTAACTTTTGGTTAATTTATTGCATCCTTGCTGAATAATAGCTGTCCATGTCTGGTATATCTAGGTATACCATATAGTGACTACACTGTTTGAACAAATGGATTAAAATTCACTACCTTCAGAATAACAGCACAGACAGTCGGTCCTAATAACTAAATTAGAAAACCAAATCAGGAATGTGTTCAGTGTGAAAAACACCAGTGTCTTAAAGAAATCAGGAAGAAAATATTGATCAGCAGTTTGAAGCTGATAAGGACTATAGCTGGTGCTTCAAGTCAATGTTATGTTCCCAATGTACACATAATATTTTTTGTAAAATAAATTACAATATGAAAGTGATATTAGATTCCTGAAGAGCATTATTCCAACCAAGAGCTGCGTAAGGTGCAAAATAAAGCAAAAACAAAACAGTGCAAATGCATGAATACAAAAGCATAGGACTAAGATGTAAGCTGTCCTAACAACACTCATGTAACTTTGTACATGATGTCAAATTATCAAAAAAAAAAAAAAAAAATGCTCAAGCACCTTGGTGCTACTGTTTGCCCTGTGACTAAAAATATGAAAAAGTGATAAAAGATACATGAAATAAATTATGAAAACTTCATCCTGGAGTGTACAAACTATACATCAATACTGGTCGGAGAGGCTGAGGAGACACATGAGCAGATACGCCAAAGTCATTTAACAGATATGACACACTCAAGTCAATTGGCATTGTGTGTATGTAGTCTTCATGTTTCGCACACACATGGCCCATGCATACAGTGTGCCCACTCACAAACCCATCATAACTAAAACTGACCGCTCCCCATTCGTACTGCAATGTCCAGTTCAAAACACACAAGTATACAAACCTAAGCATGAATATTGACAAACTGACATACTAAAGCACATGTAGGTCAATCCTAGTGCAGTTTCGCACAGCATAAATCTCACAAAACCTAGCAAGAACACTTCCAGGTCATATTTCACTCCAAAAGTGACAGAATAAATGGATGTTTTGGATATTTTGCTTAAGAGACAACCATAATGTGAAAAAATTATTAATACAATGAAAACGGTATTGCAGTATTTACTGTAAAAACACTAGATTAAGATAATGAGAATCATTGAGAATATTGGAAAAAATCTCATGTGTATTATGATAAATAATATGAAATAAGAACTTAGGAAGGAAACATGTTTAAATAGTAGTCCTACAAATTGTCTTAATTTCATTTATGCAGTATAATATTTTATTTATTTTTCATTTTGGGGTGAAATGTAACCTGGGAATGTCTTCACAAGATTAACTTGCATTTTTAATTGCATGTGTGATCCAATTATGATTATTATTTTGAGTGGTTAATAAATTCTATTACCATAAAAAAGAAAAGCAAAATGAATGAGCTTACCAGCTCACCAATTAAGAGCTGCTCTTCAAAACAGATCTAGAATCACTAAGTCCACAGTAACATGATGTTAGTATTTCAGCTCTATATTATATTGTTCTGTGCATTAGAAATGTCTACCTTGAATGGAACACAGACATACAAAGGAAACATATTAAACTAAAATGGAGGACTTCTATAGTTTGGGAGTCATGTCAATACAGACCTACACATGCACATACAAAAACATCACAAAGGACAAGGATTGTGGCACCCTTTTACCAGTCATACATAAACAAGTCACTTATTTCATTTTTTGTTGCTTCACCCTTCTATTGTCCTCTTTCTGGAGTCCCATTACACACACTCAAGTTTCCCTCTCTATTTTAAGAACAGTCTTTTATCTTTCTCTCTTAGAAATTTGGTCACTTTCATGAGGTGAGGATTACATACGTAAAGCAAGTATGTGATGGAAGAATGAAGTTCAAGAGTGGAATGGCTGTTTGAGCCATTTTCCATGTTAACAGAGTCCATCACAATCACAATCGGTTGCAACAGGAGGTCAAGGTGAGTGACACATCCACTGCGTGGATCAGCGATGAGGACAGTCCTGCTGTTGACGATGAAGGTGTATGGACATGGAATACGTAATGTACGTTTTTCGTGGTGGTTGCTACTGGTCCCATTGTTCTGGAAGTTGTTTCTTTGCATCCAGGCTGGTGCTGGCAGGCAATGGTTGGTCCCGTATTTTCCAGATGTCTGGAAGGTTTAGAAATAGAGGGCTGGTTCACTGCTGAAGTCTGACAGTGAGGAGCTATCAGCAGGTGTCAGCTGGTGAACAAAAAAAGAGAGTGTGCATGATGAAATATGCAATTTTGTCAGGATTTGGTTCTTTACATGTCATTACTGCTGCTCAAGGGTCTCTTGAACCAAAGTATTAAACTTGGTGTACCATTTGTGCAATGGAAATAGAGTAATCAATAACTCAAACTTTCTGACTCAAGGTCTGGTTTAAGAGAGATGCGCCATCTATTTTCCAAATAATCTTAAGCTGATAATGACTGGTAATACATCTCACTAATAATAGTTCCATCAAAAACAACTGACAATAACAAACCCTAAAACGTTTGAAGGGACAGTTGGGACCAAGTCATTGTTTTGCAAGTCACAAGTAAGTCTCGAGTCAAGTCCAGAGTCAAGACAGACATGTCCGAAGTCAAGACAGGCAAGTCTAAGTCGAGTTGCAAGTCCTCAACTTTAAGCGTCAAGTCCTAAACAAGTCATTAGTGCTGTTTGCACAAATTAGTGTCTCTGTATTAATTACTACGGTAAATTTAAAGTCAATAACAGTATAGTAGGTATAATTATAAAAAAATATGATAATTAGTGGTGTTTCATTGAAGAATTAATCATTATTTGTGAACAAATATAGGCCTAGTTGAATGAATATTTTATCTTAAGTCCACTGTTTCATTTATTAAGGATTAAGTGATTTTAATAAATCAATTTAGTTAAATAATTAATAACTTGCTAATATGTAATACAGACGTTCATTTATCACCACCTACTGAAATAGACATAGCTTTACTGACATGATTGTTGGGTATTATTTACGGTATCTACAAAACATTTATGGTACTTGATACGTTTATACAGAACATTAATTACTGGGCAAAGAGATACATAAAATGAATCGGAAAAGTAAATATATAACAATAGTTATAACATATACAAATGTTAAATAAAAATAAGAAACCAACAGTGAATGGGTTTAAAAGCAAACTGGATGGTAAGTTTTCTTATAGCTCTATATAATTTTAAGTTCTTATATAGGGAATTCCTAAATCAAATCCTATTGAGAACAAATAGTTCAAATTTAATGCTGTCACGGAGACAAGCGCTTGTTAAAACCATGGCGCTGCATAAAATGTTAATAATTAATTTTAAAATCTAGAGGTTGAGTTAATATGTCCAGTTTATGAGTTTGGCACAAGCCTAAACTGAACGTGTCTGGCACCACACCGTTCAGCAGGTTTAAGAAATGAGGCATGCTAAATTATTCACAGCAAAACTGTAGCTATTCAGATACACAAATAAATGCAAGTAAATGTATTTTGTGTTTTAAACAAGTTCATAATAATCACAGTTGATGGCTTAGTTTAGGGGCTACCATTTAGTAGAGTCTGTCGGATTTACAACATCAAAGTGAGTGGCTGGTAAACAGGAAGAATAGAGTGAACTGTATATGTAGGCTACATACGACTGTTTGACGTGAAAAAAAAGCCAATATGCTGCTAATAATTTAACCAATTATCAGGTTACTGCTGTACTGCTGTCAATATACATCGGCATTTCTTCTTCTTATTATTATAAGTGGTTTATAGTGATTATGTGTAATTTAAATGTTTAAAACATTAAATATCCTAAACATTATGTGGATAAAAACAATACAAGCGCTCACTTAGCAAATCCCTCTCTGGCTCAGGTGCAAAAGCTGCGCTAATCATACCAGTGTGATCATATGCTTTAGTATCCAGCCTATATTGATCAGAACTCTGTTTTTTTTTTTTTTTTAAAGATAGGCTATAAAGACTTGCCGAGTCAAAGTCCAAGTCAAGTCTCGAGTCATTGCTGTCAAATTCTAAGTCTAGTCGCAAGTCTTTGATTATGTCAAGTCAAGTCACAAGTCATCAAATTTGGGACTCGAGTCTACAACTTTTGTAACATTTTAAATGTCTTTACTGTCACTTTTGATGATTATCAAAAGTGTTCTATCCTTGCTGAATAAAAGTAATTTCTTTAGAAAAATAAAATCTTACTGACCCAAAACTTTTGAATGGAAGTCTGCTACTTGTTTGCAGTTTCTAAATGTGCTAAATGTTTGCTTAAATGTTTGTATGGTCATCCCATTGTGACTTTAAGAGTGACTACTGTATTCTGTAGAGACACATTTTAATATATTTAAAAATGTACTTTATTCCCTAGTAAAAAAGCAATAGATTTAAAATACATTTATTTTATACGAAGTATATTTCAAGTCTTTTACCATATTTACTAACATATCTCTTGAGACTTACTGATATAAGAATTGTAATTAAACTTCATTTGGAGCACTACTGCACATTTCTTAATATTAAGCCTAAAATATGTTTTAATGTCACTATTGATGATGATCTTTAAATAATATTGGTCTTTAAATGTTAAATATTTAAAGTGTACCTAAAGTACCACAATCAAATATGCTGAAGTATATCTTTAGTTGGACTTAAGCACTACTTCCGCACAATTAAAGTGCATTAAGTACAAAATTAGTTGTTCCAATTTAGCAGACTTTAAGTATACCAGTTTAGTATACTAAAAGTGCAATTGCAGGGTATTTTTATTAAGTGCATAATATGTACATGTATTTGTAGTACACTAAGCATTTTTCTTTTATGCCAAAATCTTTAGGATATTAAGTAAAGACTACAGTAAATATATCAAAACGTAATTTTTGATTAGTCATATGCATTGCTAAGAATTTCAGATTTTCTCTGTATTTTGATTTTTTTGCACCCTCAGATTTCAGATTTTCAAATAGTTGTATCTCGGCCAAATATTGTCCTATCCTAACAAACCATACATCAATGGAAAGCAAATTATTTATTTGACTAATTATTTATTACTAATATCATTTACCTTTATGACTGTTTTTTTCTGGTCCAGGGTCACATATAGGATTTTTTTTCTTATTATCACAACCTATTATTATTACAGTTAATATTTGCTATATATGCTCAATATTTTTATGGAAACTGTGGTACATTTTCCAGGATTCTTTGATAAATAAAACCATAATTAAAACATCAGCATTTATGTGAAATAGAATCTTTTGGAACATTTTAAATGCTTTACTGTCACTTTTGATGACTATCAAAAGTGTTCTATCCTTGCTGAATAAAAGTAATTTCTTAAAGAAAAAAATTCTTACTGACCCCAAACTTTTGAATGGAAGTGTGCTACTTGTTTGCACTTTCTCAATGTGCTAAATGTTTGCTTAAATGCTTGTATGGTTATCCCGTTGTGACTTTAGGAGTGACTGCTGTATTCTGTAGTGACACAGAACAATAATAATAATTGATGGCACTCATTTATGCATTTTAATGACAGTGTCTTTCCCATAGAGACAATAGAATACTGGAGGAGGGATATTTCCACTTGAGCCAGAAAGCAAACACCCAGAATACCCTAGCAACCAGCAGGCAATTCCTTAGAGATCTCATAATGCCCTCATTTTACATGGAACCATTATCATGCTCTTCTCATTTTACACCACAGTTGTGTACATATTCTAATTTCTTACCATGACCTCTTCTGTACTCTGTGAAGTATCTTCCCCCTGGTGAGCAGACTCATCAAGCTTGTGTTCTTGCCAGGCGTTAAACTCCACTGAGTGTTTGGGTGTGTAACTGGAAAGATCTGAGGACAAGAGAAGAAAGGCATTAACGTCACTTCAGGGTGAAAAACTATCACGCAAACTCTACTCCATTTAAAAATACTTTATATAACTTCATTATTAAGAAATTAATATATTAAAATAGAATATTATAAAATTATATCAATACAATGAGCACTTAATATACACATTCCCTTGTACATTGATATAAATTTTAACCTTTAAAAAGAATGTTCAATTTATTTGTCAACTATTCAAATGCAATAAATGTAACACCCCATGACTGACCAGCAGGTGTCAACACTGTTTAAATCTAGAGCTGTACAGCTTTAGTGTAAAGATGAAGGTGGTCTGCTTTAACCATAAAAGATCATCCCAACAATCACCATTATCAGTTCAACCATTTTAACAAGCATTACTATAATGTAGAAGTGGATTTTTCATCAAACTGACCCCACTTCCTGCAAGACCATAAGAAACCCAATCAAATTGCATACTACCACTACCACTGGACTTCTAAGAGTTGCATCCCAAAAGATAGAACCAAAAAAGCATATATTTAGTGCGTAAAAATAGTATGTGAACTGGATCCATTTCCTGTTCACCTCATCCACGGTTTCTGTGCCTTCCTCTCATTCTATTCATTTCCTGCCTTTCTTCTCGTCGTACTCACCCGTGGCGTTGTTGGAGTGAGTGGGTGAGCTGGTGTAGCTGGCGCGGGGAATGCTTATCCTCCCTGCAATGATCCCTCCATCATCTTCTCCTTTTTCTTCTCCTTCCTCCTCGTCCTCTCCGCTGTCCCACACACTGCTCTCGGACGGGTATTCGAAAGTGCTCTGCAGGCTGGACTCGTTGAAGGATATTGTCAGCTATGGTAGAAGCAAAGGACAGTTTGTTTTACACCAATCATAAATAGACCAGCATGAAATCCGCTAATGCTCTTTCGATACTATTTAAATGCATCCTAGAATGTACCTCATGAAGTTGTTTAAGAGAAGCCACAATCAGCAGGGATCTAGGCAAAGTGTGGTGACTTTGAAGAAGATACAGAATAGTTTTGATTTGTTTGACATTTTAAACAAATGTGTCCAAACTTGTTCATGGCACTATAGCAGACTGGAAGGTCCTGACCAAAACAAACATTTGTTTAGCAAAGCTTTACCAGGGCTGTGCACATAATATTTATCTACACTGGGGATCTATGGTAACAAATGGAGACATTTTTTGAATATTCACATAATGCAAATGAAAGGGAAATGGTGGGACAAAAATTAAGCATTAACAGACAACATAGTTTCCTTATTGCTTTATTTGTTTCTTGCTCCTTACTATGGTCAATATAAGCTTTACCGGTTTGATGACGCCTGATAATTTGTCAGTCATGGTCATAAATGCTGACACGCAAATCAATGCTGGGAAACTCGAAAGAATTAAAAGCACTCTTACCGAAAGTAATGTGACAGTGGCAAAGCATCATGATATATTCAAAAGGCATTAAATGATTACCATATTCATACTATGTACTAACAATTAAATTAATCTCTGTTACAATGCACTTACAGTGGTATGCGAAAGTTTGGGAACCCCTTGCAAAAATCTGTGAAAATGTGAATAATTTTAACAAAAGAAGAGAGATCATACAAAATGCATGTTATTATTTATTTAGTATTGTCCTGAGTAAGATATTTTACATAAAAGATGTTAACATATAGTCCACAAGACAAAAAATAGCTGAAATTATTAAAATAACCCTCTTCAAAAGTTTGGGAACCCTTGGTTCTCAATACTGTGTGGCTACCTGGATGATCTACAACTGTTTTTTTTTTTTGTTTGTTTTGTTTTGTGATGGTTGTCCATAAGTCCTTTTTTGTGCTGAACAGTTAAACTGAGCACTGTTCTTGTAAAACATTCTCCAGGTCCTGCAGATTCTTCAGTTTTCTAGCATCCTTTGCATATTTGAACCCTTTCCAACAGTGACTGTATGATTTTGAGATCCATCTTTTCACACTGAGGACAATTTAGGGACTCAAACACAACTATTAAAAAAGGTTCAAACATTCACTGATGCTCCAGAACGAAAGACGATGCATTAAGAGCCAGGGAGTAAAAACTTTTGAACAGGATGAAGATGTCCATATTTTTATTTTGTTAAAATATAATTTTTTCTCCTATTTTGTACTGCCAATCGGAATCAACAGAAGATACTTGCATGTTTCAAATTCAAAAAGTTTTCTCCCCTCAGCTCTTAATGCATCATGTTTCCTTCTGGAGCATCAGTTGAATGTTTAAACCTTTTTTAATAGTTGTGTTTGAGTCCCTCAATTGTCCTCAGTGTGAAAAGATGGATCCCAAAAGCATACAGTCACTGCTGGAAACAGTTCAAATATGCAAGATACTAGAAAACTGAAGAATCTGCAGGACCTGGAGGATTTTTTTAGAATAACAGTGCTCAGTTTAACTGTTCAGAACAAACAAGAGACTCATGAACAACCATCACAAAACAAAACAAAAAAACAGTTGTAGATCATCCAGGTAAGGGCTCCCAACATTTGAAGAGGGTTATTTTAATAATTTCAGCAATTTTTTGTCTTGTGGACTATATGTAAACATCTTATATGTAAAATATCATACTCAGGACAGAACTAAATACAAAAATCACATGCATTTTGTATGATCTCTCTTATTTTGTTAAAATTATTTACATTTTCACAGATTCTGCAAAGGGTTCCCAAACTTTCGCATGCCATTGTATTGTGTAAATAACATGTTTTTACATTGAATTACATCTGTACAATGCCTGCCAGTATGCCTGCTATAATTATGACACTTGTTTTAATTTAATTTATTAAAACATATTTTTATTAAAATAGAAACAAAACAAAAACAATTATTATAAAGGGAAAAAAACAAATATGGTTTCCTTCATTGTATGTATTGTTTAGCATTTTAATTAAACTATATTATTAGAATACCTTAAAAATTAAACCATTAAATAATTTTAAAGCATCCTGTGGCCCTTGCTGAGGCCTTCAAGTCTATATGACAGGGTTTTTTTCTCTCTTTTGAAAAAGTATTACCTAGAAACCACCAAGAACAACCCAGCATTCACATAGCAACATAGTAAACACCACTCAGGACTCTGCAATTCAAACTCAATACGAAGGGCCACTAGAAGATAGTACACCCTAGTAAGTATGTGGTGTTCCAAAGCACCCCAGTGACAGTCACCTGGTCAATGTCTGTGTCTTGGGCTGTGTGTGTATGTGTGTGTGTATGTGTGTGTGTGTGTGTGTGTGTGTGTGTGTGTGTGTGTGTGTGTGTGTGTGTGTGTGTGTGTGTCAGCGCTGTCCTAAATCTATTCTAATCTCAATCACATGCCCTTACTCAACAACATATATGCACGGTTAATTTACAAAGGCTGTGAACATGGCTCTACATGGCACACCCAGCAAAACAACCGGACAAAGGCCGCATGTAATTGGGCAATGTTTATTTGGTGTAATAAAAATTACATTATATACAATCTAATTGTTAACAATCATGTGCTTTTGAAGTAACTGACTCAGAAACCTAAGTGTTGTATGTTTTACAGTAAGTGTAATTATGAATTTAGCCTGTCAGTTTCCTTTCAGTTTTTTAACGTTTCTCTGACCTATTTGAAATATAAATACTCTAACATTCAAAAGTTATTCATTAAGAAAGGACACATAAAAAAACAAATCCATAAAAAAATAGTTTTTTGGAACTTGTCAATAAACAAAAATGTATCAATGCACAAAAAAATGTACCCTTCGCAAAGAGCTTGATTGACAGCCGATCTGACCAATCATTTTGTCTGACAAACAAATTAGACAGAAGAGTAGATTAACTTTTGTGAACTTAAACTTGAAAAATGGCTTGCATTGACATCTTTCCATGGTTGAAATAAAATATGTCTTAATAAAATATGTTCATTTATGCTTATTTAGTACTTTACGTAAATATGAAAAGACGATCGGTTCACATGCCATTTGAACTAAGGCAATACACATTAAAGAGCCACAAAATGGTATTTATTGTTTGATTTTTTTTTTTTAAATGACAAAAAGCTGAGACCGTTTTTAATACCAGAAGTAACCTGCTCTGTCTTGTCTGTTGTCAGTTTCCTCTTTTCACCGTAATGTATTTTTCACTGTGTGAGAACATGATGTGTAGTGTGAGAGTGGAACTGTTTGTCGAACACAGCAACAGTAACTAAGGGGAGCAGGTCTTTGCAAAGAGTTAATCTGTAATTAATTTCTGTAATTAAATTTATAATTACAATGTTGACCCATCCCTTACACTTTAACCCACCCTTAAACTTACCCATACCACCAAACCTGTCCCTAACTGACCCATATCCCAATATGAACACAATACGTACATTGTACTTATTTTCTGATACACCTAATATAAAGCGGGACCTCATTGTTCTTTAGCAGTGAATACATCCTTGAGTTTTGCACATTTAAAGTTTTGCCTAATCCTACAGGCAAATGCAAATTTGTTCCAGCTCCAAAGCTGACGCTGAGTATCTATGTACTGCAACTTTCAGAATATTCTATTCATTTTCAATTACATTTGAGTTCAGGCTTTTCCTTAATACTAACTTTTCTTGATCCATTCCTTCACAGATTTTGCTGTGTGTTCTGGGCCACTTCCCTGCTAGAAAATAAATCTCCACCCAAAGTTTATATCTCTGGCTGACTGAATCAGGTTTTCTTTACAGATTTGCCTGTGTTTTGGCTGTGTCCAAGTTGGTCATGGCAACAACACCCTTTTCAGTTTCCTCTACTAGAAAGCAACTCTAAAGCCTTATTCTGCCACTAACATCGTTGACAGTAGCATGTTATTTGGTTGTTTGGATGTATCTGTTTTGCATCAAACATATGTAATAGCCTTTTAGGTCAGTATGAAGCACCATATCAAAAACTTTAAATGTTGGCTGATCAAACAGTGTTTTAAATCTAAAGTGCTATCAATCAGGCTGTCACAAACTTCATCCCACCTAACCAAATCTTTAAGGTATGACATATTTTTGGACTTTGTGATGATCTGAGAATTTATTTTAACATTGTTAAGACAGAAGACAGTTCTTCGATTTAAAAAAAAAAAAGAGAGAGAGAGTAGTGCTTGGCCTTGCAAAACTCACTACAACAATATTCTGCCTCTGTATTCATTTGGAAAATTAAAAGTAATGGCACATCTCTGTTCAAAAAGCTGATGTATAATGCATATTTATTTTTATATAATAATTATATACAAATACATAAATAATATTTTTGTGCAAAACAAGTTAAATTAACAAGTTTAATAATTTGAGCAGACCCCTGAAATAATAGTAATAGCAAAACTAAAAAAGGGAAATTTTACATTTAAACATTTTATTTGATTTTGCAGCAAAACAAATTATCTAACACCCTCAATTTATTTCTTCACTGAGTTTGTCTCAAGGAAGTTTGTGATTGTCTTCTTTGCAAAGGATGTGATGCTGCCTCAGAATTGGTCAAGGCAAGGTATCTTATAAGACTGAATTTAAAACTCGTTGTGTCTGAAGTATCTATTGTGTCATAAATGCAATGGGCAATTCACTAGCTTTTGGAATGGCAATTACATCACATTTACATAAATATTTAAATTTAGCACTAACCTTTGCATTAAACAACACTTGTGACCTTAGCCTTTTGCCCACTCAACTACCGTAGTTTCTTGCTACTAAACCTATTGCTTCCTGAGGCACAATTTGCCCAAACTCTGAATAAGTCACTGGCAGTAACAAGCAAAGTTTCCAGTGTGGAGTTATTTGGTCATTCTTGGCTCATCCTGACATATTTCCTGACCACTCAGCCAGCATTAGAAATTTAAGCACAGCATGATATGCTGGCAGTTTCAACCTTTTTCAGCAACACAATTTATACATATATTTGGGAAGAAAAATTATTTGGCGTGAGAAAAAAAGTCAAATTCCAGATCAATCATGATATGAAAATATTTTCAGAGCTCTCATCCAACAGACATTCTTGATGAAGGTATTGGGAGAATATGCACCATTGGAACGCATGCTTCATATCCACTCCATATTTTGCTCTCTATGCATTTTAACAATAAAAGCTTCAATTATTGACAGAGTTTAGCAGTGGTGGATTTCAGACACTCCTTATTTTAACTCACATTTACACTCTTTCTTTCTGTTGTACACAAGCATAAAGTTATAGATATACAACTGTAATAATAGTTATAATAGCAGCTCATTTCATCCTTAATATTTAGATTATCACAGTGGTTTGTACATATAAATATGGATGAGTACTTAAATATAATAATTTTGAACAACTAGATATGTTCACTTTAAGAAGTGTCCATAATCAATTGCAATTAACAATCAATCAATTAACAAGATAATTGCTGCAAAATGCATTATTATTATTAAAATACATTTTTCTAGTAAAACTGAGTAAACAAGTTTATGTTATGTTTTGTGTAATGATTCATATTAATAATTTTAAAAGAGCCAAAAACGGAGAGACAGCAAATCTATCAGAGCAGAATTTACCAAATACACTGTCCTGATTTGAACTAGGTTGAGACTGTAACTGCACACACACACACACACACACACACACACACACACACACACACATGTTGGGTTTACATGTTTTATGGGGACATTCCATAGGCGTAATGGTTTTTATACTGTACAAACCGTACTTTCTATCGCCCTACACCTAAACCTAGCCCTCACAGGAGATTGTGCATGCTTTTACTTCATCAAAAAAAAACATTGTGCATGATTTATAAGCCTGTTTCCTCATGGGGACCTGAGAAATGTCCCCACAAGGTCAAAATCTACTGGTATTCCTATCCTTGTGGGGACATCTGGTCCCCACAACGTGATGAATACCAGGTACACACACACACACACACACACACACACACACACACACACACACACACACACACACACACACACACACACACACACACACACACACACACACACACACACACGTATGGTTTTATAAGTGTGAGAAGTTGGGCGAACCAGGGTGATAAATGTGTGTAAACGTGTGTATTATATGATATATGGGATTTAAATATTTCAGTCATGTCTATTTGCACTATAGAGTATAATAAACTGAACTTGCGAGAAATCCATTGCACAAATCATAACTCTCATGATCCTACAACACACAACATTTTGACTGCTCGCTTAAAAAAAATATTGTAGTAATAATAGATTTTTATTTGTATTTTCACTCATATTGACACCAGTGACATAATGTTTTTACCCACTACTTAATCTCAGTTAGTGGTTGACCAATAAGGTTTTAGAAATATAATGACCATAATGCAATGGCAAATGAGATGTACACAAAATATTTAGCCCCCATTTTTGAGCAACTATTTTTGGAAAAAATCATATTGGCTCCTGTCAATAATTTCAAAATAACTTGGCCTATACTGTATAGGTCTACCACAATACACAGATGTCTGCATATGTATCAATCGGGAATATAAATCAATGTTATTTAAGTATCATTGATATTGTACTATAGGTTATACATACAGTGCCCTCCACTAATATTGGCACCCTTGATAAATATGAGCAAAGGTGGCTGTGAAAATAATATTTAATCCTTTAGATCTCTAACCTTTCATTCATTGAAGTAAAAAAATGGAAACTGGGGGGGGGGGGGGGATCTCATTATGAAATAAATGTTTTTCTCTAGTTTACATTGGCCACAATTATTCATTATTCAGGTCTTTTTTTTTTTTTTAATGTTTTAATCATTGGGAGATCCAACTACAGCCCATATAAGATTTCTAACAGAGGCAGTCAGGTTTAGATTTTTTATCCATTGGTATTTGACAAAATCCATGATGTATCTGAACAAGATGTCCCGGACTTCCAGCAGAAAAATAGGCCCACAACATTACAGACCCAGCAGTATTTTTTAACCGTGGACATGGGGTACTTTTTATCCCTGTTTGCACCAAACCAATCTGGTGGGTTTGTTGCCAAAAAGATCATTTTTTTTGTTTCATCTGACTATAGAAGCCAGTCCTGTTTGAAGTTCCAGTTGTGTCTGACAACTGAATATGCTGGAGTTTGTTTTTGGGTGAGTGAGTAAGATTTTCTTTAAACCCTCTGGAACAACATGCGGTGATGTAGGGGCTGTTTGATCATTTTATTTTAGGCTTTCTGACCCTAAGACTCAACTAATCTCTGCAATTCTCCAGCTGTGATCCTTGGAGAGTCTTTGGCCCCTCAAAGTCTCCTCCTCACCATGTATTAGGATAATATAGACACATGGCCTCTTCTCTTTAGTTTATTGGAACTTCCTAAATATTGCCCTAATGGTAGAAATGGGGATGCGTTAGCTCTTTTCTTACAGCCACTTTGTATTTTGTGAAGCTCAACAAACTTGTTCTGCACATAAGAACTACATTCTTGGTTTTACTCCTTGTGATGGCTGATTAAGGGAATTGGCATTTGTGTTCCTCATATTTATAATCCTGTGGAACAGAAAGTCATGGCTGGATAATTTTATACTCCTAGCAACCCTGGTGTGCTAAAAATATTGTAATATTAATGGGAATATACTTACAATTATATTTTACTTAGACAGATTTCTAGGGGTGCCAATAATTGTGGCCAACGTGAACTAGAGACAAACATTCATTTCATAATATGATTTCCCTCCCAGTTTCCATCGTTTTACTTCAATGAAAGGTTGAATGAAAGATCTAAAGGATAAATAATGCAGATTTATTTTCACAGCCACCTTTGCTCATATTTACCAAGGGTGCCAATATTGGTGGAGGGCACTGTATATATTAATTTAAATATTTTAGTCTAGTTTAATTAACTTTTTTTATTCAACCTACATTTTTTTTGTATATGGTTTCTGTATAAAGTACAATGTTATTGTGTATTACAATAACGCTGATAGAAACGAAACATGGTGTGGCAGCAGGTAATGTGAGGGTGTGCATGAGAATGTTGTAGTCACAGCACCAGTGACTAACATAACTGCATGCTTTCATCGATGGAATGCCTTAAAATCTAATCAAATTGAACACCACCTATCAAGAGCAACGGCACTGTAAAGGTGTTCTAGCCAACAAAATTTTAACATGCTGCATGAACCATTGAGATTTTACTGTGGGCAGAGCTACGCAGTATAACAACAAAAAATAAATCAAGCATCTAACAAAATGATTGTGTCCACAGTTCGCATACTACCTAGGTTATATTCTTGTTTCTATATTCATCATGTAATGCACAAGGGTCTATGGGTAATATTAGCTGATAAACAGCACTGAGGCACCTTTAGACAAAGTCAATGAATTATAAATTGGGACACGCTAACTATAATTTCACATACTATATAGGACAGATATGGAAATAGACAGTGTGTTGTTGTGGTCACAGCTGGTTAAGACCTAAAAAGGAAAATGGAAATGGAAAAGATTTTATCACTTTATCTTGTCGTGCCTAGGACACAGCTTCTGGGTGTGCATCAGAAATTGCAACGCATTGTTTTGCTTGTTGATAAGGACAATGTTATTACACATTAGTCACAGTATAAATGAATTGGATATGAATACAGTAGTTCTGATGGAATCTCCAGATTTCTACATGCTTTAAAGTTTACATGTTTTGTTTTATTAACAATTTTGGCTTTAAATTGTAAATTTTGTCATCATGTAATCAATTAGGGTCGCATAGACGGTAAAGTCTATCCCACACCTTGGATGCATGACCAGTTCTACATAAGAAGTTACAATATTATCAAAATGTCAAAACTACTCTTTTTCACAGAATGAAAATTCATGATGATCAGTGGCTAGCATGTTCAGTTGAAATTTTGTTCAATTTAATAAAATCCAGAGTCCAGAACTACAGAATTCAAATTTCTATTTATATTAACATTTACTAATTCAGGATTTGTCAATGAATACAAATTTACACACACACACACACACACACACACACACACACACACACACACACACACACACACACACATACATATATATATATATATTTGTAAAAAAAAAAAAATAGCAATTGAACATATTCTGGCTGACTAGAAGTATTAATTTCTTTCCAAAAAATTCAAAATAACCTGAACAGTAGTGTTGTGTATATTGTTACAAAAGATTTTTTATTTTGAACAAAAGCTGTTATTTTTTACTTTTTTTTTTAAATCAAAGAATTCTTCAAAACGTATCCACAGGTTCCAAATGATTAAGCAGCTGTTTTTTAAAAAAATTGATAATACATCAGCATATTAAAATTATTTCTGAAGGGTCATGTGATACTGAAGGTTGAAGTAATGTCTGATGAAAATTCAGCTCTGCATTATTAATGTTTTTTTTATTATTATTATTATAACTGTATTTCAGTCAAACAATAATTGCAGCCTTGATGAGCATAAAATACATTAAAAATCTCACTATATTTACAGGTTAAGAATAAATTAGAAATTTGACCCCACTATGCACTAAGGCTGGGCAATTAATCGAAAAGTAATCGAAATCGACATTCAGAACCTATAATCGATCAAATTTTTCCAGGTTACTTTCACTACTTTTCAATACACTACCGCATGTGGAGTCACGGGACCCCGTTACGTTACGTTACGTTATTCCGCCGACATGTCGAGCATGGAGAGCTTAAACACTGAGACAACTTAGCAACAAGATCAGCTTGTACCAAAGAAAAACGCAGTCTCCGTCATTTGGACACATTTTGGCTTCACTTTTCATAAGAAAATTTTAACTTTTCGTTTTAAGCAATGTGTGCTTTAATTTCAGTTGTTCAACGTTGATGTTCAGTAATTAATCATAGAAAAGAAATGCACTGTTTAAAATATTATTTACAGGATATACAAGAGTTATTTTATTTAGAAGAGATATTGCTTATTTTCTTCTAAGAAAAACATTGAAAATAATTTATTTTGTTTGCAAAAGTGCTAGTTATTTATTTTTACTTTTTTTATAAGAACAAAAGTGACTGTTCGTTTTAGGCAATGTGTGCTTTAATTTCAGTTGTTCAACATTGATGTTCAATAAATAATCATAGATAGTAGATAGTGTGTGTTTCCTTCAATTATTTTAAAATCAAGTAATGCACCCTTCATTCAAAAATCTCTCACTTGTAATATGTGAGCATATTTAGTGTACAAATCTTGTCAGTGAACTATGAGGGCAAATAAATAAATAAATAAATAAAATAATCGTTCATTAATCGTAATCGAGTTAAAATGTTCAATTAATCAGGATTTTGATTTTAGGCCAAATCGCCCAGCCCTACTATGCACAGTAAATAAGCATTTACCATTAGATACAGAAATAGGTGCACAAGAATAAATTCTGCTGAATCCCAAAGATTCTCCCATACAATCAGCATAGAAAATGTGAAAAAGTATGCAGATTCCATGTGGTCCTAGATTTGAGGCATGCTCTCATTTATGGAAAGGCTTGTAATATTAATCAGGCCTAACATAAGCACCCATGAACAACACTGTTGTTATAGTGTGTAACACTGCCTGATATGGGCGTTTGATAAATCATTGGCAAGTACCAGGGCAAAGGGAGGGAGGGAAGGAAGTGTTTTGGAAACAAAAAGGCACAGATACCTAATTTGGGATTTCTAATGAGAGGATAGAAAGGCTGCGGTCTGTTGCTCAGCGACAGGAACCACGTCTATTTTTAAAGGAAAGAGCGGAGGAGGAACTATAGCAAGAGCAAAAGAGCATGCAAACATCAAGAAGACAAGTATGCTATACTCTTAGAGGTAAACAGGGGGAGAGACAGAGAAAAAAGATTCCTATCAACAGACTTATCACAAAAAAACAGGAAAACCAGGCTGCCTGTTTCATGACATAAATACACAGTCATATCATTCTTTTTGTGATGACCTATAGTGGTCAGCTGGTATTTCTGTGCAGCTTGAGCATATGGTCAGGGTTTATTTGAATACGATTTGCACTGACTATTTCAAGCCTAACTCTTGAACAACAAATTAGCATATGTGCAAACACCCATGCAAGTCAGCACGCACACAAATATTTCTCACAAATGTTTTTCTTTCAATTTGTGGTATTTAAAAGAATATTTCAGTCTAAAATGAATTCAAGGAGTAGGTCACTCAAAAATGAAACTGGCCTCATTCTTTAAACTTCTAAATGCTACATGTGAATTTAGGCATCACAACATTATAATTTATGAAAAATTAAGATTTATATGCTATTAAAATTATAAATTTTTAAATTATAAATTTTTAAAGATTACCTTGCGAGTGTTAGATGACAGCAAATGTAATCTAAAAATGTAAAAATAGGGGAAATAATTGTGCAAAACATAATGAACAAAATACAGTAATATTGTGAAATATTCTTACAATTTCAAGTAACTGTTTTCTGTTTCTGTAATCATAAGCGATCAGAAATCATTCTAATAATGATCAAGAAACACTTATTTTATTAGCACTGAAAACAGTTGTGCTGCTTAATATTTTTGTGGAAACCTGATTTTTTTTTCTTTGGTAAGTTCAAAAGATCAAACATTATATGTGACCCTGGACCACAAAACTAGTCATAAGCTAAATAAATAAGCTTTCCGTTGATGTACGGTTTGTTAGGAAAGGACACTATTTGGCTGAGATACAACTATTTGAAAATCTGGAATCTGAGGGTGCAAAAAATCCAAATATTGAGAAAAAGTTGTCCAAATAAAGTTCTTAGCAATGCATATTACTAATCAAAAAGAAATAAAAGAAAAGAAGTCGATCATTTTGACCAATACAATGTATTTTTGGCTATTGCTACAAATATACCTGTGCTACTTAAGACTGGTTTTGTGGTCCAGGGTCACATATAAGTCTTTATACTGTCACTTTATACACAATATAATGTCACAATTTAATGTGTCCTTCTTGAATAAAACTCTTAATTACTATTAAAAAATCTTTCTGACCCCAAACTTTTGATTGCCAGTGCATTGTACATCCACCTATTTATCATAGTTTTTCATCATTTTTGAAGCTTGAAATTGTTATCCCCACTCACTGCTACTAAATGGAAAAAAAAGCACACAATACATTATTCAAAACATGTTCCAGAGAAAAACTAACAGCATATGGGTTAGGACTGTTTCTTTAAGGATATAATTAACTTAAAAAGCAACAATGACACTGCTGTAACACTTTCACATGCACACAGACTACAACTTTCTCTCTCTCTTTCTCTCTCTTAAGTTCTTTCTGCTCCTCTCTGTCTCTCACACACATGCTGGAGTGACTCTTGAATTAAACATGACAGTGACAGTGGCGGTTTGCAGTCTGAATTCTAATTACATCGACTCTATTGTAGACACTGAAGCCATGTGACAGGCACACACACACACACACACACACACACACACACACACACACACAGAAGTGGTCCATATGGGATTACACAATGGCGTCAAGACTGTAGGACATCATTTAATTATCTGAACTTCAAAGTCCACAATGGTGCATACTAGGGGCAAAGTAAAAAACAAGCAAACACACAGCTGCTGAAGAGCCAGTGTCTGCAAGGAGAACTTCCTGGAGGACACCAGTAAGGTTAAGAGAGGGAAGGCGGGGGAGGGGGAGGAAAGGAGGAAGTGAGGATAAGAGAGAGAGAGAGAGAGGTGTGGTGCATGATGGAGACAGCATTCTGACTGGTCAATAATTAAACATGGTGGACTTTCACACTCATTGCAGGACGTACAGAGGTAGAAAAGGGTTTCAGTCCGCCTCCTTGTGTGTTTGTAAGAAACACATCATAAAAGGTAGACATTTCATGGACAAAAATATATTTTGCAAGCTAAAAGAATCTGCAATGAGAGGTGTAACCTTTAGCGTGGTAGGGAAATTATGGATTACAACAAACATAACTGCAAACAACAGAATAAATGTTGACCAAACAAAACAGTTCTTATAGGTCCATGGCAAAAAGGAGTGCCTTCTTTATCAAAAAAAAAATCCAAGGTATCAAGTATTTTTACGATGTATCATAAATTGTAACTATATAAATACTATTACATTCTTGCGGAGCCACAAAAAAACAAGTAACCTTGCTTGTAAGAAGCAACCTCGTGGAATAAAATGCTCAATATGAACTACTTTTGCAATTTCTTTTTAAATTATCTGAAGCTTTTTGAATGTTTTAGTGAAATGAGGGGCACAAACTCTAAAGTTCATTAAAAACTCTTTTTTTTTTTTTTAAATGACAAACTCTTTTGGGTTTTACTCACAACATTAGGGTAAGTAAATGATGACAGATGAATGTTAATTTTTATGTGAACTACCCTATACTGTAAGTCTGATTCCTTAGAAAAGTGAACTCACACCTCTCCTCAATCAGCCACACAATTTGTGTCATTCATGCTCATGGCCACAATTATTGTGGTAAGTGTGTCTAAGTATAAGTAAGATTTTAAGTACACTAATAAAAGCACTCTCAACAGCCTCAAAGACAAACAGAGTTTTTGACTTATAAGCTTAGAGTGTATTCATGGACAACCAACACATATGCACACCAGCACACTTTCTAAAGCTGGGTCATGTCAATTTAAACCTTTAGAGGTTCATTAAAACACTCCTTCTTCAAGGGCTTTAAGAATGAGCAGCAGAGACATAAAAGCTAATATTAAACCATGACAAAAATCCTAATTCTCTGACATATTCTGCCTCAGGCTTTTACGAGTATTAACTTTCTGTAACCACACTATAAAAATCAGCATTTTCAACTCAAAGACCAAAGATCTAGTTATAAATGTTCTCTGTACACTGATTGGATTCCTGTATACTCTACTAATGCAATGTTTGATGAACAGTATTGCAAATAGGCATTGTCAGACAAATAAAGTAATAAGCCCCAAGAAGCCGTGGTTTGCAATGAATTTATAACAGCTAAGGGGTATTGTTAGGCATGACGCAGAATGCCTACACAAAATAAAACAGAGCAAATAAAGTGTAATGATATTAATAAAAACATTATTCTTCCGAACAATGTAGTTCCTCAGAAACAGTTGTGGTTGCAACAAAGTGGTTGCCGAGCAACACACAGACGTAAACAAAGGTCTATGTTTGTAGAGTAATTTACAACAACTTCAAACGTGGCTCAACTAATCAGAATCAAAGAGTGGAACTATACATTTTATTAATGCTATTTAATTATTTCCAGTCAACAATCCACAAATTTTAAGGCTATCACCTCCTTTTCTATAGCGCCTTTTACACAGTAATACCAATAAATTGCTGTAAAATTAGCGGAATGACTTTACCGGTAAATACAAAAATACACTGTTCACACAGGCAATGACGTTACGTCTTTTTACTAGTAAAGCACCATTCACACATCAGTTTCAAAATACTGGTAAATTCTGTGACATCATTTGTAAACACAGAGGGGTATACGCAGTAGTTTTATTGATGTTTTCATTTTTGTGTCAAACGTTTACATTCATGAAGCTGCTTTTGGCCCAGAGACATCATATTAGATGACTTAAAATCGAACTACACAGCACAAAGTAAATGCTAGAGTAGACATCATACATCAGCGCGTTCTTAACTCGTAAATGCTTATACCGGTAATATTATTCTACATTCACAGAGCACATTACTGGTAATTTACTGTAATTTACTAATAAAGACTGTATGTGTAAAACAGGCTTATGTCACATTCTTCCATACCATAATTACAGAGTAAATGTGGCATCCGATTCAGCAAATATCTCATGATTTTTCCCATGAAATCAGACTTTACTAGGCTACACACACATACATCTGCTGCAAAAGACATCTGAGCTTTTTGTTTGAAACTCAATCAGCTCACGTTAATTATATTTATTATTACATAATACCATTGTTCAGTACAGACTTGGGTCTATAGATAGGTTCTTGAACAAATTCACTCTCATTTATCTATTCTTAATAGAGGAATAACCTCTAGGCACAAGCAAAACTAAAGGTTATAACATCATGGCTATTCTATACAACAGCGGGTTTCAGTCAAGCCCCAGAGCATAATGAACAAACCCTGCACAGACAATATGCAATGAGCATTGGTGAGATTTTGGCCCAACCCCCTCAACCACAGCTCACACAAGACCCCAACAGAAAAGACAAGGCTTTTTAGGCTGTTTCAGATCATGATGCTAGCAGTGTAAGATAAAACACTGTACTATAACTACGTAATAACACAAAATAGATTTAATTATTAGACAATATTACATTACATATACATCACAATTTAAAAAATACATACACTTGTGTAGTTATATTTGGAAGTAATTCATAATTCAGATTTTTTGTGGGAGTGCATCTGCATAATGCATCCTTTTATTCCAAAAATGTTTTTGGAAATGCAATATTAGCATGCATATCACTAGTTTACTAGTACTTACTGTATAAAGCACAGATTATGACCTTATTTTGAGTGATCATATTTTAGATCCCTTCCCTATACCTAAACTTAACAACTACCTTACTAATTGATAATGAAAGTAATAATGTGTGAACATGTTCTTTAATGGTGAATCATTCTTTTAGGGCTGAACAATCTTAGAAAAACTACTCTTTACATGAACCGACTCAAACCATAAACTGAGTTTTATGAGTATGCATGGGCAACCATTTAATTTAGAAATGAAAACACACACACACACACACACACACACACACACACACACACACACACACACACACACACACACACACACACACACACACACACAGCTCTGGCCCCAAGAATGTGAAGAGCTTTTAGGGTAAGTGGGCTATAAAGACTCCACTTTCAGAAATAAAGACTGTGGAGCAACAGAGACACCACAGACGCAGAAAGAAATTGAGATGGACATACAGTGAGTGAATTTCAAACAAATGACATGATCTTGATGTTATCATAATTGCTGTTGCTCTGACTAAGCTCCAGACTAGGAAGGGCTTTGATGTAACCTCTAAAACCCAACAAAACAAAGGTGTGGCATGAGCCAATCCTCAAACATGTAACAATCACCTACACATACAATAGAGATCGAGAACAAAAGCAGCATATAACCTAACCCAAATTGGGCCTGACCGGCTGGATATTTCAAAGAGGAGAGGCAACTACACTGTTCGATACATTATAAATCATAAATGGAGCATGACTTCCATTAATCAATTTGGCATGATTTCATTATAGGTTCAAATGTACACAAAAAAGACTGAAGACTTTGTGCATTTTGAAGTGTACAAGACTGCCCACAAATGCATTTCAAATTGAGGTAATTAAAAAAAAATGTGAGTGATGCATACATAAGGTCTTCAAGGCCCATTCACACCAAGCAAAATGACTACAAAAACTATATTAGCATACACAACAACTGATGATAACATTCTATTTCAGCACACTGCAGTTATGTCATCTGCAACTTTAAATTCTCAAGCTCTTTAAAGTCTGGTGAATTGTGGATATCATTTCATTTTTGTTATAGCTATGGGTTGAATTCCTTGTTCTCATGGAATTAATACGATTATTAAAAGAGAAGTTCACTTCCAGAACAACAATTTACAGATAATTTACTCACGCCCTTGTCATCCAAGATGTTCATGTCTTTCTTTCTTCAGTCATAAAGAAATTATGTTTTTTTGAGGAAAACATTTCAGGATTGCTCTCCATATAGTGGAGTTCTATGGTGCCCCTGAGTTTGAACTTCCAAAATGCAGTTTAAATGCAGCTTCAAAGGGCTCTAAACGATCCCGGCTGAGGAAGAAGGGTCTTATCTAGCGAAACGATTGGTTATTTTCTAAAAAAAAAAAAAAAAAAATTACAATTTATATACTTTTTAACCTCAAATGCTCGTCTTGTCTAGCTTTGCGTCAACTCTGTGTATTTCGGTTCATGACAGTTAGGGTATGTCGAAAAACTCCCATCTCATTTACTCCTCCAACTTCAAAATCATCCTACATCGCTGTTTTACCTTTTTTTGTAAAGCGTGTTTGAGGAGAAAAAGTTGGAGGAGAAAATTAGATGGGAGTTTTTAACATACCCTAACTGTCATGAACCGGAATACTCAAAGTTGACACAGAGCTAGACAAGATTTGAGGCAAAAAAATGTATAAATTGTCAATTTTTTAAGAAAACAACCGATCGTTCCGCTAGATAAGACCCTTCTTTCTCAGCTGGGATCGTTTAGAGACCTTTGAAGCTGCATTTAAACTGCATTTTGGAAGTTCAAATTTGGGGGCACCATAGAAGTCCATTACATGGGGAGAAATCATGAAATGTTTACCTCAAAAAACATAATTTCTTTATGACTGAAGAAAGAAAGACATGAACATCTTGGATGACAAGAGGGTGGGCAAATTATCTGTAATTTTTTGTTCTGGAAGTGAACTTCTCCTTTAACACTTTCTAGATAGTTATCGTTATGGTCCTCAGTGTAAAAGACCCTTTAGCGTGATGTCCAACCACATAGGGATGAGACACATTTTTTAAGGGTTTAAGGCACAGGATGCATGCTTATATTTAACAAAAAAGGAAAATGAATTATTTTTAACTTGACATAGTGTGTTAAAAACAACAAGGTACAAGACTTTAGCATTACAAATCATCTATATACACAATAAACAAATGCAAAATGACTTAAAACACTACCAGGAAAGTCAGATTTTTTTCTTGACATGTTATTGTTAAAGCACAAGTGTTGCTTTGGCAGTACTGGCTCTTATCAAAGAGAGTCTAACACAACTAGCTGTCAGCGCTCTAAAATCTTTGCAGATAAGTGTCTCTAATTTCATCCCCATTAGCATTAAAGCTAAAATATTAAAGCTAACACAAAAATAAATTACCAAAAATTCAAACTTTATTTGATTAGATGCTATAAATCTAAACCTAGTTTGAGTCCATGACTGTTTGAAATAACCACTATGCAGAGGAAGTGAACAGATCGTTGCTGCTAGTTTGGTTTCCTGTTTTGAGATCGATTTTGACTGTGAACTGCAGAATGTTATGTAACAACTCAAACAAATCTCAAGTATGGCCTAGCAAAGACCTTTATTAGACCTTACTAACTCCTGGACTTGACTCTGAACAAAACACATGACTCATTTTCCTACATAAATCACCTGACCTTCTCTGGCAAGTTCTTTACTGCCGTTTACATTTGGTTATAAATTAAAGTTGCAATGTGAGCATATGCAGGCTAAGTATATAAAAGGGCACAAACTACATAACCCCAAACTGTATTTTCTATATTATTTGAATCACATTTTCTATATTGTGCTCTATAGTTATACTTTAACTTGCCCTTCTAAATTTGTGAATGTCATTTCATTAGATACAATATTTCAAACCAAGTGGCTTCTATTGTTTTCTGAGAAACAACACTTTTCTTTCTGAGGTGATTTAGTTGATGTTTTGGTGATTTTTAGTGGATATATGAAGTCAGTTTTCATCAAGTCCTAGCTGAGGAAGCATAGGTATAGTTCATCACATTAAGTATTTTATGAACATGATATACTAACATTTGACAACCAAAGCATCCCGATAACTTTAAATTTTATTTTGAATGGTAAGTTTTTTTAATGAAATATTTTGCCCCAAAAGTGTGCTTAAACTCTTTATATTTGAAATAAATGCTGCTTGGTTTGATATTTTGTCATCTAATGCACCATTCAGAAACATTTTGGTGTAGCTTAATTATACAAATTAATTTAGCTGTATCCACCTGATTTAAGAGCGGGCGTGGCCATTTGTAGCTTGAAAGTGTTTAATGTTGCATGATATTGTAAATTAGTATTTATTATCATAATATATACTATCAAAATCATAAACACACTTGTTTGTAGCTCAGATTGTTTTACAGTTTAATGCATTTTGTTATTTACCTATTGCAGCTAATAACACATTCACAGAAAATAGCTTACTTCCGTGTTGCAAAATAAGATGGACAGCAATCTCTCTTGGAAAGTTATAACTTGTTTGGACTGAAGTCTTGCAGGAGTATGCAGCAGGCATCTCAATGTAACCTGCATGTTTCATGACCACTACAAAAACCACAAGATTTATAAGAGGTGTGTGGAACATCCAAACAGCTGATGACACATCTTGATGCAGTGGTTTAGAATACGGTGAACCTTTGAACAGGTCATAAACACCCAACTATATCTGAAAAGCATCTATAAAGCACTGTCTGTGTGTGTGTGTGTGTGTGTGTGTGTGTGTGTGTGTGTGTGTGTGTACCTGGTATTCATCACGTTGTGGGGACCAAATGTCCCCACAAGGATAGGAATACCAGTAGATTTTGACCTTGTGGGGACATTTCTCAGGCCCCCATGAGGAAACAGGCTTATAAATCATGCACAATGAGTTTTTTTGATGAAGTAAAAGTATGCACAATCTCCTGTGAGGGCTAGGTTTAGGTGTAGGGTAGGTGTAGGGCGATAGAAAGTACAGTATAAAAACCATTACGCCTATGGAATGTCCCCATAAAACATGTAAACCCAACGTGTGTGTGTGTGTGTGTGTGTGTGTGTGTGTGTGTGTGTGTGTGTGTGTGTGTGTGTGTTTGCACAAATTTCCAACCTAAAAAGCTATACACAAAATGTATTTGTCATTTTAAACTTATTAAGAACTCATATGACCCTTAGTGAAACACAAAATAGGATATTAGATATTTTGCTCCACAAAATAAAGAAAGTGATACAGGTTTCGAATGACATCAGGATGAGTAAATTATGACCAAATGTTTGTTTTTGGGTAAACTAAGCCACTTCATAAAGACATATTTCTTTAATACATGTCTACTAAGTAAATGACCAACATAGAACAAAGATGTAATTGTCATTATAGATTATGCTAAATATAAAACTATATTTACCTTTTTCCCTGTTGAGCCAGTCTTCGAGAGGCAGGATCGCCCAAGGGAGAGGTAGCCCCCAATGACCTCTATCTCCTCTGCAGCAGGGTAACGCTTTTTAATCAGGGTTCCCAGATTGGCATAAGGGGCCTGTGGTGTGCTCAGAGATTCACTGACAACTTCTGGGGTCTCAGCAGGGCCAGACTGGGCCTCGGTCCTCCGTTTCGGAACGACTGTAAACGTATTTCCTTTGCGCCTCTGCACCGCAGGGCTCATGACTGGGGGTGTGGGTTCCACGACTATGTCATCAATGTTTGTGACAGGCAGCTTTTCAACCGGAGGTTCCTTTGGAAATGGAACTGATTTGACGGGTGAGCCAACTGAGGGTGGAGAAACTGGGGTTGGAGAGGTGGGTGTGGCAGGTGGGGTATGTTGCGGAGACCCTGTTTTGGCTTCTGTGGTCACCTTTTCTGTAAGCTTTGGTGTGGAGGGTATGAAAGAAGCAGGCGAGGGGGTTGGCACTGCGGGCTCTGAAGCTGCCACACCCACCAGGGGTCGTGGGGATGGGGGGGAAAGGACAGGGCTGGATGGGGCAGTGCTGCCAGGGGACGAAATGGCCACACGACTCTTAGGAATGACAGTGAAGGAGTTGCGAGACTGAAGTCGCAAGTTGGCGAGTGCACGGGCCTGTAGATCACCAGGCGGAAGGAGAGAAAGATCTGGGCGAGGGGACGGGCGGATCTCGAAGCTGGGTGGTAAGGGGGGTGATGTAGGGCTAGGAGTACAGTCGGCACGGGCACGTTGGCTCTCCGGAGAGCATGGCACCTTGGCTTTGGAGGCCCCATCTGTGCTGTCCCAGTCCCGTTCTCTAACAGGCTTGGATGGAGACCTCTCAGTGTCCTCCTTGGGATACACAGTGACACTTCGTCCCCCACTCCCCTCGAAACGTCTACGTGTGGAAGACACTAACTGAGGGGACCCAGAAACTGGTGTACTACTCCCTGAGTCACCAGGAGAGGCGTGATGATTGCTCATGGAAGACTGGACGTTTTGGAAGACCTTGCTGTGTGGAGAGCCGGCTTGCGGAGACAATGGGCATTTTGGCACCACATCTGGCTTGGGTCTGGAGCTTGGCCTGATAGGACTAGAATCCAAGTCCAGGAGGTTTTCCGTGCTGCGTGACTTGGGCTGCAACTTGCCATAATTCCTATCAAATTTCTGTAGCATGCGACTCACCCGTCCTTGCCCCTCCAGCGGGGCAGAAGCCGGTCGTCCCAGCGTGCTGAGGTTCTCCTCGCTTTTACTAAGCGCAGTATCGTAAATGACCACTTCCTTCGCGCGTATCTCTGTAACCGGACTACCTCTCCGGTCTAACAGGTCATTGAGAGAGCTATATCCGCTCACTGTGCCGTTCTGCTGCAGTTTCGATGCATGCTTCAAACCACATCCTTCCGAGAAGTACTCCGGGTCGGATTCAATAATGATGATATTCTCAGCGCGTATAGTCCGTATCCCGGGAACGCTGCCGTATAACTCGAGGATGTGCTGAACAGGTCGTGCGGCGTACTCTTGGCTCTGACGCTTCTTGCGTTCCTTTTCCAGTTTAATGAATGGGTTTTCCTGCAGCGGACCTAAGCTCTCTTGCAATACCAGACTCTCCTGCGCTCTGTTGTCTCTTGCCGTTCTCTCCTCCGTGCGGCTCGGGTCCGCGGATGGCCAGTGCTCTTTTGTTTTCACCGGTGACAGATCCGGGCTTTTGGTCGCGCGTTTGGCAGCGGTAACGGTATAGTTCCTGCTAGAATTTTCGCTTGTAATATCATCCTTGTTTTTGCTGCCCGTTACTTCGCCGTTAAGTCGAGATGCAACGGACTCGGCACCTGCTCCGGACCCGCCGCCCTTCGCCTTTCTCCGCTCAAGGATCTCGCGTTTCCAGGCCGGCATCCTCGGGCTCTCCTGCCCTGGCTCTTGGCGAAGAACGCGAAGATCCCCGCCCGACATTGTGGGAGAAACGGGTTTTATAGGGATACGTGTGGAACCAAATAATCTCTCGCCGTACCTGCAGCGCCTCTTCTTATTCCTACTCGTACATCATTGCAGCCGCAACAATGTATCCTGCATGATGATGATGTGCCAGTCTACCGACACGACCCCGCCCTCTGAAAGTGACGTCAGCTTTTCGTCTCAGGGTGGACACCTCATTTGGTCATTTTGACTTGAGGCACACCTTTTGTTTTAGCATACACCCCGCCCCCAACTTTCTACCATTGTGAATATTAAAGCGAGCCATGTCAGTCAAACACAGTGAGACACGCCCATTTCATATCTTTAACCCTTTTATTATTTCGGAATGGTTTACGTTATGAATGGGAAAAACTGCAAGCTGTTTGGAGCAATATAATACGCAAGATGACATTAAGTGGAGAATAAAATTTCTTTTGTGTGTGTGCACACACTTGGCGAATAAAACTCATTCTGAATTTAATAAATGATCTATTTTAAACGTTATGTTAAAATAATATGTAATATGTAATATTTTTCAAAAGGAAAAAATAAAATGTAATTTTCAAATATTGTAAAGCTGTACTGTTGTGTAAAATATTACTAAATTAACAAAGATTTTAAAATCTATGTTAATAATACTGTCAAAAGCAACAAAAACAAAGTTGTAATGTTCCCTTGACCATGGCGTGGTCAAGTCACCTTTTTTATCACCTTTATATAGCTCTTTATACAATGCAAATTGCGTCAAAGCAGCTTTACAATGTTAAACAGGAAAAGCGATTCAGCTACTATATTTGCCACTGTTACAATCTAGTTTTAATTTAAAAATTTAATGAAAATAAATATAACAAAAATAAATAAATGAATGTGTAAATACATGTGGCCTACTGTTTTTCGAATGCAACATATTCGAAAGTGACTGACAGTATCAAAATATGCCATGTGATGACGTGGTACGACTACTGTCATCGTCACTCTTATAATCCAATTTTAATCAGATTAATTAAAGGGCACAGAAATAAAGATTATAGCAAGACATCATAAGTACAGCGCGTAAAGTTATTTATAGACTTTGTTAATCCAAATATATGGATGTAGCCTATTATGCACCTGGACCTTCTTTCAATTTATATAACCTCATAATCAGGAAGCGACTGCAGGAAAAATTGTTCATTTAAGATAAGGTTGTTCGACCTTTAGTACAGTGGTTGCCTTTTACAGCCACAATGGTTTGCAGTAAGTACTGCATGACCAGTTTGACAGTTCAGTATTTCAAAAACGAATGAAGGAAATCATTTTATGCTACCACAAACATAAAAATAACATGGCTTATTATTTACAGTAACACACTTGCTAACAGGAAATACATATAAATGTTATCTGTTTATCTAATATATATATATATATATATATATATATATATATATATATATATATATTTTTTTTTTTTTTACTTTGAGTTTTGTTTATCTACTATCTTATATACTATCTGTATACTGTAACAGGAGTGCTGTTTGCACTAGGTGTCATTTATCCCTTTAGTTTAAGATATTGATTTCATTTTAATAGTTTAAATTAGAGCTTATTTTATCTTTAAAAGTTAGGTATTTTCATTAAAAACATCATTAAAACATTTTGTAAATATATATTTGCTGAAATTGCATGGTTTGTCCTGAGTGGGGCTCTTACAATAAGACAAATAAACATTTCAGGGTTAATTAAATATATAGTGCCATCTAGTGATTATTATAGGACGTACATACATTTTTTGCACACCGGTTTATTTTGTACTTTCCTTTGAAAAACATTAAACATCCTACGAACTTTTCTAAATAAATAATATAAAACAAATAAATATATTTAGGTCACTTCAAAGCATGGTCATAACAAACCAAGGAAGATCAAGATTGTTGAATGTTGATGGTTTATTTACAATTGTACAAACAACAATAAAATGTAAGAACACATAAAGCAACATTGACAGTACTCTCAAAAAATCCAGACCAAATCTCTCATAGCACTTAAGGACAATAATAATAATAATCAAAATTGCACATTACTTTAAGCATTGTTTATGATGCATTATGTTCACATGTTCACATGCTTGAACCATTTGAATTAAAAAAAAAAGGTCACAATGATTTTGCAGTTCACAATGATTCACTCCTCCTGGTTTGAATGACACCTGCAGGAGTCCATTTTATTCACATAAATCCACTGGCATGTGTGCAGATGGTTTGTCCTTTAATTGACACGACAAGCACGAATCATGAGCAGCTGCAGAAGGATGAAAAGTGGGGAAATGATAAGCCCGAACCACAAATCCTGTGCCTTGTCCTGTTCGGCCAATTTCTGGCATAGCAGCACCTCACACACCAGCTTGAGGCTGAGCACAGTCAGCACCCACAGCAAGCGAAGCACTGCCAGCCGCTTCTCTCCTTCTTGATAAAGGCGAATGGATACAATGGCTGTAAAGTAAGTGCTGAGGCCATCAGCAGCAAACAAAGGTGAGAAGACAAGCCACCAGCTCATCTCAAGAGTCTGCTTGTCCACGTCCATGTGTAGGGCCACTAGCACGCTGAAGACCAGCAGTGCGCCCAAGTGGAGGAACAGCTCGAATGTGGCAAAGCCCAGCCATTGCACCAGCTCTCGCAGAGAGAACAGCATTATTAATGGGACACCACTGAGTGTTGTTTACTGGGTGACTAAGGTCAAAACACTAGCCTAAGAAACTGGGAGTGAAGAGAAGCATTAAATGGATATTCAGGTCTAATCCTCCACTGATGAGTGTTCCACTATTTTGGCAGCATCATGCTTTTCTTGAGATGGACCAGGTCCACCTTATAACTTCTGACGGATTTGACTCTGTCAAAACCTGGAAAAGGAAGAAAAAGATCTCATGTCAGAACCAAAATCAATGCAACTAATGTGTGAAATAAACTGATGATGACTGATGAAGTCATACTATACAAGTTCAAAAAACATGGTTGACTGTATTCTCTGACTATATGATTAACATTTAAATCAATACAGCATGGCTTATTTCACTAACCTCAACATTACAGCTATTGTATCCTTAATATACATAATAATCCAGGTTAACATTATGCAGATAAACATGTTATAAGTCAATTACCGTCCATCACTTTGCGGAACTGAATGTGTAAGTATAAACAAGCGAGCTGTCAGTTAGCATATGATGACGAGTACTGAATGTGCCAATAATATACTGAAAAAACCTTTTACCTAACAGATATCGTTTGCAGTGATGGTTGACAACAAATATATCACAGCAAGCTACATCTTTAAAGGGTCGTTAATGAACGGCTAAGTTGACAGCGGTGGATAAGCAGCTGTATTGAACACAAGCTAGCTGAGATGAGCTATTTACCTTCCAATAGGAGCCCGAGAAAAAATCGCGAGATCTCAAATACAACCCGTGAGAAATATCGCGAGATCCTTGAAACCGAATATTTTCTACGGTGGCCGAGAGAGGCAGAAAGAGGAATGCAATGACAATAAAGAGATTAACGCCAGAATGACTACTAGCATGAAACTGAGGAATGATACAACCATAGACATGGATACAACGGGCGGGGCTTATATGTCACAGTCTCCCTTACTAACTATAAACATACATTTTTCTATTTTAACTCTATACTTTCTATTATATGGGTTAATGGTTTCTCTTAGGCATCTTTTAAGTTCACCGCTGAAATAAAACGTAGACAGCGCTGTTACGTGGTATCTGTTACTTTTCTCCGCGCCAGAGCCATAGAGAAACATGGCTCTATGGCTCTGCTCCTCGCTGTTAATGGTTGATCAATTATATAAAGCTTACAGGAGGATATTTTTATTTGTATCTCAGGTACAAGAACATGCCATTTAAATATTACTTGTATTATACTTAAATTATACTTTTATACTACAAAGCGTATAGAAACGTGATTGTATTTAAATTAAGAATTTGCCTTTTTGAGCCATCAAGCGCCACCTATAGGTGTACAGTTTCGTGGAACAGGAAATAGTTGACTTATCGCAACATTCTCCTCTCAAAATGAAATGCACATGCATTTGAGGTTCGAGGAGCAACACTTTAGTTAGCAAGATCTCGGTCATTTACGGTTTCTCATTAGCGGTGACTAAACACAAAGTAAGTTAATCTCAGTTGTATAATTTCACATGCTTTCTATCATTTATGAAATGCATGAATTATTATGCATTTTACAACCTTCATGTTTCTGTAACATTAACGTTGTACAGTATTATGTAGTGCTAAGGTCGATCTCTATTAGCTAAAAGAAACCTGTCAAGAAAGTTTGGTATCAGTATTGTTAGACCAAGAGTTTATATTAAGTACTGCTTTTGAAAGTTTTTTAAATGGTTGTTTACCTGTTCCACGATTACTGACATTTCAACGTTTATGGGAAATTAGTGAGTTAATCTAATTCAATATGCATGCTTATTAATGTCTCCTGCTTAACCATTGCATTCAAAATGTTTAATTTACATAAATCTATTATTAGTGAACTTTTACCAAACACACACACACACACACACACACACACACACACACACACACATACACATTAGAGTCAATTGGTGTTACATAGCTTAGACTACATCCAAAATCCAAAACAAATATAACATACTTATCATGTTTGTTTGAGTAGGTAATTTATTAATTGTAAATATTTATTATGTACAAAAGAAGATTTTCCTTTATTTAAATATGGTTTCTTAGGCAGGTGAATAAATGTTTCTTATCTGCAAAGAGAGAATTTCTGCATGCCTGCGTCTGTTGTATGGCTAGAATGTCACTCTTTGCTCATTCATTCAGAAGATTTATTTTCATAAAATCAGTGGACAGAATAATATAATTACTCCTAACCAGTCTGAATTTGTCCTAATCAGTCTTTTTTTTTTAAATTGGGGTTTTCACCAAATCAGTGGTTTATTGTCATAATTTTTTTTTAATCATGTAAAAGTCCAAGTAAAATTATTGAATAATTTTAGGCTTTTAATAAGTTTTTATAATAATTTTTTAAAGATGTCTAAATGTATTAAAAATTATTAGTTTGAGAAAATATGAAATGTAGTGAGGTTTATTTTTTAAACAAGAAAAAAAATCTACTCAATTTCACATATGTGATCTGAAAACAAGCCTTAATGTGGTTTCAATTGCAGTTTTGCTTTTCAGGTGAATTTATTGGGGTGTTGATTTTTCTGGGGAATAAAAAAATGATTAATAATTTTCTTTCTGTAGAGCATGTAACTATAATTCTTAATTCTGCAGTTATGAAGATTGTGTCAGTAAGAGTTTTTCTTCCATTTGAATCAATAGGACAATGACACAACCGGCAGACTCTATTCTACACAGCAGTTACTTTCACCCCACCCTCCGATACTGGCAGAGCTGTGCTTCAGATCTCAGACCAGATAACCTCATATATCCTGTCTTCATTACGTAATGTCTTCTCTCTATATATTTATTTGACAATGGTATATTGGTTTACGAGTTATGTTATTGGTTAAAGTGTCTATTTATCAGTTTGTTTGAATGAATAGAAATAGTTATATTGTTTCTCTCTGAATGATTTTAAAAGTGACAGTCCTGATGCAGTGGAACCAATTGCAAGTCTACCTGGTCAAGCAAGGTATCATTCTTGAAAACACATTCTTCCATCTTTGAGTTGTGATGTACTGTGTTACTTCTTGTTTTGTGTCTATCATTTAAGTCCATTGTCAGTTTAAGTACTGCTATTTTTTGTAATCTGTTAACATGGTAACAAGTGTAATTGAATTTGCCATTGGATTAAAATAGCTTACTAATGGAGTTTTTTTTTCAGTATCAAGAGGTTTTTAACCTTCAGAAAGATTTGTTTGTCCAACTCAGGACATCAAATTATAATTAATAACTATTATAAAAATTTGGAACATAGATGAATACTGTTTAAAATCCTGAACTGTGTAATTTCATATTTTTTCTATCTATCAGTTTACATTAAATAAACATAGATATTAAATAAATACACTAATTAGGTTAAAGGTTCTAATAAAGCCTAAATCTTGATGAGGTAGCTAGTTCTGGGACCAGAGTTATTGATAAACTTAAGTTTTTATAAATATATATATAATTTAAATCCCATTAATTAATTAATTCATATATTATTTCATATATTAGTTTAGTACTTTTTCTTTCAGTTATCATAATTTCGATGTTTTAAATTAGATGTGCATAAGAGATTCTATAAGGAGGACTATAGACAATAAGTCAACAAGATGTGTATGGTTGATATAACCGAGATGTATGCATGTAAAGTTTGGGCTGGTGGTCTAAGATAAGCTTCAGGCAGGGTGGAGATGGAGGTAGCCAACAAAGATAAACCAAGGATCCGTTTATTCTGGGTGGTTAAGTTCCCTTTGTATTGCATAAGTAGTCAGTGTCAATGAGGTCAGGTTATTTTGTCATGTGTTTTGTGTTCAGAATGGAATGTTCCTGGGAAAAAAGTTCCTGGGACAAATTGTTCCTGATAATTTAGGTGGAAAAGCATTTTGTGGTTACTGCATACTTTTTTTTAAGAAAAACTATGTGAAACAATGCACATTATGCAGCAATTTACATTTTGTAATAAATAGCATTATGAGCTTAACGTCAAAGTCAAAGATCATGCATACAGCTCTAAATGAAAGGGCCAGTCAGCAATTGATAAAGTCATAGGCCCGGTTTCACAGACAGGGCTTCGACTAAGCCAGGATTAGGTCATAGTTCAATTATCACATTTAAGTAATTTTTAAAAATGTGCTTATAATGTCATCACATTTGCTGTTAAAAGAAAACGTTTAATATCCCGAAGCTTGTGCTTAAGACTGCACATAGCCCTAGTATATCAATTTATGTATAGAAAAAATGAATGCCAACTTTAAGACATTTTAGTCAAGTTATGACAAAGGATGTTTTATGTGTCTATTTCAGATATGGTGTTAATAAGATAGAGGGTTTACTTCGTCCCCTTGTGGATAAAGGCCTGAAGTGTGTGCTTATTTTTGGAGTTCCTGCCAAAGTTGCAAAGGTTGGTGAGAAGTTTCAGTTATATTACAATTTCAGAAATATTGTTGTCAATAATTTAAATCATAGTATATTATGAAGAGGTGATTAAAATAGGGCTGTATTTAATTACTTGCACATCAAATAGAATTTATTACTTATTAGTTTTAGGCATGATTTTTTTTATTCTAAAGCTGCATCTGAATCATTATTTAGATATAGTTACAGACCATTTATTGCAGCATAGAGGTAGCATGAATGGATTTACACTGCAATTACAATTGCATAAATAATACCATGAGATTAATTGGTTTTAAATGGGTATTAAAGGTGCAGTAGGTGATTCTCTTCAGAAACATTTTATGTTTTGCTGATTGAAAGTCTTTTCACATCCCGATATCAATCCTTAAGTCAAGTGGTCTAAATGTTTTTATATGCATTTATATATTCTGTGGAAAGCGTAGGACCAAGAACTGTTCATCTAATCAAAATGTTTGCTCCTTCCTGGTATTGTAATACTTTTACTAAATGTACTATAAAATATTCCCATGGTTAATGACACATAATGTTGTAACAGTAGTTATGCGCAGACTGACAACTGACAACCAACATCTGCCTCTATTTTATTTATTTCCTTTCTGTTTGTGACCTGAGTTGGATGCATGCTTGTGTCAATTTTTTCTCGCTCAGTCAATCCCCATGTATGTGGTCGAGTGTTTCAATGCGTGAGGTGTTTTATTAAACTCAGGGAAAATATGCCATCTTCTCGTCTCCCGTGCGTTATTAGCAACACACAGTTTTCCTATCTTGGCTGTTGAACATTTCAACTCGGTGTTACAATTAGGGATGCACCAAAATGAAAATTTTTTGGCCGAAGCCGAACAAAATGAAACACTGGGCCGAAGGCCGAGTACCGAACACAGTTTTTCGTCTTTTTTTCGCTCATGTATTTTTTATTTTTTTCACCATTGCATAAATTAAATAGCCAATATTTGATTTTTACAGTTTTGTCTTGCTTTTCAAAGTTAAAAATCTATTACAAAACAACAATTTAAAAATATTTACTTAACACTGAACATTTTTAACATTCTAGTAGACATAATAGCTTATCAACAAAGCACAAAATTCACTTAAAATTAATAAGTTAGTAAAATAATATTCTTTAGCCATTTTTAAGACCCCTTCTTGAATCAGGCATGAGTTTTAAAGTACTAATGCAGCCTTGCTGAGCAAAGGAGAATGTTATAATAAATGTATTAATAGAGCTGTTGTAATGATTGTTATCATTATTTTTGTCTTACTTTTTTTATAGAACAAGTTAAATTACAATATTAATACTGTGTATTAGACTACATAACGTTCTGTAGTTTATTTACTAATGGTTTGAGGCCATTTTGCGATTTCAGGATGAAATACTAAACAGTCTCTCGGTGTCGCTGCTTGTTTGTAGCATTTTTTAAAACTGGTGGGAACTAACCAGTGCTGAAACCATTTAAAAGTGTTAATTTGAATGTGTTATTTTTTTTATAACTATTTAATTAAATGAACAAATTAAATTAGCACTAAATTGACAGCCCTGGGTTAAATATTGTTTTTTTTTTTTTTTGTCTTTGTTTGATTTCTCAGGATGAGAGGGGCTCTGGGGCAGACACAGATGACACTCCTGCAGTGCTGGCTGTAAAGAAACTGAGGAGCATATTCCCTGATCTTGTCTTGGCATGTGATGTGTGCCTTTGCCCCTATACCTCTCATGGCCACTGTGGTTAGTTTCTGTAATGGATCTGTTTACTTTTTAATATATATATATATATTTTTTTTCTTTTTTTTTCCAATTGAACTGGCCAATACTTGTAAACCAGTAATAAAAATAAAACACAAAATACATCAAAATACTGTGAATGCACAGTGTGAAAAAAATTATATTAATTTTAAGATAAAAATTCTAAAGATACATTAAGATTTTAAACATAAAACAGTGTTATTACATTATATATATTTTTAATTGCTTAAATGAGTGTTTGATAAAGGCAAAAGTAATCTAAATGTAAATGTTACAAGTTTAAATATGCAATATAAAAAAAATAAATAAATAAACAAACATCTTAAATATTGGCTGATATAATAAGCTACCAGTATACAATATTTTGTTTTGTACACCTAAACAAATAGAACTTTTGACAAACCACTTAAAGTCTTTTTTACATGAGATATTTTCCTAAAATGGTGGCTGACCATCTGAACACTACTTGCTTATAATTTCTTATTTTCTATTTTGTTCACAATGACATTTTAACCAAAACTTAATTGTGTAAAATTGTACAGTAAATTGTCAGTGTAAAGCCCTTTACCACAGTTGTAACTATCAATGAAACAGCAAATTACACCTTTAAACATGAACAAATGAATCACCTGTTATTTTTAAATGAACCTGTTACAGTGATATTACCTTAGTGTATGATTTCTCTGTGGCACCTTGAAGGAATCCTGCGTGAAGATGGCAGCTTGGATAATGCTGCAAGCTGTTTGAGGTTGGCTGAAGTAGCTCTGGCTTATGCTCGAGCAGGTTAGTTGTAAATTCTATGTATCTGTAACCAATTACACATAATATGTGCATTTTTGGAAATACGTCTACAGAAGTCGTCTTTATCATATTATGTCAACACTTTTTTTTTTCTCCCCCTAGGATGCCATATTATCGCCCCTTCAGATATGATGGATGGACGAATTGCAGCCATTAAGCAAGCACTAATCGCCAATGATCTTGGCAACACGGTTGAGAAATCTCAATTTCAACCTCAAAAATTCTGGGTGCAAACAATAGAGTTAAATCGAATAACAGCAGATAATGACTCGGTCTCTTTTTCTTTTCTTAGGTGTCAGTGCTGAGCTACAGTGCTAAATTTGCCTCTTGCTACTATGGACCATTCAGGTAGTGTACCCCTAGTGATTCCCTTTAGAATGCAATCGTTGACCACCTTCTTAGTTTTTATTAATTTAACGTCACCATTTTTGGTAAACCAATTTTTAAAATGTCTCTTTTTTCTTTACATTTTAAGAGATGCTGCACAATCTAAACCTGCTTTTGGAGACAGACGATGTTATCAGCTGCCCCCTGGTGCCAGAGGACTAGCACTGCGGGCGTGTGTAAGAAAATATCACTCAAATAAAAATCGACAGACAAATTGAATTTTCTTTCCCGTGTTCACAAATTTCCTTTTGAAACATGATCTAAATTTTGACTACAGAAATGGTCACTTTGACTAGACCTGTGATGTCTTTTTTTTCTATTGTATGGGGTGCTCCAAGTGAATTATATTACTTAGAAATATAGACCAATTTGGAGCAGAAAAAAATAGACCCATTGTGGTGGCATAAAAAAGTGGTAACATATGGACGGAAACAGGTAAAATCTATAGAATAAGAGAAAAAATGTATTGTTATGACTTTTTATGTCAGAATCGGAATGCAAATAATTTTTTATAGAATACTGTTTTGAAATGCAGACTGTCAATGAAACCTGCTATGATTAACCTACTTTTAAAGCACAAATTTGATTTAAACAATAGGTCTACATAATATTTACTTATGCAGTTCATAGGGGACATATTGTATTAGCCCTACAGTTATAGCATGAAATACTATTTAAACCTATAAGATTTTACATAACATTTACCTATTTTATCTGACAATTTTTTTTTTTTCGCAAATGCAAGTTTGTATCTCCTAGTTCGGATAATTTAACTCAACAGTTTGTTAATTCTGAGGAAAAAAAAAACTTTTGTGCCGAGAGGAAAAGAAAGAATAAAGATCAAGTTGATTTTTTTGTATCTGGATTGCGAGAATTTTGAAATATAAGGTCAAATTGACATTTTTTTTATACTTTAATACCATGGCTTCCATAGACTGCTACTTGAAAACTATAATTTTCTGCCACCAGGTAGGTTTCGCCCACAACAAAAAACATCATCAATGTTTTTAAACACGAATTTAGTCTATATGGTTTTGTTTCTTTGTTGGTAGGACCGGGATGTGAAAGAAGGTGCTGACATGCTGATGGTGAAACCTGGATTACCATACCTTGATATTGTGAGAGAGGTCAAGAATAAGGTAATAACTTTTCTACCTTTTCATGTTATATTCAGAAATCATTTTCTTCATGCTCAGAAAGTCTTCTTCATCAGAACAGATTTTGAGAAAATTAGCATTATATCACTTACTCACCAATGGATTGCTCCAAATAAGCTAACCATGTCCCTTCAGTGGCTCGCCTTATTTTATTAGAACACGTTATTTGTTTTCCGTGCCTTTTTGAGTACAGACACCAACCCATCTTTGCACTTAAAGGAACACTCCACTTTTTTTGGAAATAGGCTCATTCTCCAACTCCCCCCGAGTTAATAAGTTGAGTTTTACCGTTTTGAAATCCATTCAGCCGTTCTCCTGTTCTGGCGATATCACTTTTAGCATAGCTTAACATAGATCATTGAATCCTATTAGACCAATAGCATCGTGTTCAAAAATGACTAACGAGTTTCCATATTTGTTGTATTTAAAACTTGACTCTTCTGTAGTTATATCGTGTACTAAGACCGGTGGAAAGCAAAGCTGTGAGTTTCTAGGCTGATAAGATTAGGAACTACACTCCCATTCCGGCGTAATAGTCAAGGAAGTTTGCTGCCGTAACATGGCCGAAGCAGGCGACGTATTATCAGAAATGAGTTCCCAGCTAGTTTAGCATTTGCACATGTGCTGCGTGATGTTACTGCTTCTGCTTCGGCCATATTACAGCAGCAGACTTCCTTGACTATTACGCCGGAATGGGAGTGTAGTTCCTAATCTTAACAGCCTAGAAAATTGAAGCTTTGCTTTTCCACCAGTCTTAGTACACGATATAACTACAGAAGAGTCAAGTTTTAAATAGGACAAATATCGAAACTCGTTGGTCATTTTTGAACGTGATGCTATTGGTCTAATAGGATTCAATGATCTATGCTAAGCTATGCTAAAAGTGATATCGCCAGAACAGGAGAACGGCTGAATGGATTTCAAAACGGTAAAACTCAACTTATTAACTCGGGGGAGTTGGAGAATGAGCCTATTTCCAAAAAAAGTGGAGTGTTCCTTTAACATCCCCCGCACAACCTGGCACATAACATTTATTCCTGTGATCTGCCATTTTCGCTTTTGTCCTTGATTTGTTTTTTGATCCCGGCTATAACGTCATAGTTTGTGTTATGTTAGGATTGACCTCTTTTTGACTACTCTAAAATATATCCAAGTTTCATTTCTATAGTGTTGTCCATTGAGAAGATAATGGTTGAGGAATGTGAGGGGTGTACTCACTTTTGTGACATACTGTTTTAATTAATGGACTGGAGTCATGATGATTTTTATCCTCAATTTGGATTCTCATTTCTCAAAATCTCTGATAAAGAAACAAACTTAACTAAATCTTTAATCAATTTTGAGCAATTTTGGCTGCACTGTTTCTGTAAATTTGCTTAAAAATGCCAGAAAGCTGTGTTAGAGAACTCATCTAGATGCAGAGTGACCCTCCAACAGAAAAGTGTCTCATAGCACTCCAGGGAGTTTGCAGAAAAAACAAAACCGTGTTTGTAAAGTGAGTCTAATGTTTTTGCTAGTCTTAATGCCTTCATGTTCTCTATCTCCCATCAGCACCCTACTCATCCGCTGGCAGTGTACAACGTATCAGGCGAGTTTGCAATGTTGTGGCATGGAGCTGAAGCTGGTGCTTTTGAGCTGCGCACTGCAGTTATGGAGGCTATGACTGCTTTCCGTCGAGCAGGTAATAAAAGGGACATGGAAGATGAATTAAATGGTTTGAATCTGTTAAGGCCAGGTTCGCCTAAATCGCATAAATATAAAGATTGCAGTGCTTTTCTGCAGGACCTTGGTGTCTTTTGCTAAGTCTTTTTTTACTGCCTCAAAAATGGATGGTTTACAGGTAATACTAACTACTCATTAACTATTTGTAACGCTATTTGCTTTCTTTCAGGAGCTGACATCATTATCACCTACTATGCTCCACAACTGCTCACATGGTTAACAGAGTAATGTGTTGGTTCTTCTATATGAATGAACTTGGATAAAACCAAATCTACTGTTTCACCTTGAGAGTAAAAATCAGGAAGCTAATTGCTACACAAATCAATAACTTTTCATTTACGTATTTAGTTATGAACACATTCTGCTTTGATTTTTTTTAACTTATTTTTCTAATTTGGGCTAACTTTAGTATTTTTTTTGTAGTTTACAATGTTAAATTTGTCATTTATTTTCTAAACGTGTTTACATCACAGATTTGTTGTCATTTTAATGTGCTTCTATAACCCTGAAAACAGACCTCAGGTTTGTAATTACAGCTGATTAGTTTTCAAATTAATGTACTACTAATCACATAATCATAGGAAGTCCTGTTGGCATTTCCATTTTAAGCTTTCCATTGTAGTGCAATATCAAAACATTAAAATGTTTATAACTAAAATTATAAGAATAAAGCAAGAGCCATGATAAACATAATTTGTTTATTATCGGTTCATATGAGAACATTGTTTGCATGTTATTGACCACACCGTTTTGTATTATGCTTTATTTACTGAACAGGTTATCAGAAATGCCCATCCCCTTTACAGAGTTTACAGGCAATTCATCATTGTTGTCAGTATATGAAAAATACTGGAAATATGGATTTATTGCAAGTGTTTCAAATCCTAATAGATTTTGAAAAAGTGCTGCTTATATAGGAACCGCTCTGAATGAGGAAGGGTGACTAGGTAGAGGCGTCCTTGAGACTGACCAAACTTGTTGTCCTGCAGAAGAAAGAAGAATTTAAAACTCTAATCTGAATCCTGTTTAACTATTATGTAATGTCCATATATTACTTACTGTTAGCATGTCACCCTGTGTTTGTGGCTCTTTTCGAGGATGTAAGACATGAAGCCAACCTCTCAGCCAGATAAGAAAGCCCTGAGAGCACATTAATAATATTTCATATTACTAAACTCTTAAGCAACTGTGTGCTAATACTAGCACTACAGCATCCACATTTGATAAAGGAACACATATTGAACAGTTGAGTAAGAACAATAACTGTTGCATCTACTGTAAGAGTTGTAGGTGTTTTAATCCTGACAATAAACAATCAAATGTATACGATGTGTACTGCACTCATATTGGAATATTTTGGATGCAGTCTTAGAGGACATTATACTAAGGGACAGTATACAGTATGTTATAGTGTGGTTCTGAAAAACATGGCACATCTATTAAGACTTCAACAATCCAAAATAATTACAAGTAAAGGGCTTTTTCCCGCTACCTTCTTTACAGATCCTGCTCATGTAAAGTGATATGGCCAGTGTCAGTTTTCTTATCCATACATGTTCTGAATGAGCCATTAAGTTATTATTATTAAGTAAGATATTGCAATAATTTAAAAAATATATATATATCTTGGTTTGTTTACATATTCTTTCTGTTCCTATTATATGTACCCCATAATTAAAATTGTGTACATAATACATTTTTTTAAAGTATGTTTCTAATTAAAAACAAAAATAATAGCACAGTTAAAGAGAGAATTTTAGGGTTAAACTTACCTCTCATAATCAGTCATAGTAACATAGCTGTCTTTGTTTTATCCAAATGGGTGCTCTAATAATCTACTTAACCTGAGATAACCTACGACACACAACACGTAAACGTTTTCTGTGATCGACTATTCTGACCTGACCTATTCAACACGTATCGCATCGACGTTCGATTCGTATAGACTAGGGATTGTGCTAGTCGTTTAACCGGAGCTGAAACAATTCGAGGATGATATCTTTTTTTTTTAGCTACAAACTTATAAAGTAATCCACAGGTTGTGGCCTTTGGCAGGTAATGTAAAATTTAATCAAACATTTGTCTGAAATATAACGTTCTTTGACAAAGCTTGACATATTTGTTTATCTTAAGCTGTGGTAATGCGCTTAGCTTATGTTATTAGCTGCTTTAGCTCCAAACAAAAAAATAACAATATTAAAATAGCAGTATATATAGATCGGGCTTATTATATGCACTTCAATCTGTATATTCCTGTTTCATGCGAGGTTACATAGATGAACAAAACTATCTTTTTTTCCGTTTATCATAATGTTTTGATACCTGTTTTGGTCGCTTGTATAAAAAAAATACTGGACTGGAGCTTTAATTCAGGTTGAATTTAGTTTAAAAACAGGCAGGACAGTTTAGTTGTTCAATATCTTCCATAACAAAAAAACAATAATCAAAACCTGTTACCAAATTTGTATATAGGTGCACTGCTAGAAAATAACATTTAATGCATATCATTTTGTAAATCTGCTCTGATTTGGACGTTCCAGGTTAGTCATAAATTTAAAAAAAAAAAAATGTAATTAGTACAGTAAAATAATATTGTGTGACACATAGCATAACCCATAATTTCTGCATCACTGCGTGCTTACCAAAATTACATATTTATTTATACCGTATTTATTTATTACATTATCAAACTTTTCATAAATTTACTAAATAGCAATATAGATTTATGCCAATTATATCAGCTATTATAACAAAACTAATTATGAGAATTTCTACAATAAGCGCCTTCCTAGAAAAATATATTTTTAGGTCATGTTTTAGCTTTCAACATTCAGCAGTGTAAGGGTATGCATACCATACTCTTATTTTTATGTGTACATGTGTCCTGTGTGCTAAATGCTCTTAGATCAATTGATTTAGATAATTTAAAAAAAACACAATTTACAGATTCTACATTAGTAATGGCTATAAATATTTTTCTAATTTCCATTCATTCTTTTTTTTACCTCTAAAAATAAACATCTAGGTGGAGAAGGAGAGACTGTGTTACTCAGTCATAATTTACAGCTGTCAGATTTTAAATTAGAATAGAGAAATGAAAGGGGTGAGCCACACTTTTTACCCACTATAGTGGATGGGTTTGCAGATAGGCTGTTCTTGAAAGACAGACAGACCATTAATTACTATCTAGTCAAACAATACATGCCACTGATGTATGTAACAATACATGCCACGTGATGACTATCTGTGTTATGGTGCACAATAAATTTGGGTCATACAGCAGGGATGCGGGTGATTTTGTGTTGTGACGGGTAAACTCGCTTCACCCACCGGCCACCGTGGCGGGTAAATAAAAATAACATACCAAAAAAGTAACAAACCAAAAGTAAAATGCGCACGCGCGTTCAAAAGCAACTTTAATACCCTGCGTTTAGAGAGCGACTCCCCAATGCGCACAAATTAGGCTACATAAAATGTCTAGGCTGTTATAGTATGTGGGCTATAAGTTGTGTAGTTGTGAAGATAGCTCTGTATCATGATAGAAAAATTCGGTGAAAATGTCAGTATTTTATTGAGACTTGAGATTAAATAAACTGCTCGAGTATAGTAGATCTTGTAGTATTAATTTTCACATGCAGCTACACATTGTTGGTTAAAAACATAAAGTGGCTGGTGAAAACATTTAGTGGCTGGTATGGTGGACAAAAAAGTTAATTTCCATCCCTGTTATACAGTTTTCAGTGTCTCATCTCAGGATGGTCCGAGTCCTGTTAGAGGAAGGTTCACTCTTGTAGTTTGGGTTCAGTTGATACGTTAAGTCCTAGTTTGTTTTGCTTTCACACTAGCATTTTTTAAAGCTGACCAAACAGAAAGATACAAAACTAAAGGTATAATGAAAAGGTCACAGCCTGATTGGACAGCTTTGATGACACTTTTTGTGACAGTACTTCAAACATCCAAAACCATGCTGTGTGCTGGGCTAAATGTGCTTGTTGTATGTACACATGGCGGTATTTTTACCAGCTAAGAACATGATATGAATAGCTTGTAAAATGTGCACAGGAGGCAAAACAGTGCCAGCAATTCCTATTGCACACACAAAAATCTACTGGAAGGAGACGGCAGTTCTGACACCTGTATTGAAATGTAATGGATTTTTGTTCGTTTAGATGACTTAAGTCCATGCTATGTTCACATTTCAGTTGAACCGCAATTTATTTGAAAGTGGACCGGGACTGATTGCCTTGATCCAACATACTTCAAGAATGTACCCCACTTACAGAGCAATCATACCAGAGTACATTTCAATCTAACCAAATCTGCCAAGTGTAAACAAACCTTCAGTTATCTATCAGTTAATGTCTAAAAATGACCTAAACATTTGCCGCATTTACTGTATATTGTGTGAATAAGACAAGGTGTCTAGACGCATCTATCCAGGAAATACTGGAATCTGCAAAAGCAAGTTTGGCAGGATCAGAGGATTTAAACATTTGTTTTCATCTCAGATATCTGGTTTTCATAAAGCACAAACAGGCTTTTGTTCTTTGCATTGTTGCTGTGTTTTTTATTTGTATAGCTTCTTTCTAAAACCCAAGGTTGCTTTACAAAATTAAAAAAAATACAAATAACAAACACCTACAACAAAGTACAGTTCACAAACCAAAATGTCAATATAAAAAAATAAAAAATCAGGAGGAGAGAGCTGATTAACAGTGCTTAATTGGTGTTTACCAGGTTTCTGTGAGCAGCAGCACAGATATCATCAGAGATAAGGTCCATGAAGAAACATTCCTTTACAAATTAAAAGGTTAGTTCACCTAAAAATAAAATTTAGTCCATTATTTACTCACCCTTCAGGCATCCTAGGTGTATATGACTTCCTTCTTTCAGACGTATCCATTTGGAGTAATATAAAAAATTAGTCTGGCACTTATAAGCTCTATAATGGCAATAGGTGGATGTTTCTCTTCATCAGTCCAAAACAAGTCCAATAAAGGGCATCCATGAATAATAAAAAGTGTCACATGACTTCGGGGGGTAAATAAAGGTCTCCTGTAGTGAATTAATGCATTTTTGTAAGAAAAATATCAACATTTAAAATGTAATAATCATTCAAGCTTGTGCTAACTGTCGTACACGGAAGCTATCCCAGGCGGATGGCGTATGATGTCGGCTTTGCACACAATGGAAAGGGGTAAACAAAGCACCACTCACAAATTAGAAGTACAAAACAAGGATTTGTAAAGAAAAATGGATTTCGATGTAAGCCGAGAGTAGACTGATTTTCCTTTGCGAAAGCAAGGAAACTTTACTTCCTTTGCTCCTGTAATGTCCGCTCGAAGTGGCTTCAGTGTACAGCAGTTAGCGGAAGCTAAAAAAAAAGTGATTATTACATTTTAAATATGAATATTTTTCTACAAAATGCATGGATTTGGTACAGGAGGCCTTTATTTAAATTTGTCTCAAAGAAGGAAGTCATATACACCTAGGATGCCTTCAGATTGAGTAAAAAAAAAATAGGCTAATTTTCATTTTTGGGGGAACTAACCCTTTAATGAACAAATGTTATGTATCGCAAATAAGCCATTGTTAATATAACAATAGCAAAGTTGGCTTTTGTTAATGGAATTGTTGAAAGTATTGTTAATGTTATGTTTTTTCAGGATGTCAGGATGGCAAGTGGCCCTGGCTTGCCGGACAGCCTAGTGCTGGAAATCTTCTTGCATCTGCCTCATAAGGCGGTGCTGAGCGCGGGGTTCACCTGCCGTCAGTGGTTTGCTGTTTCACGGGATGAGTTCCTCTGGAAGGAGCTCTTCTACAACTACTACTGCATCCCTCGTTCTGTGCCTCGCCACCCTGGTACTGCAGCTGAAGCTGAACTTTTATTTAAACTCAAACATCATAGGCAATGAATTTATGTGTAAAATAAATAAGCACACACCTTCACATCTGTGGCCAAAAGCAATCAAGTTTTTAACGAAAACAAAGTGGCCATGTGGCCTAAGTACTAAAAGAACTGTGACAGTGCCTAAAGTTTGCCACTTTTCCCTCTCTTTGTCATGAATGAACGTCGCACTGTGGCGGCACTCCCTGCACCTTTTGAAAGTAACAATGCGTTTCCTACATGTATGCAGCGGCTGGGTCATGGTACAGGGAGTTCAAGCGGCTGTATGACTGCATCCCCTGTGTGGAGGTTCAGACTCTGAAAGAACATCATGATCAGGTCCTGCATTTGGCCTTCTCTCACCGTGGACATCGCTTCTCTTCCTGCTCCAAAGACTGTACTGTTAAGGTAAGACTGGCTACTGCTCACTTTATAAAGATAAAAATCAACATTACATTTTTTTCTTAAAATTTCAAATGTTTAAACAGTATTTATGATTTATAATCTAGCAGACAAATATCTGAATTGAAAAAAATATATTTGCATATGCCAGTCATAACATACAGTCTCTATAGTTACATGCAAAAAAAGAACATCTGGATAGTTGGCGTGACATAGTTCAATTCCAGAACAAAAATTTACAGATAATTAACTCTCACCCTCTGTCATCCAAGATGTCCATGTCTTTCTTTCTTCAGTTGTAAAGAAATTGTTTTTTTGAGGAAAACATTTCAGGAATGTTCTCCATATAGTGGACTTCTGTGGTGCCGTGAGTTTGAACTTTCAAAATGCAGTTTAAATGCAGTTTCAAAGGGCTCTAAACGATCCCAGCTAAGGAAGGGTCTAGCAAAACGATTGGTTATATCTTAACAAATTTACAATATATACGCTTTTTAACCACAAATGCTCGTCTTGTCTAGCTCTGCGTGAACTGTGTATTCCGGTTCAAGAAAGTTAGGGTATGCCAAAATCCAACTTCAAAATCGCCCCACATCGCTGTTTTACCTTTTTTGTATAGGGTGCTTGACATTCTTTGCACGTTAACTTTCTAAACACTGGATCGGTACTTCTGCAGCGATGTAGGACGATTTTGAAGTTGGAGGGGAAAATAAGATGGGAGTAAAACTGTATTGAGTGCACAGAGTATGCATGCGCATTGCATCGCTAGACAAGACAAGCATTTGAAGTTAAAAAGTATATAACTTGTACATTTTTTTGTAGAAAATAACCGAATGTTTCACTAGATAAGACCCTTATTCCTTGTTTAGAGCCCTTTGAACATTTAATCTGCATTTTGGAAGCTCAAACTCGCAGGCACCATATAAGTCCACTATATGGAGAAAATTCCTGGAATGCAAAAAACTATTTCTTTACGACTGAAGAAAGAAAGACATGAACATCTTTAATGACAAGGGGATGAGTAAATTATTGTTCTGGAAGTGAACTAATCATTTAACTTCTGATTTACTTTTTATTCATTACAATTAGAAGTAAAATTCTTTTAAACAACCTTGTACAGCTCTGCATAATTTTTAATATTTATTAGTTAAAAATATGGTAACACTTTACAATAAGGTTCATTAGTTAACATTAGTTAACCACATTAGTTAACATGAACTAATAATGAACTGCACTTATACAGCATTTATTAATCTTTGTTAATGTTAATTTCAACATTTACTAATACATTATTAAAATCTTGTTAACATTAGTTAATGCAGTGTGAACTAACATGAACAAACAATGAACAACTGTATTTCCGTTAACTAACGTTAATGAAGATTAGTAAATACAGTAACTAATGTATTGCTCATGGTTAGTTCATGTTAGTTAAAACATTAACGAATGTTTAACTAATGAACCTTATTGTAAAGTGTTACCAAAAATATATATATATTTGACAAACCTTTGTCCACATCAGTTATGTGCTGTTGATATAGAGAGGATCTCTGTAGACTAGCATGACTCTACGTCAAAGTCAAAATGGTCGTTTAGGTTATAAAATGTCATGTGGTGCCACACTCAATTATTTATATTTTAGTTGTGATAATAATAATTCATAAATTATGAAACTTTTTACCTTTGAAAAAAACATAAAAAAAAAAAAGATTTGAAAATATGGGTTTTGATGTTCACATTTCAGGGTATAAGGAAACAATTCTACTTGACATTTTCAGTGTTATTAAATTTAAGTATTTGTTTAAAAAATGTTAGTTAAATGAATAGTTTTTGCAGCAAGATAACAGCAAACGTGACACAGGTTGCATTTCTAAAAAGAAAAAGACTTCTTTTTATTCACCCGACTAAAATTACAGTTCCCCATATGCATATACAACATTAAAAGTAAAATCTTGATGATAAAAAAACTTGATGTTATTTGTTACTGCTTTGTTATTCACTGAATAATAAAAAAAGGATGTGCTTTCACAGCTTTGGGACACGGAGCGATCAGATGGCACCATCTCTTTGGTTCACAGCTCCAGTATGCGACAGTTTAACTGGGGCTACACTCAGTTCTCACAATTTAATGCTGATGACACACTCCTGCTGGTGTCAGGGGTCTACCTGGGCCCACATCATTCCTCCTCTGGAGAGATTGCAGTCATCAGTTTGGGTAGAGACAGCTGTTACATACACCGATTGCACACACCAGCTTTAAATACATTTCTGATTGATGTTGTTGTTTTGGATCTGTAGAGAACTACACTCTGCTGTCCCGTGTGAGAAATAAACCTTATGATGTGTTCGGCTGCTGGCTGAATGAGACACACCTCATCTCTGGTAACCTGCACTGGATTGGCAACATGACCTCCTGTTCTGTTCTCTGGCTCAACAAAGCCTTCCAGGTCCAGATGTGTTCAGTTATCTAAGGTTTTAAAGTGATGTGTGGAGTCCATAATTAACCGTGATTAATGAATTGAGAAAATGTTTCCTGCTGGCCATGAAATATATTTTTTATTTCATTAAAGAATATTTTTTACCCAGTAATAGACCCATTGTAATCTTATACGTATTTTCATTTTCTAATGACTTCTAATGGTTATGGATTTATGTAGCTATTAGATATTTTTGTCCTAACTGCTCACTCAGTGTTACCCCTCTCCATGTTTAGGACATTGAGTCAGAAAACGTGAATGTGGTGAAACGTCTCTTTAAGATCCAGAACATCAATGCCAGCACTATCCGCACAGTGATGGTGGCCCACTGCCGTCGACACGACTCTCCTGACCTCCTTCTGGACTATGAAGCTCAGTCACAGGCACAAGCTCAAGCTCAGCGGACACAGCAGCACCAGCCTCTCTTCTTTGATCTGGGAAACACAGACAGTGAAGAGGAGGAGGGTGAAGATGAAGCGGATGAGGAGCGAGGGGAAAAAAGAGTGTCAGCACATCTGCCCTCATTAAGCCCGTCCGGGATTCAGCATGTTATACATGTAAGAACCGCAGGATACATTGATGTTCTGGGGAAATAGGAAGTGCTTTCCTTAAAATGTTCTTCTGCAGCAAAAGCATTAGATTAGATATACTGCAAAATAAAATCAGGTATTATGGATGATAATATCAATAGATGACTGCAAACTTTCATTAGGACAAAATCATCCTACATCGCTGTTTTACCTTTTTTTTGTAAAGGCCGTTCTTTCTTTGCACGTTCATTTTGTAAACACTGGGTCAGTACTTCTGCAATGATGTAGGATGATTTTGAAATTGGAGGAAAAATGAGATGGGAGTTTTTCGACATACCCTAACTGTATTGAACCGGAGTACCCAGAGTACAAATGCACATCACAGAGCTAGACAAGATGAGCATTTGAGCTTAAAAAGTATATAAATTGTAATATCATTTTTTTTAGGAAAAAAAAAAAAAAAAATACGAAAATAACCGTTTCGCTAGATAAGACCCTTCTTCCTCGGCTAGGATCGTTTCGAGCCCTTTGAAGCTGCATTTGGAAAGAAGGAAAGGACGTGACGTGTGGCCAAGTATGGTGACCCATACTCAGAATTTGTGCTCTGCATTTAATGTATGTATGTATGTTGTCAGTTATATGTGCAGTTTCTGTATTTGTTGGTGTTAGGGTCGTCAGAGCGTAGCCACTCGTGATCGAGAGTTGGAGACAAAGGTGGCCAGGTTGATGGGCAACAGACGCACCAAAGCACCTGATCCAAACCTGGTGTCTCCCTCAGCTCCTGGAGAAGGAGAGGACAAGACCTACCTTCTCTTTACCACCGGCAGTCTTACCTACTCGCCTCACCAAATAGGTGAACATGCGTTTGTGTTTCTGGACACACTGTTTGAATGATTACTTAACCTGCTAATTCCATACATGCCTGGATGGTAAATTCATGTGTTTGTGTGTTTCAGGCATCAAGCGGATAATGCCTGATCAAATGACGACGTGCGGTCCTGTGTTGGGAGAGGAACGCAGTACAGATGAATTCTTTGACTCACTGGATCATGTGATCGACATACATGGCCACATCATTGGCATGGGTCTGTCACCTGACCATAGGTGTGTGTTTTGCAGCAGTAGATGGCTTTTAGCTGGCTTTTTTAACAGGATTTTGCTATTGTGTGTCTATGGAGTACGAAGTCACACAGTCTTCCTCCAGGGGGCGCAAGCAGGCTTAGAAAGCTTAAGCTTTTTTAATAAAAGTGCAGCATGTAATATTGACAGCTAGCGGTTAAAATGGGTACTGCAGTCTAAATTCAAAATATTGTAGTTGTTTCTAAATATCTGCAAACATCATGGTATTTTTATGCTTCAGTACAGTCTAAATTACATACAGTACCTCTTTAAGATATTTCAGTCTTTTCATTTCCACTATGTGTATATACAATGTCTGAATAGACATGGAAAATCATGGACTACAACTGAAAACCGTGCTGAAATCAAAGCATTATCAATTAAAATCCAGTGTTTTTCACAGGTACTTGTATGTGAACAGTCGAGCGTGGCCGACAGGGTGTGTGATCTCTGACCCCATGTCCCCTCCGCCCATCGCAGAGGAGATTGACCTGCATGTGATTGATCTGAAGAGTCTTAGAGAGGAACGCCGCAGCCTTCGAGCCCACCGGGCCTTTACACCAAACGATGAGTGCTTCTTTATCTTCCTTGATGTCAGCCGAGACTTTGTTGCAAGGTAATTTACAGCCCAATAGAAAACAGATTTTTTTGGCCTGTTCTAACCTTTGGAGTACAGTACATGTTATTTACCAGATTAAGATGAAGTCAGTTTTTCTTTCACTGGCTGATACAACACTGGTCTTGAACTTTATATTGACAAGCAAATGGCAAGGGTGCAGCATCAGGAAAATGTTTTTGAAAAGCAGGTTTTGATGTTGTGGTAATAGCTTTGAGCTGATTAAATTAATTATTCAATAAACTGACAGTTGGTTGCATGACGTATTAAGCTTTTAAGATCATTGTAAGCTTATACTTGCCTTCAGGTTTTTCATGATGAATGCATACAGAAAGTAAAAGGGATTTTTTTTTTTTTTTTTTTTGAGGCTCAGGAAATCTTTTCTTAATTTAGTCTGTCATATCCAAACTGCTAGATAATAGTGATATGTTCTAGTGAGAGAAAAATCACATAACCATATGTAAAATATGGCTCCATGATGTTGACAACATAGTATTACAGCTAGGCAATATGGCTGATATTTTTCAGACCCTTTGATTATATTTGATATATATCTTGACATTATTGGCTTTGAAATGGCTTTATAGAGTAGTATATTTTATTTTTCACCCTTTTTGCAATAATTTGCAAAAGGAGAATTTTTGGTGTAAATCATAAAATTGACTTCATATAAGGAGGAAAAATGATTTAAGGCTGGAATACCTCACAACTTCTGCCCAGATTCCCAGAGTCTGGAACAGTCAAGGCTAGTTGCTGAAATTCAGAGCCAGTCTAAAGATACTGGGCATGGTTGGAACATATTTTTTACTTTTCAACACATTGTTTTCATTTGTCATGCATCTTCTAAAATAAATAGCAGTATTTGAATAACAATGATGCACTTGACTGAAATGTATAATTTGAGTAATTGATTCACACAAATTATTTTCTAACTTTATCCATGTTTTTGCTGCTAAGATGCTGTCCAAATATCTCTCATACTTGTGAATAGTCAAGGAACAGCAGTGAAACTAACCTACTTTTGGACACTTGGAAGCATTTTGCATTTTAAAATCATAGCTGTATTCACAATATTAGTTGGGGTGACCATATGTTCTCTTTTCCCTGGACATGTCCTCTTATTGAACTTAAAAAAAATTGCGTCCAGCCAGGATTTCTATATCGTCCAAAATGTCCAGGATTCAGCTTTTGCTTTTTACAGTCACCACTCTTTGTGTGCCTTTTTGTATTAAACCCTGCTTCCGCAAACATTGTAATATTGACAATAATTTTCGCACATCAGGGAGTCGCTATCAATATGCAGAGTATTTAAAGACACAATATGTAAAAAAAAATTATTAAAATATCCAAAAACCACTAAAACAGTTACATATTTTGCTAACTTGTGTTACTTAGATTATCCCAAATGTTTCGAAGAATGTTTAAACCCAGAGAAATAAGCAATTTTAACTAGTGTAACGGACCGTGTCATTGTGTTGCCTGCATATGACGTCATAAACCTTTTGTAGAAAACAGTGGAACCGCAAAGACACTGTAATATGTTATGCATTTTATTAGTAACTTTTGGCACTGAATTGAGCTGATTTTAAACTGTTGGGGTGGGTTGATTTTATCCAGTGGGTTAAAGGTTTGAAATATTGCATAAATTACATTTGACTGAAATGCTTTTATTGAAACATTTTGCATTCTACCTATGATAAAACTGTGGTAGATATAAGTTTTGTGAAGGATGGCCACTGTGGTAGGAAGCCTTTTAGCTGTGGTTATGATCTGCATAACTGTGGCTGTAAAGTACACTGACCAAAAAAATAAACCCAACACTTTTGTTTTTGCCCCCATTTTTCATGAGCTGAACTTTTTCTATGTACACAAAAGGCCTATTTCTCTCAAATATTGTTCACAAATCTGTCTAAATCTGTTAGTGAGCACTTCTCCTTTGCCGAGATAATCCATCCACCAGGTGTGGCATATCAAGATGCTGATTAGACAGCAGGATTATTGCACAGGTGTGCCTTAGGCTGGCCACAATAAAAGACCACTCTAAAATGTGCAGTTTTACTGTATTGGGAGGGTCGGGGGGTGCAAAAACCAGTCAGTATCTGGTGTGACCACCATTTGCCTTACGCACTGCAACACATCTCCTTCGCATAGAGTTGATCAGGTCGTTGATTGGCCTGTGGAATGTTGGTCCACTCCTCTTCAATGGCTGTGGGAAGTTGCTGGATATTGGCAGGAACTGGAACATGCTGTTGTATACGCCGATCCAGAGCATCCCAAACATGCTTAATGTCTGGGGAGTATTCTGGCCATGCAACATCTGTGGCATTGTGCTGTGTGATAACACTGCACATTTTAGAGTGGCCTTTTATTGTGGCCAGCCTAAGGCACACCTGTGCAATAATCATGCTGTCTAATCAGCATCTTGACATGCCACACCTGTGAGGTGGATGGATTATCTCGGCAAAGGAGAAGTGCTCACTAACACAGATTTAAACAGATATGTGAACAATATTTGAGAGAAATAGGCCTTTTGTGTACATAGAAAAAGTCTTAGATCTCTGAGTTCAGCTCATAAAAAAATGGGGGCAAAAACAAAGTGTTGCCTTTATCATTTCTGTCAGTGTATGTAGTTTAGGTATGGAATGACATATTTTGAGTTTTGCTTTGGGATATGGTCAGGAAGTTTAATGCTCATGTGAAAATGCTTGATGAACAGATCAATCGAATTTAACGTAACTGCACTTGAAGTTGTAATTGTCTAAATTGTCTTAATGTCTTTGTAGTGGTGCAGAGGACAAGCATGGTTACATCTGGGACCGACACTACAACATCTGCCTGGCTCGCCTGAAACACGATGACGTGGTCAACTCTGTGGCCTTCAGCCCTGCAGACCAGGAGCTGCTGCTGTCTGCCAGCGACGATTCCACCATTAAAGTGTGGCGCTCGCCCCGCATGGTGCGCCTCGCTGAGGCTCCCCAGCGCCCCCCTCGGGCACGCAAACTGCTCTCCTCCTTGCTTGGCCACAGAAGTGCTAATCTGAATGGTAAACCCTGACCTGGACCCTGGCGGGCGTAATGCAAGAGAGAAGCGCCACAGAAAGACACTCCATGAGCAGAGGGACACGTGTGAGGTCAAAAAAACGAAGATTCCACGTGGGTCTGTTTGAGAACAGCAAGGATACATATCCCTTAGTGGCCCTTTTGCAGGATGTGCCGTGACTAACAAATCACCGGAAGATGAAAAGCAAGATGAATCTTTGAATAAAGAAACAACTTAAGAAAATGGGCTCTTTGGAACCTATATTTGTAAAAGATCACTGATGCACATGAAAATGTGGAAGACAAACATCAACAGGTTATGTGACTTCAAGAGCAAAGAACCAAGAATTTGAAGAAAGAAATTAAGGTCACATTCACATATATACGTGTCACGTGTGCAGTTTGAAAGTTCATTTAACTCTGTCATAATGAATGAAGTGCCACCTGTGCATGTCTGCACGTTTGTACTTTATGGAATTTTTTTGTTGTCGGCACCTTTTTTAGATGATGTTAAACAAGCAACCTGATGATCAGAACAAGGACATATTCAGAGTATTTAAATGCTAATAGTTTGCTACAAATTTACAAAATTCTGTGTCACTGTGTTCTCTGTTCCAGTTTTATGTAAAGCAGGAGCAGTTTTTTTTTATTTAACATTACAGAATGACAATGCAGTTGTTTACTCCCGAGGTACCCCATCTATGACATCATAATTGAAAATCATTTGTATCCATTGTGTATATGGATGGACAATGCATCCATATGCGCAATGCAAAATTAGTCTACATGTTGAACTTTTAGTTTTTGGCTTTATACAATCATTTGGTTTTAACAATGCACCAGTGCTGCACCTCTGTTATAGTGGCATATTTATTTTATATACACATCTAGTATGACACATTTCACACGTATTTGTGTAGGTCAGATTATTTAAACTACCAAAAAGCTAGAGAAAAAAGGTCCAACACCAACCATTACATGTGTAGGTAGGCTTTATGACTTCACAGCATTGAGATACTATGCAGCATCAGGGTGCTTTGCTATTTCATATCCATAAGCATGTTTACCTTACCTAAAGCACTTTCCTGTGTCATTAGCTCACATTGTTTACCAGCAATAAATATTCAGCAAAGGTGCTCATATAATGTCAGATGTCATGAAAAAGTTCTCTAAAATGCTCCCTATGCCTCGCATAATATGATCTACATCTGTGAAGCTCAGCTGTAATGTTACTCCTGCAAATGACTTATGTCATTTTTGTTCCTTACAATTTTATGCACATCAAGCGATTTCAGTTTGATCTCCTTGTAATTATTTAGTTGGAGTTTGGATCAAGGCGAGCAGCATTCGTCTCTGTAGTTGCGAGAATATCAGTTGTTTTGTTTTTAATGGATCTGATTCCCTGTGTGACATTTGTTTGAGCTTGTGAATCTTACTTTCCCAGCTGCCCTTCGGCTATTTGCCATCAGTAGATTTTGTATTGTGGAATGTGTAAAATTTGTTTGACCCATTAAACTATTTTTCTTTTACCAGATGCAATGTGAATTTCTTAGCGTTTTTAAATCCTGTTTGTATTTTTTTACTGAAGACTAGGACTGGATAAAATATACATACCTCTTTAGGTCATATTCTATCACATTCTGTTTATTGTTACAAATGGATATGGTCAGCACACAACTATTTTGCAATTCTAACAAATCATACATCATCGAATGCATAAGATGAATGTATAACCTGGCACTTTTGCTTACACAAAAGAGAAAAAGAAAACAAGCATTGATGACATTTCATTGTATAGCAGTCTAGTACTGTAAAACCATGCTAATAAAATAGAGTATAGTACTGTAAAATCAGGCTAATAAAAATAAAGAGTATAGTAATATCTAAACAAATACAAAAAACACCATTGTTCAGCTAAATAAATGATAGATAAAATGTAAATCAATAAATGAAAAGGCGCTACAAAGAATTCAACAAAAAGTGTTGCAATGTTTATCTTACTGTTGTTTTTGGTTTTTTTCTCACTTTTCTTTTTCTTCTTTCCACCAAAACAACCATTTCCAGTATTCTAAGTAACAAGTATTTGGACTGTTATTTAACAGAGCAGGATTTTTACTGCATCTAAATTTACTTTGTGACTCAGAAAACATCTCATGCTAACCTTATGTATAATGTTGTTACAGGAGAAAAAAAAAAAAAATTAATATATATATATATATATATATATATATTAGTATGCTGGTCCTTTTTATTAGGGTTTGAAGCTGATTAAGCGTCCTCAACTTCTTTTCCTATGAAGTCATTTAATGCTCAAGCCCAAACAAAAAGAACTGGACACAAGATGGATACAAAAGGGCCAGTTCTACAGTGAATCTAAGCACTGGTCAGTCGAGATGTTTTTTCAATTCTGACTTTTTTTCTAGGTGAAATTTTAAATATTGTAGCCTCATGCACATGCTGTATCCACACGCTTGTCTATAGGAACTAACAGCACAATGATTCATTTCTAAGAGCTGGATGATTTACACAGCTTCTCTATTATTCAACTAGTCAGATTAGTATGATAAAAACAGACTGGTGACTTTAAATATAGCGATTTATATATTTATACTATACTTATACTGCTTATTACAAATGTGTTTAAGCCCCTATTAATGCGCTCAAAGATGCAGTTAGCATACTAACGACATTCCACATTTAACAGGACGAAACTCCTGCCACATGTACTGTATATGCATATGAAGGCCAAAGCTTCAGGTCATAAAATATGCCTTAATGTAATATTTATGTATTACATACATTACTAAATGTATAGTTATAAATATAATGTGTACTATACACATTACTATACATAGTATTATATAAATATGAATTATAATAAACATATATTGTGTTTTAAATGCTGAGTTTTATCAAAATAGTGCAACTATCGGTGTGGAAGTCTGCTACTTCCACATCTTTAAATTGTTATTTCTCTAAATAAATCAATATATAAATATAATGTTATTTTCATAATTTTGTATTATTATTTATATCATATCATATATTTAAATAGTTTGGCTTCCGCAGCCGATATAATAATAAGAATAGTAATATCATCATTTATTATTATGAAAAATTCAAATGCTTTATAAGCCAGTGAGGTCGACAATGGCTTTAATAAATATGGTGTCATCTCTCAGATATGAGCTTTTGCCTGCCAGCTTGGCGAGGGGGCAGAAGAGAGGACAACCACTGGCTATGTTCATCTCACTGATGGGTCTCTGGAAGGATGTGGAGCTCACGTCAGGCCTGAAGGCATCAATGATGTGCTCTCTGTTGTTCTGGTCTAACAGCATCAATGTCACCTAGAAGGAAAGAACAGGAGAGTGACACGAAATTACAACTGATGTTCTGGTTAAACTGGACATTAGACGAGAGATTTATATAAAATGTATTCATATTTTACATTATGTTGCTGCCTTATGTTAAACTGCTTTAAATTACTTATCTTCACCATAATTACAAAGTAAAAAACAGTTTTTAACATCTTTGCAAATGTATTAAACAATTTTTTTACATGATTTCATTGCATAAGTATTCATTATCATTCATTATCTGGGACTGCTGAAATTTAGATATTACTACACTTTGAGTGAAGTTAACCTGTGGCAAATTTAATTCAGTGGGTTTGATTTGGAAAAGCACACGTCTTAATACCTGAAAATGTATATCAGAGCAAACACCAAGTCCTGAGTTAAGAAAAAAAAACTGCATGGTCAACTGCAGGTCAGAGACAGGATTGCATCAAGCCACACATCTGGGAAAGAGTTCAGAAAAAAATCTGCTCTATGAAGAAGGCAAACTCACTTCAACACTCTTTATGGTAGTGTGGCAAGACTCAGTCCTCTCCTTGGTGAAAACACAAGAAAACACTTGGAATTTGCCAAAAAAAAAAAAAAAAAAAAGCATCTAAAGGACCCTCAGACTATGAGAAACAAGATTCTCTAAATTTATGAAGTGACAATTCTGTTTTTGCTTTGTCATTATGGTGCATGGAGTGTAGATTGATGTGGGAAAAAAAGTAATTTAAAATAGTTTAACATAAGGCACCAACAAAAAATGTGAAACAAAAAGAAGGGGTATAAATACTTTCACAAAACACTTTGTTTACATGATAAAAGTGATCCTAAAGTTAAGATAAACCACTAGTTCCCTTCCGAAGGGAACGAGACACTGCGTCCTCTAGAGGGCGCTTTTGGGGAACGCTGCAGCGTGCCTCGAGTCTGAAGAATGCATAGAAAAACTACATGAAATGGCCGGCGCCAGCGTATGACGTCACCGCGGCGCGTCAGTCGCTGCCGTTGCGTCACTACCGGGCGACCATAACATAAAGAGGCGCCCGTGCAACACATCTTCGCTGTCTTCAGCTTTCCCGGTTTGGATGTGCATGGGAAGAAACGGTAAGAATCCTTTCTTTGAACTACTATCATGGCAAGCACTAGCAAGTCGTTTAAACGGTGTGTTCATCCGTGTCCGCGTTATTTGACACCTGATGACACACATGATCTTTGCGATATTCTGTTTGGGCTAAGAGCACACACGTGATGTCCTTGAGGGGGCATTGTGTATACATTATGAGCGCTTCTCTATGAAGAAGCTCCGGTCTCGTCTGTCTCTCTTTCTGAGGAAAGATGAGCGTCCACTTGCCCCTCGCGGTTCGGGTCCTGCCGTTGCCGAGGCACGGAGGAAACTGAGCTCGTGGGGCTCGCAAGTGGAACTGGCTGACGATCTTGAGAGGGGTCTCTCTCTCTCGCCAGCCGGAGACGACGACAGGCTCCTAGCTGATGATGGTGCGTTATCGCTGACGTCATCAGATCCAGGAGCAAGTGCTCTTTTGGGTTCCACCCAAGAAGAGCAGGAAATGCTAGAGATGGATGAAGACGCTGAGGCTGAATCCTCTCTACCTTCCTGCCCTGCATACGAAGAGCTGCCAGAGGTTATGGACCGCACCACGACCAGGCTTGTCCTGCTGTGGAAGCGGGCTAGAAAGATAGCGCCGCGGGGTCGCCTTGACGAGCGATATCTTTTCAGGCCATAACCATCCAGCTCTGGTGAGTCTCCCATTCCTTCCCGATCTTCATACTGAAATCGAGAGGGTCTGGAAAAAGCCGTACGCGGCGCGCATTCATAGTTCGTCCATTGCGAACTATGCTAGTATCGAGGGTTTGCGCGACCACGGCTATGAGAGGACGCCCCTTGTGGAAGAGATGCTATCTCTCCACAGGGCGGGCTTTCTCTCTCAAGACTCCCTCTCTGCCTTCTCCGGCCCTGCTGAACGGCAGAGCGTATGCAGCAGCAGGTCAGGCGGTGGGTGCACTGCACACCATGGCAGTGCTCCAAGCCTACCCAGCCGATCTGCTGAAAAATCCTTTATCCCTCGAAGGTCCAGGTCTCAGCCCGAACACCACAGGGGTCCTGCTCCGCCTCCTTCTGAGGAACGGAGGTAGGTGCAGAAGGCTAGTGTTGCATCCCGCGCTCCTCCCCCGCCTGCGAGCAGGTCTAGGAGGCGACGCGGATCGAGAGGTGACAGACAGGATTTCAGGGAAGTCATCCAAGCGAGACAAAATTCTCGCAGGGGTCAGAGTAATACCTCTCCTTCCCTCGGTCCAGTCGGGTCGCCATTTTAATTCCCCTGTCTCCATTTAAGCTTCCTGCACTCCCCGGACCCATGATGTCCTTTGGGGGTTCTACCTGTATAGAACCCTAATTTTCGGATGGTCTGGAATCAGGCGGTCTCTGAAAAAAAAAAAAAAAACCCGCCTCTTTCTATGAAACAGGATGCTTTTAAATGGGTGAGTATGATCCATTTTTTACGTGAAGGAACTTCATACTGTCTCAGACCTGTGTATGTTTTTCTCTATTCACAGAAGAAATACGACGAGTCTACGGCAGACGCCCCCTCTGATCCTATGGATTAAGGTTACGGCAGTGTTTGCCCTCTCCACTCCACAGGCTGTGCGGTAAACCAACCCTTACAGCATATATTACACATAGGACCTCTGTCCTCTTCAAGGTAAGCTCCCTAAGTTTTTCTTAGGTTTGCCCTTGGTATGTTTATGCTGTCCTTTGCAGGCCTAGTGTAGACTTATGTCCTGTTGAGACAGGAGCATAACTCCCTAGTTACGCCCCCCTTATGGCTGGATAGGCGTGTTGCCTGCAGGGTTTGGGTTGCGTGTTGTGTTTTTCCCTCAGAAAAGGAATGTGGAAACATCTCAACGGAGCACCCCTCCCTTCCGGTTGTATGGTGGTGTCCGTCTACACAACACTCGTTCCAGCACAATCGGGCTTCCCCCTTCAGTGGTTAAACGAGCAAAAGGAAATTTTTCCTTTCTCCCTAGGTAAGCATCTTAAGATATTTATATTTAAGATTGCACTAGTATGTTTAACTCTGTTGCAGACGGCCTGCGTGCGAGGATCCGCTTCGTGTCCTCTCCTAAATACGGTTTCTATGGAAACTGAGTGTCTACACCTGTTGAGACAGGTGTTCACTTACATAGGAGTACCAGCAGTCCGGAGCGCTCGCTGCGGACTCGGAGCAGGTTTGGTTGCTCCCTTTTCTGCGGAAAAGGTTTTTTATTTGAGCACCACCTGGTGACACGCTTTCCAGCTGGGGTCTTGATTCTCGGTGTGCGCTCCCCTTTCTGAGGAAAGGGTTTTTTATCTGAGCGCTACTTTGAGACTCTCTTCAAGTCGCCTCATTCTAAGCCTGAGGGCTGAAGCAGCACTTGATGTAGGATCTACACCCAGGCTGTCGAATGTCTCCCCTACAGAGGGTTTGAGCATCCTTCGGTGTTTAACACCTTAGAAAGCCGTCACTTTAGGATCGATTCTCGCTCCCCAGGCCTAGTTCCACTTCCCTTTCTGAGGAAAGGTTTACGAAGTGTCTGAACTAGGAAGCTGCCCTTATTCATTTCGGAGCTTCCCAGAAACTTTCAAGGCAAACAGTGCTCCCCTTTCTGAGGAATGGGTTTGTTAAGGTTAAGAGCTCACGTTCCTCCCTGTGCGCAGGATTGCTGGAACGGACCCGAGCTCCCCTAATCCAGGGTTTCCTTCAGAGCAACTTCCCAGGACTGAGTGCTCCCCCTTCTGAGGAATGGGTTTGTTAAGGTTAAGAGCTCACGTTCCTCCCTGTGCGCAGGATTGCTGGAACGGACCTGAGCTCCCCTAATTCAGGGTTTCCTTCAGAGCAACTTCCCAGGACTGAATGCTTCCTCCCTCCTGAGGGTAGGAATCTACCAGGGACAGACCTTTGAGAGTTATGGACCTGCTACAAGGATGTTGGCGTGCCCCCTTTCCAGGGTTCACTTATAAGAGCACCACTCCTTGGTGGCCAAGTTCTCCTCCCTGTTTCCCAGGGTAGGAGCTTGACCGTCATGCTTCAGGTTTCTACTCTCCAGCCTTTATTCTGGATGTATGCTCCCCTCTATGAAGGGTAACAGTGAGAGCATTCGCTCCTGTTCGGTTGTGCAGCTCCCCTTCTGGGAAGGGTCTTCTATGAGCGCCAACCCACCTTCGTAAGATTGCCAGACCTTCATACAGGTCGCGTGGACCGGGCTGTGCACGCTTCCCCTTTTCATTAAGGGTTCCCTAAAAGACAGCAGTGCCCCCTTCTGGAGAAGCGATCCTCCCTGTGGATCAGGGTCAGGATTTTTGTCCTCTACTGTCGTCCACTATTGCAGGATGGTCTCAGCTCCATGTTCTTCTCTGTTGACAGATAGCTTGCGAGCTTCTGTCCAGGGGAGGGTTAGTGTGGCAATCCCCTCACCTTCAGGGTTATTCCCTTTCCGTCTCTTCAGACGGCATGGAGCTGATAGTGAAACCCTCTGGGAAAACACTCTCCTTAAATCCGATCATGTCGGTAAGTGTCCCACGCTATGCCTGGGCGTCTTCCAGTTAAAACCACAAGTGTGGTAAGTGCACACACACCTGGGGCACTTCTATAAAATCCACGTGTTGGTAGGTTCCCACCAAGTTTGGGTTCCTCTTTTAAATCCCTTTTTGGTATGGGTCACACGTTTTGCCTTGTTCCCATCTATTGGAGTCGGCTCACAACCCCGGTTCCCTGGGTTCGACTCCTTTGATATCTTAGCTGATGTCTGCTGACCATCCACTATTAGGGCGCGCCACTACTAGTGGCCCTTTGAACGGACCCAGGACAGGTTTCTGCCCTCATATGGGAGCCAGTTCCTGAGGGAACTAGGCCCTATGTTGCGGTAGTTTCTGGTTCTGACAAGTCTAAGTTTCCATCGAAGCTTAGCCGTTTCCCTCAGAAGGAATTACTATAATTCCAAGCCTGAGCTGTGCCCTGGGTTCTACCCAGTCTGGTAAGTGGGTAACAGGTCAGGCCTCTGGCCGGGAGGGGTAACGTTTTGACAGCCGTCACCACGTCCTAGTAGGGGCAATTCCTCTCAGAATTGTTGCTTAGTGCTCGCTGGCTTAGCATGCACTCCCCTCAGCATGGCAGTGTTGGTATACCGTTCCCCAAAAGCGCCCTCTAGAGGACGCAGTGAGAGTTCCCTTCGGAAGGGAACGTCTCAGGTTACGTATGTAACCCTAGTTCCCTGAGAATAGGGAACGAGACACTGCGTCCTCTAGGCTTCTTCGCCATGCTTCGGACGATAAAGCTTCAGACTTTGAAGATGTATTGTGTTGCACGGGCGCCTCTTTATGTTATGGTCGCCCGGTAGTGACGCAACGTCAGCGACTGACGCGCCGCGGTGACGTCATACGCTGGCGCCGGTCATTTCATGTAGTTTTTCTATGCATTCTTCAGACTCGAGGCACGCTGCAGCGTTCCCCAAAAGCGCCCTCTAGAGGACGCAGTGTCTCGTTCCCTATTCTCAGGGAACTAGGGTTACATACGTAACCTGAGACGTTTTCATCTTTTCAACAAAGTTTTTTTGTATAATTTTTTTTTCCACAGAGCTGAGTGTCATATGGTGCTTACTTGATTTTATGGTAAAAGTTTTCTTAGTAGCTAAGATATATTTTAACCAAGAACAATGCACTGTGGTTTCAAATAGCATTAGCAGCACAGCAAAAATAGACCACTTCCTTTTAAACCTGTTGAAATGGGCGCCAAAAAAAATACGCACTGCTTACGCTCTGCTTATGCATGCTGTGGGAAACAGGCCTAACACAGGCCTAAAATAATTGTAAATTAAGCATAATTACAATTAACCATAAAACAAACCCTACCCATAGTATTAACCCTATAGGAAGTACATGTAGTTACATTAATTACATGGAGTAAATATTATTACTGCTTATTTGCCTACACTAGCAGCATCACCTTAAAATAGGGTAACCAGATAAGCCAGCTTATAAACTTCAGGTGAAACATCATTCTTGATAATCGATAACTTCATAGACAACCTTCATAGCCATGAACACCTTTTAAACACTTATAATATTTCAAAGCCTTTATTATTTCTCAACTCTTCAGCTGTGCTGTACATTCACCTGAAAGATTCACTTTTCATTCATGAAGATGACATAAAAAGGATGCCAAAAATGTGTCTTCTGGTAGAAATCAAAGACTTTCAAGATGAAAATAACATGATATTGCCATTATAACCAGTAGATGGCTTCACTCATTGGCTCAGTTGTTATTTCAGGTCCCTGTCTTTTTTACCCACTTTGTTTTTGGATTTCTTAAAAAAAAATACTATTGTAGAAATTTGTAGTACTTTTACTGTACTGAAGTATAAAGTATTGCAAATGAAGGATGTCACAAAGTCCTGCATCATTTTAAAAAAAAACCCTTTAAATACCTAAAAATAAATAACCCTTATAGGTTGTTGGTGTCTGCGGTTATTTATTCAAATACTTAACTAGTTAACTACAAATTTAAAAAAAGTTCATTTTTAATGCTATAACAATTAAATACTACAAAAACTACATTTTTAAAGTTTTATCTTTAGCTCCTAATTAGACTTGTTGCTGCTTAAGATTTGTTACTCTGAATCAGTAAATGCACAGATCTATTCTGCCATCAGCTTGTCAGATGTTTTTTTTCATCCGTCGCTACAGTTATTTCTGTCGATCATAGCAATGACTCTCGGAACAATTTAGCAAATTTTCTCGCATAATTATTTACACTCGCATTTGTCATTACTGAAACGGTGTATGTGGACATTTGGTCCTCTCATACAAACAATTTTCTTCAGATTGTGAATGGATTACAAAATCTGGGTCCTTATTGCACAGCTGAGTTTGACAGTTGACCAGAAATGACTGAGCTGGCTTATCTAAACCCAGGAAGTAACTGTGCATATAGTACATTGTACAAGTAATATTCAGTGCAATATCTTTATATAAACTGTACAGTACAACAGAATAGCCACAACATTTAGCCCCTGCTATAAAAGTTTGCACCCAAACAACACAAGTTGTATTGTAAAGCTTTAGTTGGTATCACATTCCTAAATAAAGATGGAAAGGAAAGAGTAAGTAAAAGTCCAGCAGAGAAAGTTAAATAATATCAGATCATTTACCTTCTGGCTAAAGGGCCACTTCAGCAGTGCATCATATTTGCCCCTCATAACCACAAAGAACAGAGACAAGTGAGTGCCACGACCTGTGCCATCACCATTCAGGTAGAGTCTCAAGCACATCTTATACCCATATTTACTGGAGTAGAACGCTAGAAGAAAAATAGTAAAACCAGGGTCAAAATTTAAATTGGACTCGGGGAAAAAAATATTACCAAAGGTGAATAAAATTTTAATGTTACTAAAATCAGCTTTGAACACTAAATTAATTCTAAATTAATTCTCTTAATGTGTAGAAATCATTCCCAAAAATGTAAAACTGCCTCTCAAATTGAGAACTAGTTTTTATTAACAGATTTAACTTAACTTGACATAAAGGACAAATAACATGTTTTTTTGCATGGTTAAAAATATAATCAAATATAAAAAATAATGATATCAATTATACAAAGCTTAATTTATATGGTTTATATTTAATTTATATAATTGTGTCACCTCAAGTTATCAAGCGTGTGTGTGTGTGTGTTTATACAAACACACTGAAAAGTTGGGGTGTGTAATATGCTCAAAAATCTCCAATTAAAACAATAATATTGTAAAATATTACACAAGACCCTTCCGAAATTATTCTAAAATGTTGATTTTGGGCTTATTAATTATCAATGTTAAAACAGCGCTGTACTGCTTAATATATCTGTGGAAATTGTGATGCATCATTTTCCACATTTTCTGATGAATAAAAAGTAAAAAAGCATTTTTTTTTTTTAAATATGAAGTGCATGTAATATTTCAGATCACAGTAAGCAGGATGTTTTTCATTAAATGTCAGATTTGCTAGAGAGACCACTGGTCTCTTAAATGACACTACGAAAGTGAGAGTAAGAAGTTCTGGAAACAGAGGGAAGATCCAAATGTCAAAAAATGAAAATGAATGTAGGAATGTAGGTCTGCTATATTACCAATCTTCACATACAGTAAGCTTGAAAAATTTCCAAGTCAGGGCAATGTACCACAAAGGGTCAAGGCCCTCAGAATGAAACCACACAAGTTGTAATTTCCAAGTCAGGGCATTGTAACACAAAGGTTCATCATACTTTGCATTTTGTAAATTTGTCTGGTTTCATTCTGAGGGCCGTCAGAATGAAACCAGACAAATTTACAAAATGCAAAGTATGATTAACTTGTATTAAACCTGGAACATTCCCAGGACACACGTCAAGTTCAACAATCAGCATCTTAAGACAGTGTTGAAAATAATCTTATAATGATATTCTTATATTAATTATTCTCATATAATCATCCATTGGTAATAAAAATAAATAATCATTTAGAATAACAGACAGCAATATTAAAATAAAAATAATAAACAGAATTGACTAAATGCAGGAAATGCTGTCAATTGAACTTAACCAGTATTAAACCTGTTCTTTAATCTGATTTTAACCTTACCAGGTGAGAACATAGCAGGTGCCCGGCCCCCCACTGCATCTTGTCTGCGACGAGAGAAGTCTGCTATTTTCCAAATGAAAACTCCATCGTACGTACAAAACTGCAGCTCCCGCAAGGACTGCTCAGATTCTGCTAACTGCAGATCTCGCATGGTTAAAGTCCGTTCCAGTTGTCGTACCTTTAAGAGCCACCAAACACAAATGAGATACATGGTTAAGAAACAGCAACATCACTGTAATAATGTAATAATGATATAACATTTAAAGGATATATCTACACAATCCTTTATTCTGTGTGTTTTGCATTTTACTCTCTGGGCCTCTTCTTTTGACCGAAAAATTTCATGTTTTGAATTTTTTTTTTTTAAATCATAGCTTCATCAGTATGAGATGACAATTGGTAACTTTTGTTGCATTAGCTATGTGCGCACAAAAAAAAAAAAGTCACCGACATGATTCGGATATGGTAAAGGGTCAAAAAAAGAGTCACACTTGGCTCCTTCGTGGTCAAAAATGAATCTCAGAGAATCTTTTGCCTGTGGTCACTCTTTGGCTGGTGCCTCCAGAGATGGTTCCTCCATGGCTGGTGCCTCTAGAGCTTGTCTCCACATGGCTGGTGCCTTCAGAGCCAGTTCCTCCATGGCTGGTGCCTCTAGAGCTTGTCTCCCCACGGCTGGTGCCTCCAGAGTTGGTCCCTCCACGGACCGGCAGGTGCTTCCAGAGCTGGTCCCTCCACGGCTGGTGCCCCAAAAGTTGGTCCCTGCACAGACCGGCTGATACCTTTAGAGCAGTTCCCTTCATTGCTGGTGCCTCCAGAGTTGGTCCCTCCACGGACCGGATGGTGCCTCCAGAGCTCCATGGCTGATGCCCCCAGAGTCGGTCCCTCCACATACCGGCTAGTACCTTTAGAGCTGGTCCCTCCATTGCTGGTGCCTCCAGAGTTGGTCCCTCTACGGACCGGCTGGTGCCTTCAGAGCTGGTCCCTCCACGGCAGGTGCTTCCAGAGCTGGTCCCTCCATGGCGGGTGCCTCTAGAGCTGGTCTCTCCACAGCTGGTGCCTTCAGAGTTAGTCCCTCCATGGCTGGTGCCTCCACACCTGGTCCCTCCATGACCAGCTGTGACACTCCACAGCTGATCCCTCCACGGCTGGTGCCTCCACAGCCAGTCCCTCCATGGCTGGTGACTCCAGAGCTGGTTCCCCCACAGCTGGTGCCTCCAGAGCCGGTCCTCCCACAGCTAGTGCCTCCAGAGCTGGTTCCTCCACAGCTGGTGCCTCCAGAGCCGGTCCTCCCACAGCTAGTGCCTCCCGAGCTGGTTCCTCCACAGACCAGCTTGTGCCTCTAGTGATGGTACCTCCATGGATCGGCTGGTGCCTCCAGAGTTGGTTTCTCCACAGCTGGTGCCTCTAGAGCTGGTCCTCCCACAGCTGGTGCCTCCAGAGGTTGTTCCTTCCACGGACCAGCTTGTGCCTCTAGTGATGGTCCCTCCATGGAACAGCTGGTGCACAAGCCGGTACCCTCCATGGCTGGTGACTCCAGAGCTGGTTCCACCACAGCTGGTGCCTCCAGAGGTTGTTCCTTCCACAGACCAGCTTGTGCCTCTAGTGATGGTCCCTCCATGGAACGGCTGGAGCCTCCAAACCCGGTCCCTCCATGGCTGGTGCCTCCAGAGCTGCTCCCTCCACGCCTTATCCCTCTATGACCAATCACTCAGAAAAAAAAGATGTTTTGGCAAAAGGATGTTAAAACCGACAGTTTTTGCAAAAAAAAGTTTTTGCGAAATTCCAGTGTGCAAAAGACATTGAATCTGTTGCATGTGCAGCAATGCATGAAATAATTACAGTTTGTGTGTAAATAGTTGCAATTACATTTATTTATTGTTATTTAGATTCTTTTTTTTTCTAATAGCCATTTCTGATATCTGAATAACAAACATGCTTCCCATTCTTCCTTTTCTAACAAAATATTAATGTCTAATTGTAATCATAATGCAAAACCTGATACTTATCTAACCAAACAATATCTAAACCTTGATAAAAGTAGTCCTTTAGGATGTCTAAATATATTTTTAAATGCAAAGCCTAATAAAATGAAGTAACGCCTCTGTGAATCAAAAAGCCTCTGTGTATATGTATGTATTCTTACATGGAAAATGCAAAACTGTTTCTCGCCCAAACGTAAAGCACCAACATTTTTGATAAGTGTGCAAAAATTGTACCTTTATGGGCTTGCAACTGGGGCAGTACACTTAAAGCAACATCTTTGTACCTTATTTACCTGTAAAAGGTTCATAGTAGTATCTTAAAGATACATATTACTAATCTACGGTTCTAATATGCACATTTATTTCAACAGGAAATTTAAATATTTAAGATTTATTTTAAAAACAAGGCATTTAAAAATGAGATTTTCAGTGAATGATTTAAATTTCAGTCAGTTACTCACACAAACATATCACATAGTTTGACACCGGATATTGCTTTTTATAATTTTTGGAGATCTGCCCCCTTTCACTTTTATTATATTGAAAAACTCTTCAGAATTTTTTCTTTGTGCTCCACGAAAAAAAAAAAAACTACATGGGGGAGAGTAAACAATGACAGACAAATTTGTGTAAACTATCCCCCTGAGGTAAAATGTTCCATGTGCATGTCAGAAAACAAAAGCGGTCAATACGTCATGTGTTACCTGCAAGGTGAGAACCTCGCATCATGCTCTGACACACAGCAAAGCTTTAAAACCATCTCTGCTGTCCGGAAAAAAAAGAAAAACTATAAATCCAACTTAGCGAGTATTTTATCTGAACTATTTAAGTTCAGAATTCCCTGCAAAGTGTGCGAAGTACCTTGTTTGACAAGTTCTCTATCTTTTCCTGGTCTAGCCGATGTTGACGAGTTAGCGCTTCCAGGGTAAGGGCAGAGCGTTCCACCTCCCTGTTCAACACACACACTATGTTCTCCAATGCTGTGACTTTCTGCTGTACACCAGGACTGCCTCCTCTTCCTGCATTATGAGCAGCAGCATGAGCCCCCGCTGGAGGTGCGTCTTCAGGTCCGCGATACAATCCCAGTCCGGAATCTTCCTGCCACTCTCCACCCCCCTCTGCCCTCAGGCGCACAGACGACAGCACAGACAGCATGAGACGCAAATGTTCCATCACGCTGGTCTGCTCATGCTCCTGCTGCTTACCATTGTCAACCTTTGCAAAAAGAAATATTTTTATTAATACTGCTGCTGCCTAATCTCATTAATACTGTTACTCCTGACAATGCAACTGCAACTCCTTATTCTGCTTTTTCCCCTGACACTTCATTTTAAATTAATGTGATCTTAATAGTACAAAATAGAGGCATGAAATCATGATATTCATCCAGTTCTTTACCTCATTTAGGTTTTTTTTTTTTTTTGGTCTGTAAATTTCCCTCAATGACTCACCAACCTTTGCAACTAGACATATTACAGTACTGCATTCATTTAATACCTAGCTATGTCATTAAGTTTGAGACTTCTCTAACCCACACTTCAGACTATTTATATAGTTTGGTTCTTTTTTTTAAACAAATGTGGGAAAATAGTGCAAACTGAAAGACTCAAATAGATGCCGTAGTTCTAAGTGTTAAGGCAAAATTATTTAAATGCTTTTGAAAGACATTAAGCATTTTAGAACAGCTAACAGAAGGTAACAAAATACCACAAATGAAATAAAATACATTCTGCCAGCCAATTGTAACATTAAATTCTCAAGAAGCTAATTTACCAAGCAACTCAAGTGCCTTGCATTTTTCTGCTTTGCAAATAGGCAGTACATCTACTTTGAACAACAATTTCTTGCACAGCCTCCATTGTTTATGTCTATTCTGAACTACATTCATGAGAAACAAATACACACCACTGCTCTGCAGCCAATCTCACTAAACTGGCATGCCGACTTGGACTTTGCACAAGATTTGATGTGCTCTGGAAACTGCAAAAATAGGGGGAAAGTCAGAAAAAAAAAAATCAACACATGATTGTGACAAGACAACACATGATATGATGAATTGTGTGAATAAAAAACATGTTTTAGAGGCCAATATATTCAAAAAGGTTTCAATTCTTACTAAAAACACTTATGTCAAACAGAATTAATAAATGGCTGACAAACTAGACCAACCTTCTCTCTGGGGATTTTCTTTTTACCACAGTCTTTGCATTGCATTGGAAATTTCTGACATATTTCATCATGGGCCTGTGACAGAAAAATGTATTGTAGGAGGGAGAATTAGCAAAGATATGATATGATATCGACAACAAACTATTTTGCGAACCCTTTGTAATTCAACCCCTGTGTATTTTATTTAATTGATCATCATTCATCATTTACTTTATAAGGTAATAGTAAAATGTTTAAAATTACAAATTTCTAGATATACCAAAGTAACTAGGCATTTAAGGCTTAACCGCCTGTGTTTACGTGAATACTCACTAAGATAGATATTTATAAATAATTCTGTATTATTTAAAAATAATTCTGTATTTGACCATTTAAGCGCAATATGCCACTAAAGAGAACTGAAATTTGGATTGCCTGCTGTCTGAGAGGTGGCTTTCTGTGCGTGTGCTTCAGCTGTGTGTCAGCACAATTAAGGCACTGAGAATTTTTTTAACACCATGCACGTGCATGTTCTTTTTATGAAAACTGAAACCGAAACATAATAATGTGTATATTTTTTTAAATACAGTCTATAATAAGAGTACTTTATTTACAAAAAAAACAGTACATTCATATGTATGATATGTAGGTATATTTAATAACATTTTTAAAAATCAATTCTTTTATTTTTACGCATCAGTGCAGAATTGTTCACATCAACATCGCAATGCATTATGTTGTGATTATATTCCACAGCTTTAATTGACACAGCAAACATTGAAAGTATGCTTACCTTAATTTCTTTAAAGTTGAATGTGACCTTACAATATTTGCAGTTCAGGGTTCTGGCCTCGCATTCCCGTTCATTGTGGCGGTCTTTCTCACTGACCAAAATGAGTGCTTGACATGCTTCACATTTTATACGTTCAAAGTCACAACGACCTTCATGCTGACCCTTATGAAGAAAAGAAGTACTAGTAAATGTCTAGCTTAAAAGCTATGTCGAATGGAAAAATATCACCAGTTAGTATATTGTGTTTGAGTCAACTCTTAAATTGTGTCCCATTCACAATTATCTTAAGAATGTGAATAGCCTTTTATAGCTTTCATTCATCCCCATGAGATGAATATGAATTTCCTGATTTTAAGTTAATACATGGTCACAAGACCATTTTATTATTTTGTTTTACATGAACATTTATGTAACAGCTCTAGGTATAGGGAATCAATATAAAGTTTTATAGTTTATGGTTCACTACCTCTTTATATTTTTAGTTCTCATTCTCAATCGTTCCACTGGTGTGCCTTTGTGTAAATGTCCTGTCTAGTCATGCAAACACTATATATGACAACGCTAGATTTAAGGCCAATTCACACTGCAATGACAGAAAACCAATTACAGTACATCCCTTCTCAGACAATCCAAGGTCCAACAAACATGATTAACCTGTTCAATCGGTGAAAATAAGCGTAACACAGTGATTAGACAAAACTTAACACACATGCCTGTTTTGATTTGTCTGTCAGTGCTGTGTGAATAGAAAGGGTGTGGGAAATTATATAATGGCAGTTACATCCTTTACTCAGAAAAAGCAAAGATTAACATCAAGTTGATTTATAAAAAAAAAATATTTTAAAAACATGAGACTTTAAGGGAATTTCTTACTTCATTTAGTAATTTTAGCCACCAGATGAATCAACACTGACTCAGAGACATGGTTAATGTGTCAGAACAATGGTAGCCTTAGCAAAGGTTAGGGTTACTTAATCACTAAACAAGTCACAAGGGAAGAATTCGGTCATGCTGGTACTTTTTTTTTAAAAACAAGACAAAGTTAAACTTGAAAAGGTTTCAGGTTTTCAGAAACCAGACTTGATAGTCAGAATAGAAACTTGGCAAGAGTTTTGTCAGCAATCAAAATTTCTAGGTTCACAGGTTTTAAATAACTTTAAGCATTACTCTCATTTTACACAGTCATATACTATAACACTATACAACCCGCAGCTGTCTGACTCAATAAATCTAGCCATTCAGTGTACGGCAAAACCGGTACTTTCCAGGCAGCCTTGGGACTTTCCGCCCAACCCCCATCTTTAGTGCTGACTTTCATTCTCCCTAATGTAGGCGGATGTTATTTTTTAAACTGACAGTATAGAGATAAAGCGCATTTAGGCCACAACTGCTGGGTTAGACTTAAATATGCTTAAAGAAAATGTTATCATAAGAGCTGGCATTAAGAAACGTTAAACATTTTAAGACGGATATGCCAAGCCAGGTGAACAATATCCTTACCTCATACTCTTTCAGTGTTCCAGACCAACTACACCCATCATTTCGGCATTCGGCAGGCAAGCTATCAATTTCTCTTCGTGCTGCATTATCAGGAAATGCCTATGGGGGAGAGTCAAAGACCATGGAATTTTCTTCATTAATGAATACCTTTTGAAACTATTTCTGATACTGCTAAACATTACACCAGTGCATGTACATTTGCCAAGAATGTACACACTGAATAGGAGTTACAAGGAAACTAAAACAATGATAGATTTACAAGATTAGGTTAAGTCAAGTCACCTTTATTTATAGGGCTTTAATTCATACAGATAGTTTTAAACCAGCTACACAATAATAAACAAGATAACAGAATCAACTACAGCACTTACCACTGCAATATTGAGTATAGATGTTGTCTCTTCAAATATACCCTCAGCACGACAAGCTTCGCAGGGTATTGGCCCTGAGCTAATAAAGAGGAAAGAATTTGTAATCTTAGTGCAGTCTTTAAAGGAGAGTATGGCAAAGGCAGATTCAAACTATAAGCTTACTATAAACACCTGGGAAAACATTAATATACAGCCTTCTCTTACCTGAGGGCTATTTAATAAGTCTACTCAAAGAAAGTGTTTAAGCTAGATTTGTAACAAGAAAGTAGAGCTTTGATAATGGAAAGACTGAAGTGAAAGCAGCGTGTGCGCAATAATGCATAAAAGCGAAACATAAGGAAGGATAAATGTTCTGCAAAAAATGTTAGGAAAAGTTAGGGAGAACAATTTGCCCACATTACTAAACTACAATACACTAAATTGTATCTTCTCATTTTAGACTACATCCTATACTGGCTGACATATTATAAAAACCTTCAAAGGCCATATGCAAACTGACATTTATCTGAGTCACAATTAAATGACGGTTAAAGTTCTTCCATGCTAGTACCCAAGCACTTTTCAAAGTAAAAGCAATAAAATAAATACCAAAATAAATACGAATCCCACTTTTGTAAAGTTTGTGCATTTATGGCCTTTTCCTGCCTTCAAAGTCTGACTACAGATTATAGGCCAATAGGGAAATGAACATATTATCAATTGATGAGGTTGTTGAATGAACACGGATTCTGAAATAACTAGCAAGTGGAGAGGGACTGAACAATGCATGTCAAAAAATAAATAAATTAGGAATTAAAAGTAGGAATGACAGTTTACAGTCTTGCTTTTCTAAAAAAATACATCAATTACAAAACAACAATTAAAAAAAAATTACTTATTTACTTAATTTTTAAGATTCTAGTAGACATTATAGCCCACCTACAAAGCACAATTTAACTTAAAATTAATAAGTTAGTAAAATAATATTCTTTGGCCATTTTTAAGACCCCTTTCTTGAATTCGCCATGTGTTTTCAATGTACAAATAAATGCAGCCTTGTGAGCAAAGGTGAATGTTATAAAGGTATTATAAAGGTATAAAGTCACGCTTTGGACTTTAAACCCTGAACCCTAGCTAACAAGCTTGTGCAGAGCTGTCAGAATATATACAATTTGTGCGTGTATTAGGCATCATAACATTCTGAAGTTTATTTGCTAATGGTTTAAGGCCGTTTTGAGATTTCAGTCAACATACAGTAACCAGCAACAACCACCCCTATTGATATGCGGTTCTAAACAGTCTCTCGCTGTCGGTGCTTGTAATGATTTTAATGTCTTTCTCGGACAGTTTTTTTTTTTTATATATATATATTACTGTACTGCACAACATTAGTTGCATCAATTATTTGTCCTAATAGTATAAAATCACTATAAAGGTGACAAAAATATAGCCAATTGACTGACACCAAGGTAAAGCTCACCAAAGACTGAAAATATCCTAGGACATATCCACAGAGGTAAGTGAAGATAGTATATCCAGATGGAAGGAGAACTCTTTGGGTTAAGAGGCGAAAGAGTGGATCAACATCAAGCAAAAGGAGGGATTTTTTTCCATCTAGCTACAGTGCAGTGGTAGATTAAAGGGACTGGGAATGTCCATGGAGAGGGTGGCAATTAATGCAGAACAAGAGGCAGAGGGTTGCCCTTGGTACCTGGTGAGTTGTTTGAAACAGAACACACAGAAGCGATGTCCACACTGTGCTTGGAAAGGTTTCCTAAGAATCTCTTTGCACTGCTGACACTGATACTTTGGTTCCATGGACACGGACAGCACTTCTCGAGATATCCCAGGTAATGTGGAGTCCAATGAGGATGGTAAAGATGGACGTGCCATTGCCTTCCATTTACCCACAGGGACAGCACTGGTGATCATCTGTAAAAAATGAGCACAAAGTAAGCAAAACAACGACAGACAGTTTTTAACACTGCATTTACTAATAATTTAACTCCCATTATATGACACATTGACATATTAAGTAAAAGAGGATATTCGACAACATAAAAATGTAGGGTTGGATTTGGAAATGGAGTTAGACCAGAATGTGAAACTGCTATTCATTTTTTACTTCATTATTTACTTCAAAATATTAGAAATCCAGCATTATTGTGTGCACGGTAAGACCAGAAAGGTGTATTAAGATAAGTAAACAGAGTCCCTTTAAATTTCATGTTGACTTGAATACATATATGAAGATTGTATGGTTAAAATCAAAGAAGCACAAAGGCTGACATGGGAAAATTCTATATCTTTTGACTCTGTATGTTGCATCAAAAAACGAGCAAAATGATCCATTTTTCCCATATCCTGGTCACTAGGTGGCACTGTGCCAAAACTGTGCAGGTAACCTCAGGTCATGGTTGGCTTAATAAAAAACTATTATTATTATAAGTGTTGCAGAGATATAGCCTCATGTCCATTTTGGCTTGCTTTTGGTCAAATTCATTCACACGTTTTTCCAGGACTGTTTAACTGATCAACTTGAATTCCATAACTTTTTGCCAGCATGGTTTAAAGATGACCTAAGCCAATTTTGGTAAAAAATCAGACTAGGACAAGTTTGAAAAAAGTTTATTTACAATTTTTTATATCAGTAAACCTCAAGAGATGTCAGTAACTTTACTTAGTATAAAATAAATGCATTTTAAATCTATTACCTTTTTAATAGGGTTTATAAGTTAGTACCTAATGCATTAACTAAATGATTTTATCCAACAAGCAATACTGGAAGATGATCAAATAAACCAAATATTGTTATATGATCCAAGCATTCAAAACAGTCTACACTCCTGTGGTGGTTGCACCTGGAATCTAAAAATATTAGATTTTAACTTTTGATCATTGTTTGGAAGCTCTTATTTTACTACACTGCTGAGAATGCAAATTTTGTCTCAAAGCAATCTAAAGTTATGGTATTTTAAAACAAGGTTGCCTCTCCAAAAACCAAATATGATTTACTGAACATCAGAACTACTTACATGTGTAAAACCCACAATAAAACTTAAAAAAAAAAAAACTTTTCATAACATAAAATAAAATACAACTAATACCATCCTGATTGATGATCTTCCAGCATGCTTTCAGTGAGCACTCCTGGTTTTTATATTCTGCTAGTTTTTAACCAAGTTGAACCAAGTAGGAGTCTTTTTTTTTTTTTTTTTCAGAAAATGGAGCACCTTTAGTATTTCAGGAAATTTTGAAGCAATTGTTGAGTTCAGCATATTTTTAAAACCACTATAAAGCCAAGCTTCTAAGCTTTAAAATGATACAAACCCTTTTAAATCTATAAGTCTATTTGTTGAGGTAATGTAACACTGTTTTCAATATAGTCTATATAACATAATTATATAAATATTTAGAAAGCGTTGGCTATATATCTGAAACGGCATACGTTTTTTTACCTATTAAACGGTGCTTTTAGTTAATTAAACCTTAAATTTTATTCATTATGCAGTATTAATGAAACTCATGTGGGAGGCAGGAAGTATTATATCTATGAGGAAGTATGGTCAGTTCTTTTTAAATCGCAACATCAGACTTTTTTAACCTTAAACTGCCAACAACATGATTCAGATTAAGTCATCAAGTCACAATAATTCCGTTTTCCAAAGTCACATCTAACGTTAGGCCTAAACTGTAGGCTGAGTGTTCACCTTGGTGTTGACAAATATGTTGCCGAGATACAGCCAATAAAACGTTCAGCGTTATTAATTGTCAAAACTGACAGATTACGCTAGAGGAAGTTACCAAGTGTGTTTTTAGCTGCTACAAAAGCAAATTTAAAACGATTCATGAAAATCGAACAGAAACTGTGATCGTATCTAGGTGTTTCCTGACTCTCCCTGTGAAAAATGGCAACTGACTCGAGCACAAGCATACTACGCGTACACGGCCCAATCTACTGGCTACGTGTTTCAAATTCGGCACACTACGATCAACGTGAATCTGAAAGCAACCAAAGAGAATATAAAAGTTACTCACCAATTACTCTAAAATACTGTGGGACCGTAGAACAAATCGTCAGTGGTTGTGTCAGTAACTTACGTATGCAGTGTTGCCAGATTGAGCTCTAAAGCTCACAGCTCAAAACCCGCCCATTCAACAACAACAAAAAAACTCCCCCAAATTTGTAACTGTCAAAATGATGTGATAGAATGTAATATCCATGTCAACCAAGGTTAATAAGGACAATTTTTACCTTCTTAAAATAAAATAATGATGACAAAATAATACAAAAAATCATCCAGGAAAAAGGAATCAAATCAAATTAAAAAGAATTACCACATAGGCTATGACTAAAATATGCAGGCAGATGTGTCAAAACGGCCATCAAGAAATTAACTGATACCCTCAAAAACACATGCATCATTTTAAAAGTCAACAGTAAGGATATTCCAATTTAAATGCAAAAAATGCCCAACAGGGATCAGAATAAGCAACGTAATTAGCAAAAGTATTTCACACTCATTCATGCATTCATCGATACATATTCATTGGGCTATAATCCGACACTAAAAAATAGCAACAAAAACAATAATGCGCTTACCTTAGTGTCGCACTTTATTTTCAAACAGAACTAGCCTATGTCTTTCGTAAAGTACTCATTGTAGAACATAATACAAAACTAATCAGCAGCTTTTAAGAATATACCAGTCTGAACAGTTTAAATGATGTCCTGATGCAGAACAGAATCGTAATGTCCCATATTTCGATGTTGATAGAAAGAGCCTTCGTCATCTGCTCCCACAGGTGTAATTTACGTTTCAAGAGTTGAGTCACTCTCCCACTCTTTACGTAGAATTTATATTTAGGAAACCCTAGCATTGTGATCACTTGATACAGCTATACGTTCAAAATCTGATCCCTTATCGCGTTAAAATCCACACATGAATTAAAAGTCAGACTGTTTGCTAAACCCTAGTGATTGGTTAAAAGTGAGGCAGGCAAGGCACCTCAACATCAACAGGTGTGTTCGAGATGCACTACACTAGCCTGCCGCCGGCTGGCGAGAGCAGCCGCTTGCAGTCGGGGGAGGAGTGAAGAGACGGCCGTCAAGTCGGACACTTATAGACGATGAGACTGTATTTCAAACATACACAAAAAAAAGGAATAAAGAAAAAGAAGAAATGAAACTACATAAGATAAATAAATAAAAGAAAAAAGTTACCCTATCATTTATTCTATATGCTACAATCGTTTTGCTTTTTTGTTGATCATATCAAGTATGTGAGTTACTTTAATGTAATGAAATATGACGCTTATTATTTGTATCTTGGTTTTGTATTTAGCTATAGGACATTTTTCAATTTTTATAAGCAGTTTATTCAGTGTAGTGAAGCCTCTCACAACATCCATTAAAAAACGGCCTCTGGTTGACCAGTTTTTTTTGTTTTTTTTTAACTCTTATACAATAAGAATATATATTTACCATATCGCCTAGTCTTCATTTTTATCAATAATGTTTTGTTTGAATATCAGATATTCGATATAAAGATTGATTACACACGTGAACTTTTTTAAGAAAAACACGCAGCACACGTCGTGCTTGTCATCACATAATCTGACCAATGAGAATAAAGTGTGTCGTCATCAAGGCTTTCGCAGTCGGTTTTAAGCAACTGCAGCGCCTGACCTCTGCGACTGCTCTCGTTTTGCTCTCACGTTACTTTGATGGCACACGTGATCGAAAGGCGGCTGCAGCGCCGATCAAAGTCGGACAAATGATCTTACCAGAATGCATTGTTTTGTAAGGCGGCAGCCGATTTCTTTCGGCGCGCATGAAGTCGAACGCACCTAACATCTGCCAGAGAGTATGCAGAGCCAAATGGGAGGACCTAACCCAAACTTTTTTTTTTCAGCACAATCAAACTCAAAACCTGCCCAATCTGGCAACACATTACAAACATGTACACGTCGTCATCAAACACTCCTATGGCAAGCCTATAGTGCCTTAAATGTACAAGTATCAGTGCAGTTTGGATACTTGGGATGGCCCTGACAATTATCTACTATATTTTCATGTTACTACTTATTTTTTTTAGCTATTAGTATATTTTACATTAAATACAAGAACTTATTCATTAGCTACTAGTTAGTATTCTTTATAGCACCTTTTTAAAAGATAATAGTACTATTTGGTAGTTCTTATCATTAGATATGGGTACTTATTCATTAGATAGTAGTACCTATGCATCAGGTCAAGTCACACAAAAAAAAATGAATGGCCATAATATGTCAGATGATGAACATATTATGGTGGCCGAGAGAGCTTAACATGCTGCAAATTAAGAAAACACATGCAAATATCAAAAGCACCAGCAAATTAAGAAAACATCTTCATCAGTTTGACAGCACATGTGCTGCAAAAACTAACAAAACAACCAAATAGTCACAACACAACCAAACACAGAAACGCACTGCAAAAATGGAAACGCACTGCAAAAAAAGAAAAACAATATATATATTATTATTTTTTTTTCTGCAATCTCTGATTAATTTGGTTGGGTTTTCTCTGTATTAGAGCTTACAGTTTGAACGCATTAGTTTACGGGATCCTTGGACTGTTTATAGGGGTTTACCGGTTTACCGGCTACTGTAACATATATATCTTTGTCATAGTATCTTTTTAGTATCGAGAATCGCTGTGGGAACTTCACCTGTCCTCCAATTTCCTGAAGCCTTATTGAATAATGCCAGTTCAATAAACTAGCCAGTTGTCGCTTCTTATGCAAATCGCATGCAAATACTGACAAGCTAGCGAGAATAATAAATGCGGCAAGAGCAACAATTGCTTCAGAATCATCTCCTTCATGTTTCAATCGTCAAAAAAGACACACCAGAAGATATTACAACTTATTCACTGCATCTGATGGCACTTTCTGTCGACTTTGTGCAGGCCCCATCGACCCTCTGGATCCACACGAGCACTGCATCACCTGATGATGTAACAGAAAATATAGACTCTCTTTTTTCCAGCACTTTAGATACGGTTTCTCCTTTGCGCTTAAGGAAGATTAAGGAAAACAGTCTGACACTGTGATCTAACGAGCACACTCGCATCCTGAAGAGAGCAGCACAGAAAATGGAATGCAGCTGGAAGAAAACAAAACTAGAGGTTTTTTGTACAGCTTGGCGTTAATGTAACCTATCCTATGGAAGAGCATTAAAAACTGCTAGATCTGATTATTTTTTGTCTTTCTTAGAAAAAAACAAACATAACCCTAGATATTTATTCAATACAGTGGATAAATTAACAAAGAATAAAGCACTAACAGGCGTTGAATTTTCCCAACAGCACAGCAGTAATGACTTTATGAACTACTTTACTACCAAGATAGATACTATTAGAGATAAAATTCTAACCATGCATCCATCAGCTACAGTATCACATCAGATACGCTAAAGATCTCCTGAGGAACAATTCCATGCATTCTATATAGGAGAGGAAGAGTTGTATAAACTTGTTAAATCATCTAAATCAACAACATGTATGTTAGACCCTATTCCATCTAAGCTACTAAAAGAGGTGCTTCCAGATGTCATAGATCCTCTTCGGATATGTCCCCAAAACCTTCAAACTGGCTGTTATTTAGCCTCTCATTAAAAAAACACAACTTGATCCCAACGAATCTGTCAACACTGCATTGGCTCCCTATTAAACATCATATAGACGGCCATTGACGCAAGACCGCAAGAACCAGATGAGTCCTCTCAAATCTGACTTTGTGGCAACATGGAACTTTTGCATCTACATTAATATTAGTCTGTTTCTGTCTTATTCCTCTTTCTGTTTCTTATCTTACACCAGATCCAGTCTGTATCCAGATCAGATGGTCACTGCAGTCCCTTGGATCCAGTCCGTACCAAGAGCAGATGGTGGATCAGCACCTACAGCCGAATGTCAGATCATCAGTAAAGAACTCCTAACCTAGACATCCGCTGGCGCAAGGCCATGGGAACCAGATGAGTCCTCTGCAATCTGACTTTAATGCAACATGGAACTTTTGAATTTTTGACACACCATTGTCCTATTTAGTACTGTAGGGTTGATTTGACACAACTTGCATTGCAAAAAGCACTGTATAAAAATCTTGACTTGACTGAGAGACCTCAACTGGGCAGAGGAAACTGGCAGGAGTAGGTTCAAACTACAGATACTTTCATTCGAGCCGCCACCAGGCTTCCTTGTGAAGGTTATTGTGATGTCCAAAATTCAGACCATGTTGTCCAAACTGGATGGGGCAGAGACCCATGGTTAGAGGATGCATACATCAATATTCAGTTTGCGATATGCCACCGGGGCTTCCTGAGATTCTCGTTTAAGGGCACAGCACCCTGTTGAAAAAACTAGCATATGTTGGTTAGGTAGGTTTTGATGCTGGTTAGGTAGGTTTTGATCTAACCAGCATCCCAGCATCAAAACTACCTAACCAGCATATGCTGTTTTTTTCACCTGGGCATACCAGTATTTAGTTCTCCCATTTGGGCTGGCTTTAGCCCCGTGCACATTCTTGAAGTGCAGAGATGCAGCACTTTCCCCCCTCAGAGCAAGAGGTATGTGCATTCTAAATTATCTGGACAACTGGCTGATTTTAGTGCATTCAAGAGATGCTTATCAGTCACAGGGACTTGCTGCTTCGCCATCTGGAGTCCTTTCTGCTACGTGTGAATATGCAAAAGAGTACCCAGAGTCAGTCAAAAACATAGGGCAGTCTTCTTAGTTCTAATGGCCTTTCTGCTGCAGTTGGAGCAGCGACGTGCTGATTCGCACCAACAACATGTCTGTGGTATCAAACATAAACTGCTAAGGCAGCATGCACACCAGAGGCCTTTTCAAGCTGGCTGCGAGCCTCCTGTTATGGGCAGATCGTCATTTACTTTCTTCAGAGAAGCGCATATCTCAGGTCCCCTAAACCCTGAAGCGGACATGGTTTTGAGGATTGGAATTCCTCACAGAGAATGAGCTTCAGGAAGGTGAAAGTGGATCTGTTTTCAACAAACGAGAACACACACTGCCCAATTTTCTTTTTGCTGTCTTATTTCCCACTGATAGGGAACGCTATAATCTCTCGTTGACCAAGAGCCAGACTTATGAATTTCCCCCGGTGAAGATTTCGCCTCTAGTATTATGCAAAATCAGGGAGGAGAGGGCATCAGTGATCCTCATTCCACCAAACTGGCCGAATCAACCTTGGTTTCCGGACCTCAGGGAGATGCTGGTGGCTCCCCCTTGGCAGACTCAAGCAGACTGTTAGATATGGTACCCCTGCCTGGAGGTGTGGAGCCTTCACATTTGGCTACTTGAAGTGTCACTTGGGAAGTGTTAACGAAATGGTGCTGTAATGAAGATATCAACTAGGTGAGCTGAGCAACTAGGTGGGGATGTTCTGCGTTTTCTGCAGTACAGGCTATAACAGATGCCTGCCTTCAACGCTAAAAGTTTACATAGCCTATTGCTTAGTTTCCTTCCCTGTGTCTGTGGGGATACATTTCAAGTGAGAGCAAGTTTAAATCATGTTACCTTGTAAAGATACATTGTTACAGTTTTCATGTGTCAAAAACAACTTGGTGTCAGTTTCACGGTATCTATGAAACGTTTAGGTACCGTTGTGGTAGTTTTGTGTGTGCGTGAACATCATGGCAACATACAACACAAAGTACCTTACATGGGAAACACTCAGCGTAACACGTAAATGCACCCAAGGTAAATCAAGCATGCTAGTATGCATAGGCCACAAACTGTTGGCAAAATAACACAGAACCGGAGGGAATAATATGGAATTTTCTTTCTTTTTACGTGCATTTCTCAAAAATGAACTTAACACAAGCTAACAAGTAAGTTATGCATCCAGGATAGTTTAAAAGAATTCAGGTCTTATCGGCCTCAGAAAAAGCATGTTTATTTTAATTACCCGAGACCCCTGTCTGAGGTACTCATAGAAGTTTTGGACCCAAACCTGCTCGAGTATTGGGTCGTACATCAAGTTTTTGGATCCAGGTGGACCCGTGAAGACCTCTAGCTTGTACAACAAGGGCTATTGCCTTTTCATGGGCCTGGTCTAAGGCACGTCTATTTGGGATATATATGTTGCAGCTGGCTGGTCTTCACAGAATACTTTTGCCAGGTTTTACAAGTTGGAAGTGCCGTCCTTGACATCTGAAGTGCTTTCAGTGGGTCTCTAACCTCACTTGTTCTTCTAGTTCATTGCTACGCTTGCAGCTGAGCACAGTTTGCTACCGTGTGTAGCTGTTGACACTCTGCAGGCCAATGTGCATCTTCATGTGCTTATTACATGTTGCTGTATCTTCCCTGTATTCAGTGCAAAGCTTTTTCATGGCCCTGGCCTAAGACATGTCTATTCAGGATATGTGCTTTGCAGCTGGCTGGTCTTCACAGAATACATTCGCCAGGTTTAACAGAGTTGGATGTGCAGTCCTTGGTGCCCCAAGTACTTTTGGTCACTTACCTTACTTTCTCTACTCAGTTTTTTGCTATGTTAAGTTGAGGCGCAGCTTGTTACCATGGTTAGCTGTTGAGACTATGCAGATCTATGTGCATCTGTTACATTTCACGGTGTTGCCTTGCTAATGTTGTTGTGTCTGCCCTGTAGTCTGTGCAGCCGCTCATCATTTTGACAAGATATACTAATTTAGTATACCTCAGTTAAGATGTTCAGTGGTTTCTCTCTGCCTTTTAGCTACATGCTTCCTTAGCGGCATCGCTATTGGTTGGGAATGGTGTGTTGTTCTACCCCATGCTTGGGGGTAGAACAACACAGTTGATTTAAGATTTTTGGATAATGAAATAGTTTGGACATACTGTTGAACCTCTTTTAAAAAAAATAATAAATAAAGGATTTTGTTGAGAGAATTTGCAGCAGTGAATATTCGTTAATTGTATCTTTTTTTGATACTGGACGTTGTTAGGCGCGTGCGCGGTGGTTTGTTTTGCCGATGTCTGACACATGCGCAGTAGCGATCTCTGAATATAATACGCATGCACTGGTTTAAAGGGACAATATTGTATTGTGATGATATTCTAACCTGTGTATTAGTAGAGATGAATATTAATAAGTAATAATTGATAAATAATAATTTATACAAATGTGATGCTTAAGTTGTGATGTGATGCTCTCTACACACATGCAAAATGTTAAAATTTTAAAGTTTTAAATTGCATAACTTTAGAGCGTTTTAACAAATTTAATGGATTAAAAGCATAATATCTTTGTCAAGTATTATTTTCAGTGAGTGTATATACAATATATTAAAATGAAGCCATTTTATTCAAGTCATATTTATTGTTGAGTGGAAGCAAAAATGTCATTTTATGTGTCATTTCAAAAATATGTCTCTATGTCATTTTAATCCTAAAGTTACAATACAATAAGATATGTAAAATACTTGAAATACCAGTACACATTCAAGGGAAAATGGAAAAATAATAACAACACCAATAATAAATAAATAAATAAATAAATAAAAAATCTTGTCAGATGTCAAAAAAAAAAAAAAAAAGAGAGTGTGCTTAATGATATTCTGACTGGTAGGAGTTCCTTCTTTAATGGCTATCAGTGATACACGGGTCAATGTATAAACAACCCAAACCCGACCAACATTTTCAACCGCAAAAAAATAAATAAATAAATAAATAAATAATAATAATAATAATAATAATAATTTATATATATATATATATATATATATATATATATATATATATATATATATATATATTGTACCTGACCCGCTTCCTGACCCGCATGTTTAATATTTGCGACTGACAGTGATTATATGCGGTGGAGATGCGTTCACTGTCAAACATCATTCAGCATTAACTAGGTAATTTTGACAAAAGAAATGTTCTTGATTACAAGAAAAATACAGATTGTTCTTGTTGTGATTTATTTTGTCTTTCCTTTATACAGATTTAAATAGTTTCGTTTTCGAAGTACTCTAAATTATGTCAGTGATTCTCCGATGTTATATGATCAAGAATTATTTTATTTCGATCTACAGTGTAATAAAAGGTAAGAAAAAGATTAGCCTATAGCTCTAGATATATATAGACTACAAGCTAATTCCTTTTTTCTTAACTTTTAACTTCTTCTAAAAATTATCAAGAATATTAAATCAACTTAATAGGTTAACCAATTTTCTTATACAAACATAACGAATTCACGAATTTAATATATAAATTTAGGAATCACGAATATGACAAAATAATATTATTTTATATATATATATATATTAATTGTAGTCTATAGCTATAATAGTTGTATCAAATGAATAAGGAAATTATAGTGCCTTGAATGTATTAAGTAATGTTTAATTTCATTTGTTTCTCTCTCTGGAAATATAAAGAAAAAATACAGTTTTTACTTGGAATTCTTTTTTAATCCCTGGTTTTAAACAAGCATATACATGAGATAATTTATATATTATTGCATGAATAAACGTTTAAAAATAGTGCTAGAAATTGTATAATTAAGGAAATAAAACAGCATTTGAAAAGACATAGTGAAATGTGTCTAATAATTCCAAAAAGAAAGAGAAGCATTGGACATAATCAAAATATTTGAGACATTTATTAGGAATACCATTTTCTTAACAATTAAGATGCTGCATGTGTTTATCCAGTCTAATCGAAGTGTGCCTCTCTCCCCCGACCTTCCCAAAAAAGCTGTTTTCGCTCATGTGACTGTTTATATTGAAATATCAGCAAAACAAACCATTGCGCATGCGCGTTACAACGTCCAGAACGTATTGGACCTGATCCAGCTACGTCATCGCGCTACAGGCTGCCGCTAGGACTGACTCGGATCCTATACCTATTTTTCAGTGGTCTTTTGCAAACACTAGATTTATATAAGGAGGAAACGATGTTTGACACTCACTGTATGTCATGTCCATGTACAGAACTGTTGTTATTCAACTATGCCAAGGTAAATACAGTTTTCCATTCTATGGCACCTTTAAGTATTAAATGTTAATACGGCTTGCCATACATCCTCTGTAACCTACCAAGTAACAGCTCCCACACACAGTCCCAGTTATCCATTATGCGTGGTCTATCAGGTGCTTTCCTTAGCTGTTTTAAAATCTCTCGCAGATGTCATTGTCGACGTTCTTATGGAGGTATTTTTACAAAGTTTTTTTTACAGAGTTTAACTAGTTCAATAAGTAAATGTAATCTGCTGATTTGCATGGTATACTTTTAATAAAAATATCTGACCTTGCTAGTAGCTCATTAGCTAACCAGTACTATGAAACCGTTTATGTTGATCTGTCATCTATCTGGCACGTACTTGATCTTGTACAGAATGTTCTAGTTAAAATGCGGTGTTTGGGGTTACGTAATATTGCATGTCAACAAACGACAGCTTTAAACGACATTACACCGATTAACATACAGCATCTGACACCATATGTTAACTAACAACACGTACTAATGTATCTTAGTAGACTGTTTTCTGTCAATTCGGTTTATAAAAAGGTTTAAAACGCAAAAGATGTGAAGGACATTAAAGTACTTTTTTTTCTTTATTTTTGTTTGTCCTCCTATCGCGAATTCATGAAAAAAAAATTGCCCACACATTAAATTTGCTGATACATGTTTGGAATAGCTACATAACATTTATTAAATCATAGTGTTGTACTCTTAATGTCAAAAAAAAAAAAAAAAAAAACTTGTCTCCCATAGGCTTAAGAATTAGGAATCTTAAGAAACTCAGCATCCCTTCTCAGAAACAACAATGTTGCTTCACTATAAAGTTTAAATCTAAAAGAAGTTTACCTTTGCTGTGATGATGTGTTCTTTTTCTTTCATTTTTAACTTTGTTCCTTTACTAATAAATCTGTCAACCATGTGAGTGGTTAGCTCCTCCTAGTTTGAAAATGGGACAAATACTTTTATCAAGAATATGCCCAGGGCATTATTATTACTATATATAAAAACACACATTAAGATTTTTTGTATTGTGACATTACTTTCCTGACAAACATGTATGTATCAAAGACAAAAAAAAAAAAAAAAAAAAAAAAAATTTGGTGTCTACATCAAATAAAATTTACAAAAGTGTTTTTCTATAAATAGGAAGCATATTAAATCAAGTTAAGTGTCTACTTGAATTTTTTTTAATTATTTTTGTGAAAGTAAAAATTTCAAAATATGGGTGAAATTATTGTAACATCGTCATTTAGCACACCAGATATTTATGAAACAACATACTTATTCTAAATTGTACTTATTAAAAATGTTAACGAAAAGCTAATCATACTAAATTTTTATTATATTTGTAAATAATTAAAAGACTAATCTGTAAAACCTAGTGGTTTGAAGGATAGTGGCAAAGATGGTAAATATTTAAAATTATGATTAAATAGTTGTGGTGGGTTGCATTGTAATCCTACAAAAGAGTCTTTAAATGTTGTCTAATGATTCTTGTTTAAGTTATGCCTGGCAAGATTTTTTGTATAAGAACTACTGTCACACTAAATGGTAGTTTAGTGGGTATCTTCTGTGAATCATGGTAAAAATGTATGATGGTCATAATTTTTTCACAGACAAATAATAAAATGAATCAGATGTATAATGGAAAAATTAAAGCTGTATTTAATTTTTAATGTTTTGATGTTTGAAAATGCTTTTTGATTGTTGATTGAATAATTTAATATGAATGCTGTCTCAGGATTTGTTCAATCTCAAGAGCTATCACTCTCTCTTCCGCAATCAGTACTCACCGGACAGCAGTACTCAAGCTCAGGTTCAAAGCAGTATGATGGAAGGTTGTATCCAAGCCATATCCCAACAAGTTCTGTTCAGAAGGCAGTTTTGGCTTTATGTTCTGGTGTGGCTGCTCTGAGGAACCCCTACAGACATGGTGAGACTGTTATTTAATAGTCATTAAATTTGTGAACAGCTGTTAGTTTCTTTTTCAGTCTCAGTGGAAAGTCCACAATTAATTGGGTGAAAGAGATACTTAATAAAAAAAATTCATTACTTTTCATTAATAAAACAGGCCAGAGAGGGTTAGTTAGGAATTTCAACTTTTTACTATAACATTAATTTTCCTGGTTTCTAGACTCTAAAATATGGATACATTTTTATTGTTACATACATACAAACATTGAATGTGCATTCAAAGTAGACAAATTATTTAACATACAAACACAAGAGATGGGGAAATTTGTAGAAAAGCTGCCAACTGTAACCAAACATCACCCCACCACAGCCTTTAATAGGTTGAAAGTTATTTTTGTTTATGTGAGCTGGAATTCTGACAGTAATGCCCATGATTCAAAACGTTCATGTATATTATTGACACATTTTACCAAAACAGATATGGTTGCAGTGCTTGGGGAAACCACGGGGCACCAGGCCCTGATCAGTTTAAGGCATCGGATGAGAAATGACCCTGAAGGTTACACTATTCTCATGTATGTCTCATTTGTTTACTTTGACTACTTTTAAAACTGTTTATGGCATCCATCTTTCATAGTGGACATCATGGACAACAAATCTTGTTAATCCAAACTTTACTACTATCTTTATGTTCAAATTATGTCCTTAGAGAGCGTCCAAGGATCCGTCTATCAACGTTAGACCTCACTCGAATGTCTGCCTTGCCAGATGGGACTTTAGGAAGAGAGTATCTCCGTTTCCTAGAAGAAAATGTAAGACAAAATGAAAAATGATCACGTAACAATTATCAATATATTAAATTAACCATTGTCATCTCAACTTTTTTTAGAGAGTCACACCTGATTCGAGAGCTGATGTAAAGTTTGTGGACGACGAGGAGCTAGCGTATGTCATGCAACGATACCGTGAGGTCCACGACCTGTTGCATACCTTGCTTAATATGCCCACCAATATGCTAGGTGAGCGTTTGAAACCATAACGTTTATAGTTATAGTTTCCATGTGTTGTATACCTATATACCAATCCTTCATACCAATGCTGCGTCAGAGCTATTTTGCCACTAAAGTACATTGAGCAACATAGATCATTATCAGTAAAATGTTTTGACTATTTTTGCACAAAGAAGCATAGAATAATTGCATGCATTTTTCATCTCATGAAGATTTTCCCATTATTTCTTACCCACAGGTGAGGTTGTTGTGAAATTGTTTGAAGCTGCACAGACTGGTCTGCCCATGTGTGTTCTGGGAGCAACGCTTGGACCCCTCCGTCTGTCTGTCAGGTGAGTTAACGTAATATCTGTCTGCATACGGCAACATGTTACAGTCAGTTACAGTAGAAACAGTCTATTTTTTTAACAAACAAACATAAAACATATATACAGTAATGCTCTTACATTAGGAAGACTATAGAGCGAGACACCCTGTTTTACCACATCTGTGGATGAGATGGTTGTAATAAAACCAGAAAATTCCTTTATGTAGATATGCAACCAGTGACAAATTCAAATAATTTATATGTATTTATGTAACACAGTTATTACTTGAATTAAGTGCTGAAATGTATTCAGTCATATGATAAATTATGGAGTTGCTCCATTTCAAACTGTAAAACAGGAATGCAATAAATCTGTATGTCCCCTTCTGTTGAAATTGTCTATGATTACAACCAACATTTTTCCTCACTGAGTATTTCCCATTCATTGTGGGAATGATGTTTTATTGTAGTCATTATAGAAGGTTTCATTATATTGACGTCCTAGTGCTGTCATTCTTTGCTTTCATCTGTACCGTGACTTTGTTCTATACGAGTTTTATTGTTTTACTGGCTCCCATGTCACCACAAGGAAATTACATACTTCCTGCTAAATATTTGTTCATTTTTTATTGATGCAGGAAATTTAACAACATTTATGTCACAAAAGTGAGTACACCCCTCACATTTTTGCAACCATTTTAGTATATCTTCTCAAGGGACAATACCATAGAAATGAAACTAGGATATATTTTAGAGTAGTCAATGTGCAGCTTGTATAGCAGTATTGATTTACTGTCCTCTAAAAATAACTCAACATACAGCCATTATTGTCAAAATAGCTGGCAACAAAAGTGAGTACACCCTAAGTGAACTTGTCCAAAGTGTCAATATATTGTGTTAGCACCATTGTTATCTGGCACTGCCTTAATCATCCTGGGCATGGAATTGACCAGAGCTGCACAGGATGTTGCTGGGATCCTCTTGCACTCCTCACTGAGCTGCTGGATTTTAGACACACTGTGCTTCTCCCTTATGCTTGAGGATGCCCCACAGGTGTTTAATAGGGTTCAGGTCTGGAGACATACTTGGCCACCCCATCACCTTCAGCTTCCTCAGCAAGGCAGTTGTCATCTTGGTGGTGTGTTTGGGATCATTATGAAGTTGGAAAACTGCCGTTCGGTTTAGTTTCCGGAGGGAAGGCATCATGTTCTGCTTCAGAATGTACAGTACATAATTGAATCTATGTTTTAGTCAATTAACTGTAGTTCCCCAGTACCAGCAGGACTCATGCAGCCCCAGATCATGATGTTACCACCACCATGCTTGACTGTAGGCAAGACACGATCTGAGACGAACACTTTTATCTTATAGTCTTATCAGACCACAAGATATGGTTCCAGTAATTCATGCTCTTGGACAGGTTGTCTTCAGCAAACTGTTTGCGACCTTTCTTGTAAGCCAGCTTTAGATGAGGCTTACTTCTGGGGGACGACGCCTATGCAACCCTAACCTACTAAAATGGTTGCTGAAATGTGAGGGGTATACTCACTTTTGTGACATACTGTTTGTGGATGAACCTCTCAGAAACAGGTGAACTTACAAATATATCATACTTCACAATCATATTTCACCCCAAAATCAAAAGGAATTATTTGCAAATATTTTCCTTACAATTGTCATTTACTGCAAAAGATAAAGATATGTTTATATTACCTTTAATCTATGCTGTTTTTTTTAACAAAAAAATTCATATAAATCATGTGACAGTGTGGGTAAAATTGATTAAAATTTGATATGTGTCTCTAAATGTTGGAGTCAGTCGTCTACAGTTGCTGGTTCAGTCTCTGGGACCATGGGCCCTGCGCAATGGCAGTCGTGCCAGATGCGTTCTGAGCATCTTCTATGAACGACGCTGGGAGCAGAACCTTGATGAACTGAGACAAGAGTTGAACATTGAGCCACCACCGTCAGTCTGATTTCATCCAGCAGAATACTTCCTTAAATTGTAGTATGCTCACCTACCTAACTGAAATAACTGATGGAAATTTTATCTTGTGGGAGAGCCCCACAAGGAACCTACATACATCCTAATGGTAACAAAGATCACCTTTTCCTTCTTCCTCCTATGACGGGAAATGCTGCTTAAAAACAAATGTCATGTAACCATGTAAAAACCTATGGCATGAATAGTGAAGTAAAGATGATGAAGGACGTTTAATAGAAACAGTTTGTAAACATCTATTACATTGGAGTTAAACCAGTACATGAACAAAACTGTGACATCTTAATTTTTTTTATTTTAAACGTTTTAATAATAATATAAACATTTTATGTTCTGATTAATTAAATATGTAAAAGTGATTGGTGTAAGATTCTCTGTTATATTTTGTAATTTTGTTTATTTGTTTTAAATTTATTTAAAAGTATTACCCTCAGTAATTCATACAAGTAATTAACTTGACGTAGTGTCATAAATATGAAGCAGGCCAACTTGTTAAATTAATACTTAGTTTTGTAACCTGAATAAGAAAACCCAAAGATGTAATTGAATATTATCTCAAAATAAAGAGAAAAAAAAATAATGAAAATGAATGATTAATCAGTTTGAAATCTTATGTGATTCAAAATTTTTGCGTTTTTAAAACAAATTAATATTAATATAGTTTACATTGCAAAGTGAAAACTGTGCAGTAGTCTGCATTCAGATAACAACAAAAATAAAGATGAATAATATAACAGTAAATAAAAATGACCATAAAATAACACATCTATATTGTATCCATTTCAAATTTTCTGTAGCATGAGTAAAGTCTGTTCTCTGGTATACCGAAAGCAAGTGAATATTGTCCTCTGCTTCCATCTGGTGGAGACAGTGGTGTTTTAAACGGTAGATGCCTGCTAAGAGGCGGTTCATTTTTTAAATGTTTAGTTTTTTAAATGATTAGCATATTTAAAGTCAGAATTCCCAAGTGTAATCATTATGTTGCATTTGCAAACTGTTGTTTTCTAGGAGGCTAAAACCTTGGTTGTGCATTTTTAGAGAGAGAAGTTTTACATAATGATGGTAACACATAGCAGGTAGCATAAGGCCACAGGTGATGACTCTTGTTTGGGCTCGAACAATCATACTTCCAGCCTATGAAAGGTTGCAGGAGTACCAAAGTTTTAGAGCCTGTATCCCAGCATCTTGAACCAAGGGCAATAAAATACTCTGCACAGGTGGCTAGTACATCACACCACATGGCTTGGACCTTAACTTATTTAGACTTAAAGCTTTGATTTTATAGCACAGTATTTAGTACCTTTTACCCCCAGCAATAACCTGCAAATTGTCTTCTTTAAAATAGACCAACCTTCTGTATTCGGTCTGTATTCAAAAGTGTTCAGGAACTGGAATGACATACTGTAATGACTGATCAGAAGCCTGAGGATCCATTTGCAGCTTTTAATAGGAAAATCAAGGTCAGACAGGCGAGGGTCAGGAAATGGCGATAGGGACAACAGAGGATAAACAAAGAGTAATCACAGACAGGCGAAGTATCAGGGCTGGCGGCTGGCAGAGCGATAAACAGTCCAAAGCAAAGAGTCCAAAAGGCAGGCGGCAGAGAATCAAAAACGAACAAGCAATCCTAGGTCAATACACAGAAAATCCAATAATGGTATAAATCGCTCAGAAATGCAGCCGGGGCAATACAAGACTTCGCAAAGAGAGTGAGTCCGGAAGCACAATAAATAGGGGAGGAGATGAAGAACACCTGGAAGGGCAATCAGGCCCAGGTACGGGGAATGTGGGAAATAGAGTCCAAAACAGTCAATATTCGGGAGAGGGTGCCCTCCGGTGGCGATCGGAGGGAGCCACAGAAGCCTGACTCATGACAGAGCCCCCTCCCTGCGAGCGGCTCCTGAAGCGAGAAGGATTGTGGCGTCGGGGTCTCCCACGAGGTCGAGGGGCTGGTCTTTCCGGATGGGTCCTGTGGAATTCGGCTGTAAGCGAGGGATCCAGGATGTCCCGGGCATTGATCCATGACCTCTCCTCCGGGCCATACCCCTCCCAATCTATGAGATACTGAAGTACCCCACCCCGGCGTCGAGTGTCCAGGATTTCGTGCACCTGGTAAGCCTCCTCGCCATCCACTACCAAGGGAGGGGTGCTCTCGTCAGCAGCTTCCTCCTGGATCTCCTCTCCTCTCGGAGCACCGGCGGGCTTAAGCAAAGACACATGGAAAGTGGGTGAGATACGGTAATTGGCAGGTAAATCTAAACGATATGAAACTGGAGTAATCTGACGGAGAATTTTAAATGGACCCACGTACCTGGGACTGAGCTTGCGACAGGGAAGTTGGAGGCGAAGATTACGTGAGGAGAGCCAGACCCACTGACCAGGAGTATAAGCTGGATGCGGTCTCCGATTACGATCGGCCTGTTCCTGAAATCTCCTGATGGCTCTTTGAAGGTGGACATGGGCCCTGTTCCAGGTTTCCTCACTTCTTTGTAACCAGTCATTAACAGATGGTAATTCGGAGGGTTCTCCAGACCAGGGAAAGAGGGGTGGCTGGAAGCCTAAAACACATTGGAAGGGTGTGAGACCTGTGGATGGCTTGCGGAGGGAGTTCTGAGCGTATTCAGCCCATAGTAGGTAACGGCTCCAATCCTGTTGGTTGTTGTGACAGTATGTCCGGAGGAAGCGGGTGAGTACTTGGTTAAGGCGTTCTGCCTGTCCGTTGGATTCTGGGTGGTATCCAGAAGTGAGGCTAACATTGATGTTAAGGTGTTTGCAGAATGCGGACCAGACACGAGAGGTAAACTGGGGTCCTCGGTCCGATACAATGTCCTCTGGAAGACCGTAGAATCTAAAGACCTGTTCCATTAATACCTCGGCGGTTTCAAAAGCCGAAGGCAGCTTCGTTAGGGGTATCAGTCGGCAGGATTTGGAAAACCGGTCTATGACGGTTAGGATGGTGGTGTAATTACGTGAGGGAGGTAGATCGGTAACATAGTCAATAGCAATGTGTGACCAAGGGCGTTGGGGAACTGGAAGAGGCTGCAGAAGGCCGGCTGGGCGTTGGTGAGAAGATTTGGATATGTTGCAGGTAGGACAATTGTGGACGAATTCTGTGATGTCTCTTTGAAGTGAGGGCCACCAGAAACGGTTGCTAACAAGATGGATGGTAGCGGTGATCCCTGGGTGACCAGAGCTGGGGGAATCATGTACCCATTGCATCACACGTTGACGGAAAGCTGTAGGGACGTATGTGCGCTCAGGAGGACACTCTGGCGGTGGTGGTTCAGTGTTTTGAGCCTCTGTAATTTCCGTCATGATGTCCCACTGTATGGGACCGAGGATGAGGGAAGGTGATATTATGGGTTCAGGGTCGGAGGATGCAGTGACATATTCAAACTGGCGGGAAAGTGCGTCTGCTTTGGTATTCTTGGAGCCTGGGCGATATGTGACCTTGAAATCAAAACGTGTGAAGAAGAGGGACCACCTGGCCTGACGTGGGTTGAGGCGCTTGGCTGACCTGAGGTATTCAAGGTTGCGATGGTCGGTTAGCACAATGAATGGTTCCTTGGCCCCCTCCAACCAATGCCGCCACTCTTCAAAGGCCGCTTTCATGGCGAGTAATTCACGGTCTCCCACATCGTAATTCTGCTCGGTGGGTGAAAGTTTGCGAGAATAGAAGGCGCAGGGGAAGAGCTTGGGTGGAGAGCCCTGACGCTGCGAGAGTACAGCCCCTATGCCAGTGTTTGATGCATCAATTTCAACTACAAACTGCCGTTCTGGATCTGGATGGTGAAGGATGGGAGCCGAGGTAAACCGTTCCTTAAGCTGCCGGAAAGCCCTCTCAGCTTCAGGTGTCCATATGAACCTCTTACCTCCTCCCCGGAGAAGAGACGTTAGCGGAGCTGCTACAGAGCTGAAGTTCCTTATAAAGCGCCGATAGAAGTTAGCGAATCCCAAGAATCGTTGGAGTTCCTTGACAGTTGTAGGTTGAGGCCACTGAAGAACCGCCTGGACCTTCTTGTCATCCATAGCTACCCCCTCCAAGCCGATAATGTAGCCGAGGAAGGAGATAACCGTGCGGTGGAACTCACACTTCTCGATCTTGGCGTAGAGTTGGTGGTCGATGAGTCTCTGTAATACTGCCCGGACATGTTGTATGTGTGACTCTAGGGTGTCTGAGAAAATCAGAATGTCGTCGATGTAGACTATGACCCATCGATTTAACATGTCCCTGAATACTTCGTTGACAAAGGCCTGGAACACCGATGGACTGTTGACCAGGCCGAAGGGCATAACAGAATATTCGTAATGGCCAGTTGTGGTTGAGAAAGCTGTCTTCCATTCGTCACCCTCCCGGATGCGGATGAGATTGTATGCGTTGCGTAAGTCTAATTTGGTGAAGTAACGGGCTGAACGGAGCTGTTCCAGAGCCGATGGGACTAATGGTAAGGGATAGCGGTATTTAATGGTGATTTCGTTGAGACCCCGATAATCAATGCAGGGACGGAGACTCCCGTCCTTCTTCTTAACGAAGAAAAACCCCGCTGAAGCTGGAGATGTGGATGTTCTAATGAACCCCTTAGCTAATTCCTCCTCAATATATATTTTCATGGCTTCCGATTCAGGTTGAGATAGGGGAAAAATCCTTCCCCTGGGTGGTAGGGAGCCTGGAATGAGTTCAATGGCACAGTCGTTAGGTCTATGAGGCGGTAGTTTGGAGGCCTTGGTCTTGCTGAAGGCTTCTGCCAGGTCAAGGTATTCGGCAGGTAGTCCGGGTGTGGCAGATGGTTGGGTGGTTCTTGGTTGAAGTGGTGTGACGGTCTTATACAGGAGACAGTTCTGGTTACAGTGATCGGACCATTGGAGAATCTTTCTGGCCGCCCAGGAAATGCGAGGGTTGTGTCTCTCTAGCCACGGCATTCCCAGAATAATGGGGTTAAGAGGGGAGTCGATGGCAAACAGACGAATGTTTTCAGTGTGTTCTAAGCCCGTCTTGAGAGTGATGTCGTCGGTGGTGAATTTAACCTCGCCTCTCCCCAGTGGACGACCATCTAGCGCTGCCACTGCCACCCGGGAACCACATGCAACGAGAGGAATATTATGAGAATTAGCAAATTGAATATCAATGAAATTGCCAGCGGCACCAGAATCAATCATGGCTGTGGCGGTGATAGTTTTATCATGAACCAACAGAGTTACAGGAATATCAAAGGCAGTTTGATTAGAATGTTTTGAACTCACCGCATTAGACTTGCGAGGTGAAGGACGGATAGGACAGGCAGCCCGTAGATGACCCTCCTGTCCACAATACAGACAGAGATGTTGACGAATTCTCCGCTCACGTTCCTCTGTAGTGAGGTGAGTGAATCCGACTTGCATGGGTTCGGGTTCCGAAGTGGCAGCGATGGGCGTGGTAACAGAGCGCGGTGGTCGTCGAGAGCGGGCGAGATTATCAATGCGAATAGACAGTTCAATAAACTCATCGAGAGATTTTCCCTCATCACGGCAGGCCAATTCGCTTTGCAGTTCGGATGTCAATCCCTTACGATACAGTAATTTCAGAGGATCATCCGACCAACCTGTCTGGGCTGCGAGGGTGCGAAAAGTAAGAGCATAATCCGCTGCAGTGCTGCGTCCCTGACGCAGAGCGAGAAGCTGCTCACCCGCCTCCTCTCCGTAAGCCGAGTGGTCAAACACCTCCCGAAAGCGTTGCAAAAAGACGTTAAATGAGGGAAATGTGGTGTGTTCGCCTTCCCACACAGCCGTAGCCCAATCCAGAGCTTTTCCAGTCAGTAGCGAACACACAAAGGAAATACGACTATCATCTGTAGGGTATAACTGCGGTTGCTGAGATACAAATAGGGAACATTGCATGAGAAACCCCTTACATTTTCCAGCCGATCCGTCAAATTTCTCTGGAAATGCTAGACGAGGGCTAGTGGTGGCGTGGCTGGGAGTGATGAGTGGTTGCGGCGAGACAGCTGGTTGAGGAGAAACGTCAGCGAGGCGAAGGGCTTGTAGCGTCTTAACTAGCTCCTCCGTGAGCGTGGTGAGATGTTGTAGCTGTTGTTGGTGAGAAGCTAGCATGGTGGCTTGCGCTGACACTTCCGTCGTGAGCTGAAACACAGCTGCTGGATCGGTATCTGGCGAAGTCTTATGTAATGACTGATCAGAAGCCTGAGGATCCATTTGCAGCTTTTAATAGGAAAATCAAGGTCAGACAGGCGAGGGTCAGGAAATGGCGATAGGGACAACAGAGGATAAACAAAGAGTAATCACAGACAGGCGAAGTATCAGGGCTGGCGGCTGGCAGAGCGATAAACAGTCCAAAGCAAAGAGTCCAAAAGGCAGGCGGCAGAGAATCAAAAACGAACAAGCAATCCTAGGTCAATACACAGAAAATCCAATAATGGTATAAATCGCTCAGAAATGCAGCCGGGGCAATACAAGACTTCGCAAAGAGAGTGAGTCCGGAAGCACAATAAATAGGGGAGGAGATGAAGAACACCTGGAAGGGCAATCAGGCCCAGGTACGGGGAATGTGGGAAATAGAGTCCAAAACAGTCAATATTCGGGAGAGGGTGCCCTCCGGTGGCGATCGGAGGGAGCCACAGAAGCCTGACTCATGACACATACGAGTAAATTTAGACTTTCTCTAAAACATTTATATTTCACACAAAACATTAGAGGGAGGGTAGATTTGAATGATTCATATTAATCTGCAATTTATTGTGTTTTCCCCCATTACAGACCACCAAATGAGATATACATGTACAGTGCATCCGGAAAGTATTCCAAGCGCTTCACTTTTGACACATTTTGTTATGTTTCAGCCTTATTTCAAAATGTATTAAATTCATTATTTTACTCAAAATTCTACAAACAATACCCCATAATGACAACATGAAAGAAGTTAGTTTGAAACCTAAATTTATTAAAAATAAAAAACAGAAAGAAAAAAAAACGCATGTAAGTATTTACAGCCTTTGCTCAATACTTTGTTGAAGCACTGTTGGCACCAATTATAGCCTTGCGTCTTTTTGAGTATGATTCTACAAGCTTTGCTCATCATCATTTAGCCTTTTTTCTCCTGATCTCTTCACTTCTCAAGCTCTGTCAGGCTGGATGGGAGCAGACACACATTTTCATTATTTATTAATTATTTGATTGGGTTCAACTCCAGGCTCTGGCTGGGCCACTCAAGGACATTCACAGAGTTGTCTGTAAGCCACTCTTGCTGTGTGCCTAGGTTCATTGTCCTGTTGGAAGGTGAACCTTCTGCCCAGTCTAGGTTCTGAATGCTCAGGACTGGGTTTTCATTAAGGCTATCTCTAGATTTTGGTGCATTGAGCTTTTCTTCTACTCTGAAGAGTCCCTCAAAAAACAGCCCCGCAGCATGAGGCTGCTACCATCACACTTTACTTTTGGGATGGTACTTCGCAGGTAATGAGCAGAGCTTGTTTCCTATAAACATGATCCTTAGAATTGAGGTTCATCACACCAGAGAATCTTGTTTCTCACAGTCTGAGAGACCTTTAAGTGCTTTTTTTGCAAATTCCAAGTGTGTTTTCATGTGTCTTCACTGAGGAGAGGATTGATTTTGGCCACACCACCATAAAGACCAGATCGGTGGAGTGTTGCAGTGATGTTTGTCCTTCTCCTATCTCCCCATATGATCATGAAGGTCAACTAGAGTGACCATCAGGTTCTTGGTCACCAGTCACTTTCCAGAACATTTTCGTTCATCGTTCCTGCCTGGTGGAATGATCTTCCCACCCCTATCCGCAATGCAGACTTCTATTTGACTCAATAATAATATTAATAAAAAAAAAACAAATAAAATAAAATAAAAAAAATTTTGTTCTCCTCTCTTTCTTATCCTTCCATTTCTAGACTGTACTCATCTAACAATGTCTGATATATGGTATTATGAGCACTTGCTATGTCGATCTGCCTCTTTAGGATGAATCGCTTGTTGTATTCCCCAATTATAAGTCGCTTTGGATAAAAGTGTCTGCTAAATGAATAAATGTAAATGTAAATGCAGTCTAGACAAGGCCCTTCTTAATAAATTGCTCAGTTTGGCCAGGAGGCCAGCTCTAGGAAGAGTAGTGGTTGTTCCAAACTTCTTCCATATACGGATGATGGAGGCCACTGTGCTCATTGGGACCTTCAATGCTGCAGAATTTTTTTTGTACCCTTCCCCAGATCTGTGCCTTGATACAATCCTATCTCGGTGGTCTACAGACAATTCCTTGGACTTCATGGCTTGGTTTGTACTCTGACATGCACTGTTGACTGTGAGGCCTTATATAGACAGGTGTGTGCCTTTTCAAATCATGTCCAGTCAACTGAATTTACCACAGGTGGACTCCAATCTCCAAGTTGTAGAAACATCTCAAGGATGATCTGTGGAATTTGGAGGAAAATAATACATTTAATCCATTTTGGAATACGGCTGTAACATACCAAAATTTGGAAAAAGTGAAGCGCTGTAAATACTTTATGGATGCACTGTAGGTGGAATGATTAAGATGAGACAACATAAACTGCTGTTACAATTTCAGTCCACATTTATTGCATGAATACATCACATACATGATCAGATCAAAGGTCAGAACATTGTTGTCATGACAGAGTTAACAATAATCATGTGAAAATCTGATCATTTAAATTTAATTTAGCCAAGGTTCTAACATGACAATTGCCCAGCTGTCCTCTGTGACACCATGATGTCATGTAGTCACATGAAAACTCAACTAGTATCGAATATCAATATCAGCCGTATCAGTTTCAGTTGGGTACTGTCACAGACATATGCAACTATTTCATATGATGTGCAGATAATAAATACAAACAGTCAACAATAATTGCACTAATTTTAACACATGCCCATGAAATACTTTGAAAGAGATGGAGAATAAAATTATTTAAATAACTTATAAATACAAAAATATGTAAATGGCATATGCTTGTAGTTCTTTTAAGCAGGTTTGCAAAATCAAGGAATTACTGATGGTACAGTACATAATTCTAAGGCAAATTATCTACTAAACAATGTGATTGATATTATCACTTTTTTTCTTCCTTCTGCATATATTGGTCTTCAATGGCACATATAATGTAAAACCTTTTTTTTAAAATGATCATTGGTTCAAATGACATTGCGTAATGTTACATCCACCATTTCTTCAAGTCTTCGGGATCTTCAGAGCCTTCATTAACATTCACCGGGTGTTCAGTGCACTATAGAGACACTCTGATCGGCCACAGCGCAGGCAGCCAGCAGCGGCTCACTAAAAGCATGTCTGACTACATGCAGCACAGACATAGATTCAGGATCATAGAACAGTAGGGTCTGACTGGTCCAATCTAGCAGCAGTCCCACTGTCTTGAGCTTCTTAGCCACTGTGATACCCACATTACATCCATCGTGACAGAAAGATAAGTCCCCATCATAATGCGAGAGCACCCATGATTTTGTGTTGTAGCCCAGCCGTGCGGCATTGCCGGACCCCTTGCGTTCTATGCTGGAATAGCATACACCCACTTTGAAGGCAGCACTCGTGCCCATGTCTAGTACCCAGCTGTGAGTACCAGAGGACATGGGAGGGGAACAGAGGGCATTAGGCAAGCTGTCGAAGCGTGCCGGGTCATAGGGGGTTAACTGACGCTGACGTTTGGGCAGGAAAGTCAAGGTGCGCTGATCGTTGGAGAGGGAGAGAAGAGGACTGACTGTCTGAGCTTCAAAGTGTAGTGTAGCTAATCTGTGGGCTAAAGAAAAAAACGACATGTTAAGATGTTCAGAAAAAGAAAGTTGAATTTAAGGGATGTAGAATGACAGTATTTAAAAATATTACAGTACATTTATAATGCTTATATAGATATTAAATAGGGAAGAAGACTTGATTTCATCAGGAATGCATATGTACACTGCAAAAATTAAATACTGTAAAGAACAATGTACTCTGCAAAGATTATTGGACTAAGTTTTACAAGAAAATACTATTTCAGTTTTTCTACTTAAAAATGTAATCTTTAATTCAACTTATTACTTTCCATTTCTTTGTTTGTAAAAATGTACTTCCAATTTCTGAATGAAAATTGGTTTTACACATTTTTTTTTCAGTGTAAGCAATATGTAAACAGCTTGGAGGAACCAAAGGTTTTTTTTTTTTTAAGAAAAACAGTATGCAAATAAAAGATGTATAAAAAAGTATATAACAAATAGAAGTGTCAAATAAATAAAGTTATTACAAATGCTTAATATTTTTATATGGAGACAAATATATATAAAATATTTAATAAATCACCAAATGGAACACAATTTTTTGGACAAAAATGATTAGATAAATCACAACTATTTTGTTTAACTGACAGCGATAATTTCTGTTTTTCTTCAAGTTTATACATCTAACTGTACTCTTGATGATGCAGCTAAATAGAAAGTTACTACTTTCCAAATAATATTTTATGCATATTAATAATATTTTTCTTTTTTCCAATATAAATGGGTATTTATACATAAAATTTGGATTTTTCCCCAGAAAAGGGGTCATCATTTGTAAATCTGTATCACCAAAACATTGCAAAACAATAAGTGATCATGTGATTTAAAGAATCTGTCCTAAATTAAATTTGTTCTTTTGTAAATGGAAAAGCACTTACCAGATGGCCCTAGCAGTAACGCACTGGCCCATAAACCCACCATGAGTTTACTGTTACTGCAGCCTCTGTTCAAAGTCAGTTGCTCAGTGTCTCTAGGTTCACCAACACCCTCCGCATCCTCGATTCTAGCACAGTCATGTACACAATCAATTATTATATCCAGCTTATCTCATTTTATGTAGGCATATTATTATTATTTTTTTTTTTTGCAAACTGAAATTACCTGTCATTTATTTCCTCGTTAGAGCTCTAAAAAAACAAAGATAATAAATACAACAATCAGTGGAATATCACACAAATATAATTAGTCACATTAATATAAATATTTATTATTTATTAATTTATTATGAACATCTAAACATATTAGTTTTTTTTAGAAACTGACTACAAAACAATTGTACAAAACAAAGATCATATACACTATACTTTATAAATACATAAAGAGAAGTAGCAATGGTTTACAGCCATTGAAATATATTGTGATATTATTGTGAAATAATGATAATTATGCATATCTTGGCCAAAAACCTCATTGCTATGATGCAAAAAAAAAACTTCTCTTAAATATGTTACTTTCTAATCCTCTTAAATGAGTAGAATGTGTGAAGTGTTGACAAAGTATCCATATTTTATGTTTTTAAAGAAATTTTAAAGAAGTCTTTGTTCTTTTTACACCCCTGGCTTTATCATTCACTTACCACAATCATGGTATCTGTTGAGTGTGTGAGTGTGTGCACCAGACTGGTGCGTGCGTTTGTGAGTTTTTCCACAGTGTGAGTCCAGTGTGCTCTCTGAGTGAGGAGGCACTGCTCCACACGCTCTTCCTCTCTCTGTATGGCCTCTAGGAGACGCTGCTCCTCCTCTTCGAGAGCCTCACGCACCACATTCACCTGAGCCAGCACACGTTCTCTTGCACTGTTTGCATCCGTCTATTAATTTTACAGCACAAGAGGCATTTACAACAACATATTACACTGTTATAACTACAGTTCATCTGAACATCAGGGACGTAATGTGCAATTATGATGAACACCAAATAAAATACCAGATGTTTATTATGTTACAACACCAAGTCACACAGAATAAGTGTCCAAAAAATATATCACAGTCAAATGTCTAATTATGTCCAATAACATAATACTACCATGTAACTAACTAAATAAATAGATAGATAAAACATGGTTTATAATACAGTGCATGTAAGCATTGCCATTGTGTTTCATATAGCTGTTCGGACAAATTAATGAATTCTTCAGGTACCTGTACAGCTTTCTCTCTAGCTGTAAGTGTATGGTCAATGAATCGTTCAATCCGTAGGGCTTGCAGCTGCATCTTTTCGCAGACATCCACCAACTGGTTCTGTTAAAAACAACGAAAGAACAAACAGGAAAAATCACATAAGAGATTCAACTTCTTTTGTGATTTTTTAAAATTCATTAATTTTACTTATATCTATTTGTTGGTTGGTTGGCAGGCAATGTTTGTACTATCAAAAAAAATGCTGTCTGGTATTTTCTTATCTAACGAGTTCTCTGGCCAGCCAGTGTAAGTGAGCCCAGTGTTGATTTTTAGCATTGCAGGTAGGCTACTGATTCTTGCAGCACTGCATTAAAATACAAATGTTAAAATAAATGTTTATTATTGTTTATGAGTCTTACTTGCTGCAAATTTCCCATACTGTAAAATCTGCAGCAAGTAAGACTTAAAATCTAGGTAAAATGTTAGGAAATCTGTTCTTGTGAATAAAAAATGCAAAACAAATAATAATAATAATAATAATAATGATAATGATAATAATAATAATACATTAAACAGCATAATTACTGCCGGAAAAGTTTAAATCACATTTTGTAAAAGGGATATATCTGATTGCAATGATAAATAAACAGCAAAGTTTCTTCACCTCGGGGTTTAACGTTACTGACATAATGAAACTAACTACGCCCTCCCAATATGACTATATACACAAAATACATAAACAATACTGATGAAACTCTGTACTGTTATTCCAACATTAGAAATGTATTTTAAAGGAATAGCGAACGTGTTATTAGTCGTGTAGTAAATGTTTTGTGAAACCTAATTATTATGTTATTTAACTAATCGTGACTCACCCTTATTGCAGTTGCCCGAGTAGCCAGCTCAGTCACCTTGTGACCCTGACAAGATCCATCCGACACACATTTCGAACAGGCTAGTCTTCCTTCTGTACTACAGTACAACTGTAGTTCGCATTCATGTACTGGACACAGTTTCACCTCTCCTGAAGCCGATAAGGTGTCTGTACGGCTGTCTACTGTGATCTCCCGTTTCTCAAATTTGCGCACAGTGTTTTTCGATGATTCTCCGTTTACTGTACCATTGGTGTGTAAAAACTGCCCGCCACCTTCACATACATTTCCTATTCGGTCTTGATGTTTTGGAGTGTCGTCCAGCAGAGAGTCAGGCTCCAGGTCATTGACATGCAAGGACACTGTTGCCAGTTCACAAAGTCTATATTCCGTACTCATGGCACCAAGAGATACTAATATGTTTGGTTACGTTTGGCAGAATAAAATACGAAGGGTTCGCCTGGTTTCGCTGATGTAGGCTATATACTGTAAAATACCCGTGGCGCAGGTGTATCCAGTTTTAGAGCCCTGCCTACCTGTCGCAGGTGTATAACACGGAAGTGAGCTGGTTGTAGAGTGCGCAAGTCTAAAATGAAGTTTTCCTGCAGGAATCGTTCCTCGCGTTAAACTTGGGACTCGACTCTATTTGCAATAGCCTATCTATCTATGTATTGATGTGGACATGGACATGTCTGGTATTGGTTTGAATCAAGCAGCTCTGTTCTGTTAATATGTAACTCTTCAAGAGTTAATTTATTACACAGTCATCAAAAAACAAAAAACAGTTTAAAATATATTACTGAATACCATATTCATTGACCATTTATAGTAATCTAAGGTATTTCAAATGATTAAAAAGTAATGTTAATTCTCTTTAACCTTTATTTAACTGACAAAACTCCAAAACAAAAGAATTTCCGATGTTTTCACTGACCAACTTAATTGTATTTTATAAATATAAACATGTTTGATTTTGATGGCTGCAAAACACTCTGATAAAGTTGGGACAGAAGCTAAATAAAAGTGAAAAGATTATAAAATATTCAAGTGAAACATTTCAAAATAAGCAGGTGAACTGGTAACAACAGGAAAGATAGGATTAAAAACAAAAGGCATCCATCAAAGTCTCAGTTGTTGCACGCAAAGATGATTCGTAGCTTATAATGTGATGTGACAAACTTAATGAGAGAATTGTCAAACCATCCAAAAATTTCTCAATACAAGATTGCAAAGATCTTTTAGATCTTTTACCATCTATAATACATGATAATGTGAAAAGATTCAGGGAATCTGGAAGAATCTCAGTCCATATAAGGAAATGCAGGAAGCTGAAAACGTCACTTAATATACACTCTAAACAAAAATGGTGCTAAATAGCACTAAAAGTGGTTTATTGGCTTATAATCATAGGGGAACCATAGTCACATTGTGCTATGTAGAACCATAAGAGCAATCCTATTCTCCTTGTAACCCAAAGGTTGCTGGTTCGAGTCTCAGGTCCAGCAGGGATTGTAGGTGGTGGGAGTGAATGTACAGCGCCCTCTCCACCCTCAATACCACGACTGAGGTGAGTCCCTTGAGCAAAGCACCGAACCCCCAACTGCTCCCCAGGCACCCCAGCAATAGCAATATGGCTGCCCACTACTCCGGGTATGTGCACTTGGATGGGTTAAATGCAGAGCACAAATTCCAAGTATGGGTAACGATACATCATGTCCTTTCCTTATATTTCCTTCCTTTTCTCTGATGTGTCCTGTGAATAGAAAATTAAACTGCAAAAGCTGTTTTGAATCACTCTTATGCTTTGCGGAGGAAATAATTCTTGTGTGGAGACCTTGGAATATTTCCTTAAATAACGAGGCCTTGGGGGCAAAAAATGAGAGAATTAATCCATCTTTTCCTCAACTAAACTAAGAGACAAATTAATAGAGAATTTAGAGAACTTTTAAAGAACTATACAACTATAACAAGTAATGCATCTTGAATCTCTGTTATGCAAGAAAGCCATACATAAATTCTATGCAGATATGTACTGTGATCAGATGAGCACATTTCAGCTTGTTTTGGGGTAAAACAGACATTGAGTTTACCACGCCAAAGACGAAAGAGACCATTCAGACTTTAATCAGTGACAGGTCCAAAAGCCAACATCCTTCATCATATGGGGTAGGCTACATCAGTGCCCACAGCATGGTGACCTGCATATGTGTGAAGGTACCATTGAGGCTGAGGCATATATTGGGGATATATTGAACAGAGACACTTCTTGGTGTGTGTTGCAGCCATCAAAACCACAATTTGTTTATATTTACAAACTTCAATTAAGTTAGTGAAATTATTATTAAATACTTTTTGCTTTTGTCTTTAAATGTTGAAGAGAATAAATTATTCTTTTTTGTTTTATTGTACTTTGCAATATGTCCCAACTTTTCTGGAAATGAGATTGTATGCGTTTTAATGGCACAACAGAGTTAAATGGCTAATTAAGAATATTTTTATGTTCCTTTTAAACCAGCCTTGCCGGTGAGCAATGTTTCGCGCTAAAATGTCGCGTTTTAGTTACGTAACGAAAAGGCGTGGTTATACAAGGGGCGGGCTTTGTCGGGAAATCTCGAATTGTGATTAGACCGAACGGACAAACACGTTCACGTTTATCCATGATACGTCAGCGTAAGAATTAAACACCCAACGCCAGTGTATTGACGATGCACGGCTCTGGTTGGGCAAACCGCTGTCAGTCCTCTTTCACGATTGGTTTACGTTGTAAATTTTGTTAGTCCCTCCCCCAGAAGCTGGCAGGTTTTTCCAACGCCTCTCAGCGGTGCATCACGGAGGTTTGGAAGCGGGTGGGGAAGACGCGGGCAACGACTGACCCTATTACACTAAAAATTGTACTCAGGGTTGGTTTGCCCGGTCCGATTTTCAACCTAATACCGTCGTACCTGCTCTCACATTTCATCCCAGACCTGACATCCCCTCTAATGTCGGATTTCAAGCTTGGGATTGTTCGACTTGGCCGTGTGGCCGGGAAGGTGAGCTGAATCCTAGGGCTGCCATGTGCGACGCGAAGGGGAGGGGATCCGAGATCCGTGAGCTAAATGCTTGTGTTTAACAATATAGTGGCAGATTTGTCCGTTTTAATGTTATCGACCTTGGTCAGAGAGTGCTATATGTAATATAGGCATATAGTTGTCGTCGAAACGGGTGGATTTTATAATAAAACTGGTCAGCTCATCAGCCGAGTAGGTTTAAGTCCCTTTTGAGCCGCCTACTTTTGCTGTGGTAGTGCCGCTAGCGTGGCTACAGCGCTGCTAGACGGTTGGGGCAAGAGTTTACTTGTTAACTAGGGAATGTAAAAGTTTTATTTTTCCATTTACACTTTAATAAGGTTTTAAGCACAATACTGTTGCGTTTTCTTGATCCACGTCAGTAATGACACTGTCATCCAATATGGCTCAGAGAAGCTCTGAAAATGCCTCAACCAGGAACCGTTCGCAGCATGACAACCGGCATGGCTGTGATGAGCCTTAGCACTGTCCTTACGCGGTTTATCTGTCAAACATTTATACAGTTACTTAATCTCAATCGCATTGTAATGTATTACTAAACCCTCTGCAAAGTGCTGTCAGTTTATTAAACTTAACTGTTGTGATCGGTTTCTTGGCGTCATCTTGAACAAATCCAAGCTGTTTCTGGGATGCCAGGCCGCTTATATGCCATGACACTAGAGGGCAGCCGGTAAACGGATATCTATGGGGTTAACAATAGGAGCATGTGAGAAGTCGCATGAAAGAAGGCACTGAAGAGATGCGTTATATACAGTATAATGATGCCCTTTTTATGTTGTTCCAAAACGGAATGGAGCTTATGTTAATTGACGGTTATAGATTACGTCTGGTCGGCTGACTTTGCTCACGTGTTTCTCCTGTGAAAATCGGGAAAGTTTGCTTTCTCTTCATCTGTTTTATGCTTATTAAATTCTTTAATCTGCATGTCCCAAAAGCATCGTTAGCTAACTGGTCGCAAGTTACCAACGTAGTTCAACCATTCGGTGTTTCCTAAAACCATAGCTTAAACGAGCCTATATATAATGAGCTCAAACAAATCTTGAATAATAAAAAACTAATAGAAAATTGGTCAAAAAGTGTGGGAACCCTAAAACTCTATGTATGACTTAAAGGGATAGTTCACCCAAAAATGAAAATTTGATGTTTATCTGCTTACCCCCAATGCATCCAAGATGTAGGTTACTTTGTTTCCTCAGAAAAACACAAACGAATATTTTTAACGAAAACCGGTGCAGTCTGCCAGCCTTATCATGGACGTGGATGGGCACCAAACCTTTAAAAGTAAACAAAAACATGCACAGACAAATCCAAATTACACCCTGTGGCTCGTGATGATACATTGATGTCTTAAGACACGAAACGATCGGTTTTTGTGAGAAACTGAACAGTATTATATCATTTTTTACCTTTGATACACAGCCACGTCCATCTGTCATGTGCACGAGTTTGGCATAAGTAACGTCACATGAGCACGCGCTTCTGGCGTAGAATACGCAAACGCCGTAAGGGGAAATCAGTGAAAAGTCCCGGAT